>NC_052353.1:59537351-59887127 GCF_009727055.1 Benincasa hispida
CCGGCAACAATGCCATAAACTTGATGACTAAAATAAATAAAATGTTCTTTAAAGCATATGGACAATGTGAATAATAATCATACAAGCTCATGTCCTCGGCAATGGCGCCATAAACTTGATGACAAAAATAAATAAAATGGTCTTTAAAGCATATGGACAATGTGAATAATAATCATACAAGATCATGTCCCCGGCAACGATGCCATAAACTTGATGACTAAAATATATGCGTTGATAGTGATGTGCTCGTAGTATACGATGAAGTAGTGCATGTCACAAGTTTCCTTGCACTAAAACCAAGTATAATTTCAACGCAAGTTTCTCAGAATGATCTGAGGTCGAACACGTGGATTGTTGTCGTTAATGCGATACTTATGTGATACATGCGACCGGTTTTAATAATGAATAAAGAATATTGTTTTATACAGAAATATAAATTGCGATGAAAGTAAAAATGTGTTGACTAAGTAAAGTAAAAATGCGTTGATAAAGTAAAATCCTAAACTACTATGATATATGATACAAGATACATGATACATGGTACTGAGGTCGAGAACTGACTGTGAAGTTGTACAAATGAATCGATGTATGGGATGGCAAGTCTTATGAATGAAGCAGAAAGAGAAAGAGTAAAGAGTAAAAACATCTCAAGTTTGTCAATTGTATTAAGAACGCAACTAAGGTTTCACTTTTCCTTGGCGTACACCTCTCGATGATCGGCCGCGTTCCTATATCTCTATGGTGAAACAGGGATGAACGTGATGAACGCAAGGTTGTTTCCATCTCTGGAAATACTTCTCGTTTTAGTTAATGCATTCTTTTAACATTCTCTCGATAGGCGGAATAGCATCTTCACTTCTGCTCTCACAGGTGAAGATGCCATCGAGCATGCTTTAGCTAAACTTAATTAATTCCTTAACACAATTTAACTCACTCGTTTAATCCTTGCTATTTACCCTGGAGATTAAGAACACATCATGGAGAAAATAGATTATGAATATATGGAGAGAGACAGAGAGATGATAATGGTGACGATGATAACATTTAATTATAAAGTTAAACGTTTAATACATGTTGTGAATGAAGAATTATAGAAGATGAACACAGAAGATGAAATAGAGGATAGAAACAAATACGGAAAGAGTGTCAACGTCTTGACAAAGATCCCGATCAGAGATTTGTGCTTACCGACGTGTGGACGTGGTGGAGAGGAAAGCTTCCCTCTCAGGCTTTCTTTCTCGGTAGAATTGACCTTTACACAGAGCTTCAATTATGGGTATCGGAAGAATTCTCAGTTCGGAGACTCATCTCTCGGCCTTTTCTCGTCGTTCTCCCAGATCTACTATGGACAGTCGCTCCAGACCAGCCTCTATCTCAGAATCAATATATGCACGTCTCTATGTATATCTGTATGTACCAGTATCTCATATCTATGTATCTATGTATCTATGTATCTATGTATCTATGTATATATTTTAGTGAATTTGAAGAAGCTATTTATAGGCGAGACCTTGGCTCTTTGAATTTGTTGTCCCCACTGTATAGTTATGGTAGTTCCCGAAATGGCGGAATGGAAAATTCCTTCTGTTACGCAATCAATCCGTTAGAAATGCACAATTAAAAGCTGTACATTTGTCAGAATCCTCTGCAAATGTGTTGCTCTTCACATCTTCGATCAATCGCCGCATGTAGTATTGTTTTTTATTACCGCATGCGGTTGAAATTGCGTTGATCGCTAAGCTCAAGATCGATTGTCCATGTGCCATCATTGCGTTGATCATCTTTTCGTTCTTGATTGATGGACGCAATGCGACGTAGATGCGGAGCCATGAACGCCTGCGGTGACTTATTTCCTACAAACAGAAACTAAAACATTCTATTCTACCATCACAATGGTGTTAGTGGGTATATTTACGGCATTTCGTAATTTTCGTATTTCTTAGCCAATTTGTATACTATCGAAGAAACTTTTCTTTCTTTTAGCTGCAATATCTAAATAAAACAGTATAAATAACTTGTATTTCTACAAGTTATCACACCCCCAAATTTAGATATATGCTTGTCCTCAAGCATATCTTCGACTAAGGCAATATCGCTAAATTTTTATCCTAACTTTGCGTCGATTGGTTGCTCCGAATGCTCCCCCTATACAACATTACTTAACAATGCAATTTTCTTCTATCCTTGATAATTCATCAACATGCCTTATTTTATTCTTTTATACAACAAACCTCTACTAAAAAATTCCCTTCTTGTTTTGAAAAGAATGTTTACCTCTTCTTGCAAAAACAACTTGGTGCGTCTATATGCGGTGGTCTAGTTTGCGTCATTTTATTAGAGATTGTTGATCATGGTTACACCCTTCGTTTTAGCTTGCTCCCACGGGTATCATGCGAGCATCCAACTATGAGCAGACTCCTTTCACGACTTATCTCTTATCAGGTTGGGATTTTTCCCTGCGCTGACATTGGAGTTTGTATGAAAACTTTATATGTGTATATATATATTTTGATGGTCACATTTTCTTAATAATAACCGCATCCGCTTGATCGCATCTGCTCAGACCTTCCCCACCGCCAAATTTAAAGGTGCACAAGGTCCTCATTGCGTTGTTTTTGACAGAATAGACAAAACACTTAGTCAAAATTTTGAAAAGAAGGTTTGAGTAGAGTCTTGAAGTATAAAAGGTAAAGCAGTGCTATTGCTACAAATTATCTAAGTGTTAGTCAGAAAGTGCAAAGTGTGAGAAATGTTGCTAAGGGTATGCATATTACTCATCATGGCAGCACAATGATTAACGCAAAATAAAAGATAAAGAACATCACAATAATTGACAAAGGATGATAAGTAAGAGGCTAACGCATATGAAAAGAATAGTTACTCAATTGTATTAAAATTAACCAAGTATACAAAAAATTACAAATATCGCAATACAAAATTTTGAGCATGTACAAATAATCAAGAAATAGCTTCTATACATAAAAATAATGAATGGATTTATCCTTTGCATTTTATTTAGACGACTGCAAGGTTAAAGATTAACGCCATGCATCCATTAACGCAAATGCATTTTTGCAGAGGACGGGTAACAACACATGTATCAGCGCAACACACCCCTCAACTCAACGCATTTCTGGAAGACGGACGCACGATATTTCTACTGGCGCAACACTACCTCAACATAGTGCGTTTTCGTCAAGGACGGGCGCAAAATACATACGCGCGCAACACACCCCTCAGCGTAATGCATTTGTGAAAGATGGACGCAAAATGTATCTTGTCAGCACAAGATGCACCCATAATGCATATCGGCTTTTATTTTTTTTTATAACTCCTCAACAACGCAAGTCAATAAGACTTTGCGGTGTTCATTTTCTTTTTATTCAGTCATTCCCAAAGCTTTAAAAACCACGCAACTAGTGCCGAAGAGTAAGGAACTTAAATGAAGCATGGAAATAATACAATTGAATTAAACTGAAGGTAAACTCATAAAGCAGTAAAGGCTATTCTAGTAAACAGTAAATAACGCAATGCAGAAAGCAATAAAGAAAGCAATTATACATAGATATAGGTCAATTTCTTGCAGGAGTAGTACCCACCTTATCAGTCTCGGTATCGCATACTTCTTTGTCATCAGGTATTTGATCGCAGAATGATCAGTATACACCATTACATTGGTTCCAATTAAGTACTGTCAAAATCTCTCCAGCGCAAATACCACTCGGGCATTTCTTTTTCCGTGGTGGTATAATTTTCCTGCCCATCATTCAACGTTTTGCTGGCATAATAAATAGGATGCAAAACTTTGCCTTTGCGCTGACTCAAGATGGCGCCCACTGCATATCCACTAGCATCACACATCAACGCAAATGGTTGCATCCAATCTAGTGCAATCAGAATGGGTGCGGTGATGAGCGCATTTTTCAGCGTATGGAATGCTTCGGCGCATGCGTCATCAAAATCATATTCGCGGTCAATCTTGAGGAGCGCACTTATGGGTCTTGCGATCTGAGAAAAGTTGCAGATGAATCTTTGATAAACCTGCAAAGTAATCCTACAGCATAAGCTATGTCAGGCCTAGTATAGTCAGAAGCGTATCTAAGACTGCCTATGATGCTCGCATACTCAGATTGATTAACACTGTCACCAGTGTTCTTGAACAACTTGACACTATGGTTATAAGGAGTACAGGCTGGTTTACAATCAAAGTAATTATATTTCTTTAGAATCTTTTCTATGTAGTGAGATCGATCCAAATAAATTCCTTTTTTAGACCTATTCACTTTTATGCCTAAGATTACACTAACTTCTTCTAAGTCTTTCATGTCCAAGTTTGCACTCAATATTGATTTCACATCATTTATGACGTGCAAATTCGACTCAAAGATCAATAAATCATCTACATATAGACACAAGATAATGCAGAGATTATTTTCAAACTTATAGTAGATGCATTTGTCACTTTCATTAACCTTGAAACCTTTAGATAGGATAAGGTCGACAAATTTTTCATGCCATTGCTTGGGAGCTTGTTTTAGTCCATAGAGAGATTTGTCTAATTTACACACCTTATTTTCTTGACTATGGACTACAAAACCCTCAGGTTGTTCCATGTAAATCTCTTCTTCAAGTTCACCGCTTAGGAAAGCGATTTTTACATCCATTTGATGTACTATGAGGTTATAAAGAGCAACGAGAGAGAATAGGACACAAATTGAGGTAATTCTAGTGATAGGGGAGAAGGTGTAAAAGAAATCTACATTTCTCTTTGTCTAAAGCCCTTTGCTACTAACCTAGCTTTAAATTTGTCAACAGTCCCATCAGGTCTAAGTTTCCTCCTTAAGATCCATTTGCACCCTATTGCTTTACAGCCTAGGGGTAGATCTACTAAGTGCCAAGTTCTATTTGACTCAAATGAGTCCATCTCATCATTTATGGCTTCTTGCCATAGGTTGGCATCTACTGAGGACAAGACAGCTCTCAGATCTTTAGGATCTTCTTCTACATTGTAAGTTAAGAAGTCATTTATGAAATCTTTAGCGGTTCTAGCTCTTTTGCTTCTTCTAGGTTCTGAGTCAGTTTCCTCTCTAGGGTTAGGATTTCTAACTAGGGTTAGACACTTGATCTAGAGCCCATACTATTCCTTGATTTAAAAAGAAATCTATCTTCAAAGAAGTTGAATCATTTGACTCAATGATAAATTGGTTCACTAGATCATAGGACCTATAGGCTTTACTATTTAAGGCATAACCTATAAAGACGCACTCGTAAGCTCTATTAGCCAACTTTCTCCTTTTTGGGTCTGGAATCCTTACAAAGGCTAGACAACCCCATGTTCTAAAGTAGGACAAGTTTGGTTTCTTATTCTTGAGAATTTCGTAAGGTGAAGTTTTGTTTTTAGACTTTGGGATTCTATTTAGGACATAACACACAGTAAGGATGATTTCACCCCACCAATAAAACGCGACTCCTGAACTAAGTAAAATAGCAACTACTAGCTCAGCTAAAGTTCTATTTTTTCTTTCGGCTTTTTCGTTCATTTCAGGAGAATAAGGTGCGGTCTTTTCCTGTATTATTTCATGTGAGTTAAAGAACTCATTAAAATTGTCCGAGTCGTACTCGGTTCCCCTATCACTACGAAGTCTTTTAACTTTTCTATTAAACTGATTCTCTATTTCAGAAACAAAAAGTTTAAAGGCATAAAAAAACATCACTTTTGTTTTTTAGCAAGTATACAAAAGTACAGATTTATGCATAGTTTTAGTAATTTTAGCCTGACTACAATACTCATATTTATCAAAATCATTCATGGATAACTTAGGTATCATTTCCAGCCTAATTATGTTACTAATTAAATTCTTATTCACATGACAGAGTCTAGCATGCTAAACATTCATAGAACACAACATATACACAAAAGATTTCATTTTATTGAGGTCTAAATTTAATTTGAACATTCCTTCAATTGCATACCCTTTTCTTACAAATACATTATTTTTGGTAAGGGTATATAGGTCTGACCCTATAGTTGAGTAAACCCGACTTTGTTGAGGAGATAGCCTGAGGCCAAATTCTTTCTTATCTCTAGAGTGTGCAGGACATCCTTCAGCATGAGGGTCTTCCCAGAGGTAAATTTCAATTCTACCTTGTCGGTTCCAGCAACTTTCATGGAGTGGTGATCCCCTAATAGAATATTTTTATCCGTAGTTTCAGTACAAGTTTTAAATAGACTAAGGTTGTGACAGACATGGTGCGTAGTGCAGTTATCTATTCACCACCCTTCACAACCACCGATCACATTTACTTATGTGATCATGGCGACTAATGGTTCTTCTGCAGGTTCGTCTGACCAGCTAGACGACGTCTGTTCCTACAGTTTCTAGTCATGTGCCCAGGTTTATTACAATTAAAGCAGAGGAACTATACCATTTCTTCTGAAGGGGGCTTTTGGTTTTTCTGTTGATTCTAGTTGCTGAAGCCATGGTTTTGACCTTTTCTCTTTGTCCCTTTGGATTTTTTTTGTTAGGTTTTACCATGGCAGAGGTGGGTTTCCCAGATACTGCGTTCACCTCCTCCCTCTGGTCCTGTTTTTTAGCTTCTTCCTCAATCCTTAATTGGGTGATAAGACTCTCCAAGGAGAACTCCTTGGCCTTATACCTCAAAGTATTCTTAAAGTCCTTCCACAAAGAGGGTAGTTTATCAATAATAATAACAACTTGGAATTGTTTATCTAGAGGCATACCTTCAGTAATTATCTCGTGGGTTATCTTTTGGAGTTCATGGGATTAGGCCTCCACGGATTTTTCATCCGTCATTTGGAACTTGAGATAACAACTAACAATATATTTCTTCGACCCGCCTCCTCAGTGTCGTATTTCTTTTTCAGGGCATCCCAGACCTCCTTCGCTGTCTTCATTGTACTGTAGTAGTCATACAGATCACCAATCAAACCATTTAAAATAAAGTTCTTACAAAGAAAGTTTTTCTCTTCCCAGTCAGCAGCTTCTTTTATCTGTTGTTCAGTTGGTTCTTCTAAAGGGATGATCGGCTCTTTAAGGCGTTTCGTGGCTCTGCCCAAGTGTGCAAGCAGGTTTGGAATATTGCCACATCGTCCACAGGATAAAACAATCAAAGAAATCCGATCGAAACTACACCATTACCGACCGGAACACACACCCTTTCTAAAACCCACTGCTCGAAAAACGAAAAATGGAAGAGTTAGGAAAGGAAAAGAGAACATTCGAATGGGAGTGAATGAATAATTTGTGTGAATGAACTGCTGAAGGTCACGCCTTTTATAGGCCTTCAACGTGGAATAGTAGAGAGCAAAAGAGGCGGAGAGCCTCAGAACATCATTGTTGCTAGTGATGGCCATTAGCGATGTGGCGGCACCATCTTAAAATTGTTGAAAACAGCAAGACCCTCAGAACGAAGAACAGCAAAAAATGGAAGAGTTTCAGTGCTGAAGGTCACGCCTTTTATAGGCCTTCAACGTGGAAGGTTAGTGGCACCGCATGTAGGACATCCATCGAATCCACATTGATCTATCTCTTCACTCCCTCCAAAACATGAGTATCCCTTGGAGTCCAAACCTAAAACTCAAGATTGGAGTACATAGGGGAGGCTTCCAAATCAAAATCTTCCAATGTGGGATTCTCCAACCAAAGGTTGGTTTCCTCTTATTTTTTAAAATTAAATTTTCACCCAATAAGAACTATCTTTTAAGTTAGTTCACAATATATTTGTCTATATAATAAACTTAGAATTATTACTTTAAACTTCTTGAAATGGATTATAATATATATAGTAGTCTATCATAATTTATCGCAGTCTATCGTAAATAGACTGTGATATTTTGTTATTATTTGTAAATATATAAGCAGTTTTATCATTTAAAATAATTTTTTTTTAAAAAAAAAAACTTATACTAGATAGAGATAACATACTTATTGTTATAATTAAGAAGTTTCCAAATTTTAATAAAATACAAGGTTGACAAACATAGTAATATGGGTAATGAGTAGTTTAAATATAACTACAAACATATTTATTTAGTCCAACTAATTTTTTCGCCAAAATGTAAAAATTCAATTAAATGTTAGGGAGATTGTTAGATGGACATCCAACGTCATATTCAACTACGAATCAAGTTTATATATTCTCAGAATAAGATTAATTAATGTATGGACATTTTTATAAATTAAGTATATTTGTAGGAATTGATTCATAGATTATATCTTGAAGCAGCCAAACTTATATAATATATTTTGAAAGTTTAACAAATTATTTTTTTATATAAATATGATGAAGAAATTAATTAAGAATTGTTTGTTATTATATATTTGTATGTAGTAATAACAATTTCGTAAATACACTCTAAAAAGTCTTGAATGGTTGCAAATTGAGCATGCGAAATATATAATATTGAAAAAGTGATTGTAAATATAATAAAAATTAGAACATGTAAAATCAACCTTTACACTGGATTAATTTGTAGGATAATTTCAACAATGGTTATAGTTGATTTAATAATTGTTCATGTAAATTGCAAAATTCAATAGCCACCTTATAAGATATGGTTTAAATCTTATCCAAATCTTAACACATAATAAATAGTATAATTATTGATAAAAAAAAAAGTTAAAGTTTTCACCATACGTTAAAAAAATTTCAATAATGAATAAAGATTCATCGTAAAAAACATCATTGAATGCCAATTGGTGAAAATATGACTCATACTAAAATTATATAGATTATCTTCTTTAAATTAATAAAATGATTTATAAGTTAAGGAATTTATATCTTTAATTAATTGTTTAACAATAACATCTTTGTGATACTTAAAAGTACATATTAACCATTTCTTTCTCAAAAGTTAAAAAAAATTATACGAGCCTTCCTATTTAATTGGAGGATGATATAATACCTTCACTAAATAGGTAAAATTTTAATGATTAAAAAGAACTATTTAAAATTAAATAATGACAATTCAAAACCTTTTTTTTTAGGAACACCTGATAGAATATCTAACAAGTGTCTTTAAAGTGATTGATAGTAAATTTTATGAATATGTAGTAAGGAAAAAAATATACTTCGTGGTAGGATTGAATACTTTTTACGAAAGTAACAATTTAGGTCTCATTTATTTATTAGAAATCAGGATGGGATGGAATCTGAATGAAAATCAATTGAAAATAAGAATATTATTTATTTAATATTATTTATTAGAATTATCTAAAACTAAAATAAAAAATCTGTTAATGTTTACTTTCATATAAATTTAGGATGGTAGTTAAATATGTAATTATTCAAAATGAAAAAAAGGAAAAACGTGCATAATTATCAAAATGTCCTTAAGAAATGAGAATGTGATTAATTTTTTAGTTCCTAAACTTTGGCCTTATGCTTCCTATTTGTTACGATTTTATAATTGAATTTTAATACATAATAACTTAACCTATGTGTTATATTTTGTAACAATATAATCCCATTTGCAAGAAAAAAAAATCAAATTAAGCATTGATTTTTGTTATAATAACCTAACTTTTATGTTCTTTTTAAAGTATTTTCATGTACTAAAAAAGAAAACTTAGTTGGTCAAAAAAAAAAGAGAGAGAGAGAGAGAGAGAAAAAAAAGCAAAATAAAACTTAGTATTTATTGTTTATGAATATCTATGGTCTTTTGTCAATTTATTCATCTACAGCTATGAGAAATTCTATTAAATCTGGACAACATTTTCACATTTGGGACTATATGCAATTATATATTAAATTGTTACAAAATAAAAAGTATATGAACTAAATCACTACTAGCTAAAATCCAAATATTAGATTTTTACTTTCATGAAAATTGTAGGACAAAAAGTGTATTATAATTTATAACATTATAAATAACAGTATCTTTATTTTATTAAACAATTGTAAACTATATAAATTAGGAGTGTTCAAAATAATCAATGACAAAAAAATTCATCAACCCAACTCAACCTATGTGGTCTGGGTTGGATTGGGTTGAAATAAATAAAAATTTTATGAATTGAGTTGGTTCATGGGTTCATCTAAAATAACCCAACCCAACCATAACTTATTATTAACTTTAATATATATATATATATATATATATATATATATTACTTGTGATGCAGTACGATATATACTGTGATATATGATATATACTATAAATTATGTTGAAAATTGAGTCCGTCTAGAATTTATATACTATAAATAGTTTTATTATCACTTTGAAAAGAAAATTTTCACGACATAAATTGAAATTGAGTTTTATTATTAATTCAATATATGAAAATAACTAAATCAAGTTTTTACGTATTAACAATTTACTTCTTTTTAGAATAAAAATTTAAATAAATGACTTGGGTAACCCAAACCAACCAAATCTAAAATGTATCATAGTTGGATTGAGTCAGATTCATTTTTTAATTAGAATTATTTGGGTTGAAGAAATTTACAACCCGAACAATTGGGTTGGATCTCAAAAGTTATTTAACCCAACCCACAAATACCTCTAATACAAATCTTATCAAGAAATTGTTTTTTTTTTTCAAAGGTAACATGTGTGTGAAGATCTGAGTTAGGTTAAGTTATAAAACAAGTGCTTCAAAATCTGTCATATGTTTCACAAGCATTCTTTGTCAAAAGTGACAATATCATCCTTAATTTTTTACTCATTTCAAAACTATTATTGAAGTATAAATCTTTTAAAATTTTAAACGAACATTGGAGCCTAAAATAGTATGACAATGATCTAGAATAGTGTGGTAATCCAATTTTATGTTAAAAGTCGCTGTCACACCATTCCAGATCCCAATTCCATTTGAACTTAAAGAATTTTTTTTGTTCCAAGTACTAGTTTTGAAAATTTATGAAAGGTCAAAATAATATTGAAACTTTTGAAAGTATAAAGTTTTTTTTTCGAAAAAGACAACAAAGAAAAATTACAAGGAAATAAGAGAAGACTCGTGAGTCTCGAGACTCTCAACAAGATGAACAAGCCAATTGAGAAAAACCAATCATCAATAAATGAGAACATGTCTCGTACAACATCAAGGAACCAAACCATCTACTACTATATATTTAGTTTAGTTTTATCTAATTCATTATTTTTTAGATAATTTATTATCCAATGACTCTTAGAAGTAGTTTTTTATCACTTTGAAAAGAAAATTTTCACTAAATAAATCGAAGTTTTATTATTAATTCAATATGTGAAAATAATTAAATCAAAATTTTACATATTAACACTTTACTTCTTTTTTGTAATGACCCAACCTTTCGAGTACTCTGATAAGGGCCATTACTCATAATTACACATTTACATTCAAAACATTTTAATCATCGGAGTAAAATTCATTAAAACAATAAGATAGTTTTCCAAAATAAACTAGAAAGTTAATAAATAACAAATAAGTAAAAGCTTTGTTCGGGACCCCTAAAATAACTAAGGAAAATAACACTTAACCAGATAAAAATTTGACCAATATCGAGTTTCAAATCAAAACTTTTAAATAGCTTGAAAATATAAACTGAGCGGAAGCAATTTACATGTCACATATGGCACGGTTACAGGTCCCTCTTGTCACTCGTCGGTCTGTTCCTATCCTTACCTGAAAAACATAAATTAAGAAAGGTCGAGTATAAAAATATTCAGTAAATGACCCCTTACTAGGGCTATTTGGGTGAACTATTATACCTAACCTAATATTGGCATAACGAATATAACACAACATAGCTTAGCATAGCATGGAATAACATGGTACAGGTAATGCTCTCATAGGAACACCAAATCAGTCGCAACTGTGAACCCAAAGGAACACACATCATAACAATAGTGGTGATCCCATAGGGACACCCAAATAGTCGTAAGTGGTGAACCCGAAGGTTCATTAAAATAAGATGTACACAGCCCGATAGGAGAGTTAATAATCACCCCTTAGCCTAGCATGCACACAACAGTCAAAGAAGGTTAGACATAAAGTCATAGTCCATGGCTTTCC
Source organism: Benincasa hispida (assembly GCF_009727055.1). Lineage (NCBI taxonomy): Eukaryota > Viridiplantae > Streptophyta > Magnoliopsida > Cucurbitales > Cucurbitaceae > Benincasa > Benincasa hispida. Next base: position 59,549,366 of record NC_052353.1, read on the forward strand.
AACATGCTCATAATGAAGCTTAAAATTATATAGTTTAGCAAATCCTTCCTATCAATCTTTAGCATGATTTTAGGGTACCATGTAGCTAATATTTTTGTTTAACTTGAATGTCCAACTCAAGGACATTCCACTAGAAAACCACTTACCTTGAACTTGAGTTAGATAAAACTTATTTGCAAGTAGTCAACCTCCCTTATCCAATTTCTAGAAATTCTTGTTGGAAAAAAAAAAGTTGTCTTCTCGGATTTTTCTTTCTAATTGACCTCCTTTTGGAATGAAGTGAATGGTTTGGAATGAAATGAATGTCTATATTTATGGAAAAAAATAATCCTAATTCTAAATTATTTGGGATTCCATAACTTGAAGTAATAGATAGCTTAGAATTTCTTTTTGAATATGACAGTTTATCTAATTAGAAAATCTATTTTTTAGAAAATCAATAATTAAAGTAGTAGATAGATTAGATTTTCTTTATGAATAAGACATTTTCTCTATTTAGGAAATCCATATTTTAATTAATTAGAAAATTCATGATCTGATTAATTTGGGAATCTATATTCTAATTGAATTAGAAATTTCACAATCTAACTAAATTAGAAATTCCATAATCTAATTAATTTAAATTAAATCAAAATTTTTCTTATCAATTCAATTTAAGTTAATTATCTTTTCTATTTTGATCCATATTCCAAAATTAAAGAGGAATCAATTTAAAATCTCACTTCCACATTAAAATAATCCAATTTTCCCTTAAATTGAATTAAAATTCCAATCTTTTACAAATATCTTTTAAATTAATTGTCTTGTCTTCCAAATTAAATTTTTAGCCACAATATATCAAAATAACACCAAAATATTTCAAAATAATTTAATAAAAATTACGTGAAAAATTCAAGATGTTACATTTTTAGAATAAAAATTTAAATAAATGACTTGAGTAACCCGAACCAATCAAATATAAAATGTTTCATGGTTGGGTTGGATTGAGTTTATTTTTTAATAAAGGTTATTTGGGTTGAAGAGGTTTTCGATCCAAACAATTGGATCGGATCTAAAAATTCTTAAATCCAACCCAACCCAACTCATAAACACCTTTATTACAAATATTGTTGAGATTTTTTTTTAAAAAAAGTATCATGTGAGTGAAAGTTTGAACTTTAATTCTAATTTGGTAATGATTATACTAGTTTAGCAAAAATATGATCAAATCAAAATTATATCAAACTCACATTTTCAAGCAAGGATGAAAATATCTCGATATATTGGCGATATATCCATAAAATCAAATATCCGATAGAGATATTAGGGGTATGATCTTTTTTCTCCAAATTTCACAATATATCGTCGATATTAGCGATATATCTTTTTGGGCTAATATCTTTCTCAACTCAACAAAATTATTGATATTTTGTGGATATATCGTGGATATTTTATAGATATATCATGGATATTTAGTGGATATCTTAATATATATATTTTTTTCTTTTTCCAATATCAAGCTTTTCCAATGTGATCGACAAGTCTTGGGCGGAAGAAGACCCCGCCTTTTGAAGAAAAGATAGACACAGGGAAGGTTTCCAATTTTCAATAGTTTCAAATAAATTAAATTTGGAAAAATCAATTTTTTTTTTTATCATGATCATAAAGCTGGTGGAGCAGGAATTAGCCCCTTCACTGGACAATTTCAATTCACGCATGTCATACAAGACTCCAACGTGACCATAGAGTTGGTGGGCTAGGAACTGGAGCAATGGGAAAATCTTTCATTTGTAGAAGATCCACACATGATGATGCTCAGATTATTGCCGACTCACTTGTTTTAACTATGGAAGGGATGAGTTTGGACAGTTAACATGGACATGGTCAATATATCTATAAGAAGTAACCATGGCTATTCTTATAGTAACTATAGCCATTCAAGTGATTATGGTTTCTGGGGTATAGTGATGGATTTAAGACATCAATCTGATGGAGACTCGAACTTAGAGCCTCTATGTTATCTTCTTTATACCCATCCTTATTTGAACGAAACATAGTTTGATCCAAGGTATTCTCCTATTGGAAGCGTTGGGGTTCATATTGGGACTTATGGATGACATACTTCCAATTATGTTATAAATTTTTAACATACAATGACTTGGAACAATGTTGAGCTAGTACCTTTAGATCACCTTTTTATCATTGAATCTTGTATTTGACATTCATTTTGTATGATCTAGACTTATCGATAAAATGTTCAGTTCATATAATTATTTCTGTCTTCATTATTATCTTTTATTCCATTACCAATCATATTTGACTTCTAATTATTTATTTATATGTTTAAAGTCATAGTTTATTACTTAAATAAGTTTGTTTTAGATTTTCACTAAAAAATTCACAATAATTTTATGAATTTCCGTGATATTCGTAATTCTTTTCAAAATATCCGATATATCCGTAAATATAATTACACCAATAACGATATTTTTATCCTTATTTTCAATCCTAGTTAGAGTCTAACATGTAGCTTAAATTGATTGAAAGTTTAAATTAAAATCGACACCTTCTAGAGTAAAAGTTAGGTTAAGTTATAAAAAAAATGCTTCTAAATTTGTCACATGTTTCACAAGCATATACCCTTGGTCAAAATTGACAATATTACCCTTAATCTTTTACATATTTCAAGACTGTCATTGAAATATAAATCTTTTAAAATTTTAGACAAACATTGGGACCTAGAATAGCATGATGATGATTTAGAATAGTGTAGTAATCCAATATGTTAAAAGTCATTACCACACCATTCTAGATCCCAATTCCATTTGAACCTAAAGAAGTTTTTGTTCCAAGTGTAGTTTTGAAATTTTATAAAAGGTCAAAATAATATTGAAACTTTTGAAATTATAAGGATATTCTTTTTTTGTTTCAAAAAGATAACAAAGAAAAATTACAAGGAAATAAGAGAATGAAAAAGCGTTAGGATGACTCTTTACTTGTAAACTGAATGTTAAACAAAAAGTAATGACAAGTATTGTAACATCAGAATACTAACAACATAAAGATAGATAATCATTGTAACATCAGAATACTAACAACATAAAGATAGATAATCATCTAATATTAAAGAGTTACGCAATTTACGACGTAGTAAATATCTGTAATACATGACCACTACAATGACTTATGTAAAACTCAATTCACTAACTACCTAGGCTTTCACTAGATGTGAGACTCCCTCTTAGGTGTACTTAGGCTCCTCCTAAGTTTGATAATATTAGTGTTAACTATCTCGATTTCTGACGATGAATGATACTCCTCTCATGTTGATATTTTTCCTCAGTGAACTCCTTTCACCGATGATTCTTAGGATCTCCCCTAAGATGTTGAACTTCTCTATCGATGCTGAATTTTAGGCTCCCTTAAGAATGAGAATCCGTTCTCCAATAGCAATAACTTAGCCTCCCTCTAAGACCGTGATTATCTTTATTTTGTTGCAATCAATGGATGAAGAATTTGCCCAGCAGAACAATAAACAACAAGCAAGAACACCACGATACACACAATGGCCGTAGAATGAAAATTGGTCTTGCTTGATTAACAAAAGCGAGGACTAATGACTCCTTTCAAAAATCAATATGATACTTATTTTATAAACAAATCCAGAAAAGGAAACAACTCCTAATTTGGAGAAGATTTTCACCTAAATAAAGAAAAATATTAAGCAAAACATATATGTCAAGATATTTCCAGAATAGGAAAAGATATTATGCAGAAAAATAATATGTTGTCTAACATCGATGATAAAACTATTTTTGAGACCAATGCCTTAGAAAAATATGAAGCCAACAAATGAAATATTCAACAGAGAAGATTCATCATTCTCGAGACTCTCAACAAGACGAACAAACCAATAAAAAAAAACGAGTCATCAATAAATGAAAACATGTCTCATACAACATTCAATGAACCAAACCATCTATCAAAATATTTTGGGAGTGAATAACGTGTCAAAATGAACAAACCTCTAACAAGGAAGCCATCCTGAGAACTTTGTCGGAGATCGACTTCACCAAAATTAAGTTCATGTCCTTTTAAAGAAGAAGACGAATTGCATCACGACTATATGATTCAATAAGAAAAGAAGAGGTGATCAATATAAGGATTGCCCACATCCTATATCCTATTGTCCACATTTCCAACAAAATATCAATTGAAAAATCCAATCATGAACTCACAATCCACACTAACAATATCTCCGTTATGATCTCTTAGAACCCAACCAAAACCACCCTTAATCTTAGCTTGGAGGCAAGCTGTATCACATGACAATGGCATCACTTGTATGTGAGTGTGAAGAAGTCTAGGAGATTGAACCATCAATGCAATCAGTCGGAGGACTTGGATACGTGAATTCGTTGAAGAAATCTTGGATGGACTCCAAAAGTGATGGCATTGAGATCGCCACACCATTGAATACTTGGTTGTTCCGATACTCTCAAAGTTTCCACACCGGTACACGTGAAATTTGGCTTTTTGGAGCATTTTCTAAACAAATGGATTACCTTAAAATTAAGATAAAAATAATCTGGATCATTCAACTTTCGTAAAAGTAACTATTTAATCTAGTTGATAACAATTTAGTCTCTATATTTTTAAATTTGTAATAATTTAATCCGTTACCAACTAAAATTCAAGGACTATTTTTTTTTTTTTTTTTTTGAGAAAAGTTTAGGAACTGTTTGGTAGAGAATCTGAATTATGTTTTATGTTTTCAGATTAACTGAGTTTAGCAAATCCGTGCCTGACATACCTCAAATGCTATTTTAAAAACTGTTTTTGGATTCTGTAATATGCAAATTCTGAAAACGATAATTTTATGTTTTCATTGTATTCAGACTTTGAATATTAAATCTTAAAATGCAGAATTATATTAAATAAAGATAAAAACATTGTGTGAACTCTTAGGACCCCCAATGTAAAAAGTTAACAAAGCGTAGAATTCATGTTTTTTAGTCGAGAAGCCCACAAACTTCTTGACTAAACAAAGAGTGAAATTCACACCTTCACACTTCCCAACTCCTTGACCCAAACACTCATTTACCCAAAAGAAAAAAATACAACTTATCATACTATAAATTCAATTAATTTGTTTTAAAAAAATACAATATGTATTGTACATTATATTTTAAATGATATAATATTACAAAATAATAATTTATTGTCAACTAAATACTAGTAAATAACTGCAATTAAATTTGTGATTTATAAATAAGTTGAGTCAAATACGTTAAACTAGCATTCAATTTTTGAATATGCTATTAATCATATATTTGAAAAACAACCATACTTTTATTTAATCTCTAGTTTTCAAATTTATATTTTTAAATTTTCTATCAAACGACCATTAGGGACGGAAATATATTTTTTTTACCAAGAATAATAATAATAATAATAATGTTTTTTTTCCCATAAAAATACATAAAACACGTGCAACATGCAGACTATTACTAGTGTCCAAAAAAAGTAGCTGAGTTTCTCTTCAAATCGAAAACACAAAGGCCAAATGGGACCTAGGAAGTGGATCGATCTTCTCCGTCGATCCAGTCGCCGTGAACCTAATCCGACGGCCAATACCCCCAACCGAACGGTGGAGCTAGTTCTTCAAAAGACGCCACCGGTACCACGCGCTCTCAATTCTCTTACTCGGAAATTCCCTGTGTTTGTTCCCATTTTAAAGCCTTACCTACCCACAAAACGAGAGAATTCCATTTGAAATTGCTTGAAATTTCATTCATAGGAAGAGAGAATCATGAGTTTTGATCTTGAATCGCTCTCGGAGGCCACTTCCGGTGCGATCGGTTCGCTCGTCAGCACCACCGTCTTGTACCCACTTGACACTTGCAAGTCCAAGTACCAAGCCGAGGTTCGAGCTCATGGCCAACAGAAATACAGGTTGCCCATAATTTCGTTTTTGGTTTTATTGATCTGGGTTTGTGTGTTTCCCCTGTTATCTCGATGGATTGGGGTAACTTTCTTGTTTTGCGCTCAAATCATGATCTGGGGTATCGTCGCTACCCTGTTTTTCAAGGAATTTCTTTAGTAAACTGAGTTAGTTTCTGATGAATGTACCTAACATTATAACTGGAGCTCTGTTTCCCCCCTCTTATTCGATCTTATGATCTTTGGAAGTCTATCTGGTCATTGATCTCATGATTTCTCAGACGACGTACTTTTAGCGAATTTTAGTTGGTAAGGGTTGTTCTTTGTTTAATTGAATGATCTATAGAATTTGAGCGCTTCTGAAGTGGTTGATTGGTGAGCTTAGGAATTTAATGATAGTTTGAAAGCATTTGCGGCTGTTTCAGGTTCCTTGAAATCTAGAAAATCTCTTGTTACGTATTTTGTAGCTAATATTGTGAGTTGGATGAGATGATTTAATTAAAGTATCAATGCAAAATCGCTTGTTTGGGGTTCATGGCGTTTAGACCATTAAGGAAATGATGCTTGTTGAAGAACAAAGCAATATAGAAAACTTGTTAGTTGGTACCTCTGATTAACGCTTTTGACACAATCCAGCACATTCACTGCAATGGTTCTGCTTTTCTGCTAGAAAACTAATTAGAGGCCACAAAAATGTTGGATGTAGTTGTCGTTTTTGTGTAGCTATTGATTCCATTGGTTTTTTCTTGTGTAGATATCTTTCAGATGTGTTGTGGGAAGCAATAAAAAACAATCAAGTTCTTTCGCTGTACCAGGGACTAGGAACCAAGAATCTACAATCTTTTGTTTCTCAGTTTTTGTACTTCTATGGGTATAGCTACTTCAAAAGACTATATCTGGAAAAAACTGGGGCTAAATCAATTGGAACAAAAGCAAACCTGTTACTTGCTGCTGCTGCTGGAGCTTGCAATGCCATTTTAACTCAGGTTGATATATCTCTGTTGTGAACCTTCTGGTGAATAAAAGACAATCTTTCCATCTACGCAAGCCCTGAATTTGTGTTCTTAGAGGAAAGCATGATTTTTATTATTTATTTGTAATTAGCTTATTGCTATTATTTTAATTGCCAACTTTACACATAGTATTTTCTTTTTTAGGATCCGTGAAACGTGTTATTTTGATGTTTTAATTTCTAAAAATAATAGATCTCGACCTTTTATGTGATGTGTGTTGAAGCTGACATATCATTCTTTTGGCTACATAGAAGAGTGAGTATGAATTATGATGCTTATAACATTATTTTCACACTTACGTGAATTAAGAGATGATCAGCCAACATTTGCCTGTGATGTTTGGTATTATGGTCACTAATATTTAGAGCTTAGTCTTGTGAACCAAAATAAGGTTTTGGCTTCATATTCGTTCACATGTTGTAATTTCTCAATTCAGTGATGCAATTTTTCTAGAATGAATGGATGAAGAAATAATTCAAGAAAGCAAAGCATACTTCACTCTTTGTCCATCCACTTCTAGTTTCAGTCCATCCTGCTTGTTAAAAGATAGGTTTGCTTTTATTACGATATCGATTGCTTTTATTACGATATCGAGTGCCACATTCAGATGTGTAGTTTGATGAATGCCATCGTTATATAAAGTTTCAGGCCTCTTTGTGAAGTTTTGTATGGACAAGAACAAGTACTGATGAAATATTGAAATTTTTTTGGGATAAATGAAATATTAAATTTTAAGGTTTAACTGAAGAAACTCTTTCTTGGTTTTCTGTCATGTAGCCTTTGGATACTGCTTCCTCGAGAATGCAGACAAGCGCCTTCGGAAAATCGAAAGGGCTTTTCAAGACCCTGACAGAGGGCAGTTGGAGTGATGCATTTGATGGACTTGGAATTTCTTTGCTGCTCACTGCAAACCCTGCCATTCAGGTATTTATCCTATCCATTGCTAATTTTCAGTCATCCATTTGTCGGTACTCGGTGTGACGAAGTCATTCAACTTGCAAAGTTCTCTCCAGCCAATATATCTTCCATTCTTTTTTGTGATTGCACTCTAGGTTTGACCCATCATCTAATGATTTATTTCAGTATACAGTATTTGATCAGCTGAAGCAGAACATCCTCGAAGGAAAAAAGAATAAATCAGAACAAGGTTCACCTCCAGTAGTTCTTTCTGCTTTTACAGCTTTTGTAATAGGTGCAATTTCGAAAAGCATTGCCACCGTTTTGACATATCCTGCAATCAGGTGCATAATTTTTTCTTTCTTCACCAAAATTCTCATATCCTTGTCCTTCAAACACCGGCATGCTGAAACAATGAAGTTTTTTTTCCCCTCTGCGTACAGGTGTAAGGTGATGATCCAAGCTGCACACGACGATGATACTAAAGAAAATCGTTCAAAGGTTCGCCGAACAGTTCCAGGTGTTGTTCATTCTATTTGGAGAAAGGAAGGGATACTAGGTTTTTTCAAGGGATTGCAAGCACAGATCTTGAAGACTGTACTTAGTTCAGCTCTTCTTTTGATGATAAAAGAGAAGATTACTTCAAGTACTTGGGTTTTAATACTTGCAACCAGAAGGTATCTATTGCTTACTAGACCTAAACTTAAAAGTAGCTGAAGGTGTTCAATAAAGGCCAAAAACCTGTGAAGAAGAAGAAGCAATAACATGGGAATAAGCACCATTCCCATGGAAATAATGCAAGCTTTTTGATCTTTATCAAAATAATGATGGGTAAATTGCTAATTTGGTCCTTAAGATTTGGAGAAAGTTAAAATTTAGTCTTCATGGTTTATAATTAGAATTTAGTCTTCTTCATGGTTTAAAATTTGAATTCAGTCTCTATCGTTTGATAAAAGTTTCATAAATAGTTTTAAAAGATTATTTACAAAGAATTTATCAAACTGTAGAGACTATTTATGAGGTTGTATCAAATCATAGGGACTAAGTTATAAGTTTCTCCAAGTCATAGAGTTCAAATTTACAATTTAACTAATAATTAGCATTTTACGATGAAATGCAGAATATTTTGTTAGAGGGGATTCTGTTTAGTTAGAACATGACTGTAGCCAATGCCATAAGTCAATTAGTAGTCCATGTAAGTTAGTTTGTAATCCTACATTTCTTTCCATATAATTTGCCAATGCCATAAGTCAATTAGTAGTCCATGTAAGTTAGTTTGTAATCCTACATTTCTTTCCATATAATTTTTGGTGAAATATCTTTTTGATCCTTAAATTTTGATTATTATTTTCATTTCGTCCATTGATTTTCAAATATTACTATTTTACTCCTGAGTGTAGTTTGCATTTGATTCTCTATTTCAAGATGTTATACCACATCTTTTGAGTATTGTTTTCACATGGTTCTAGATTTCAAGATGGTGGCTCATTTTTAGTTTACGTGTTAATTTGCTATTAATTAATTTAGATAGGATTGAATTCATTTTATTTAAGTTATTTTTCATTAATTTTTTTTTCACTATTAAAATGAATTAAAAGATTCAAATTATAATTATTTTAGATTAATAAGCTGAAAGTTAATCGTAGTGACAAAAAACAAGCATTAGTAAAAATTCAGTTGAAAAGGGTCAAATGAAATTCAAAATTCACAGATAAAAATGTAGCATTTTTATAATTTAGGACCAAATCGAAAATTTCTAAAACTTAGAATTAAAAATGTAAAATGAAGCATGTACCTCGAGTTAAAGGTTTAAAGTAGCACTTTTGCATAGTTGAAGGGGACTCATAACAAATAAATAAATAATACAAAATAAAATTAAAAAGGTAATTTTTTATCTATTTTTTGCATTTAATTCTTGAAGTTTTAAATTAGCCATTTTGAGCAGTGAGTTTTCGAGAATTGGTTTGAAAGATTAAAAAAAAACTTTTTAATTGAATATAAAAATATTTGTAAATATTTATGCGGCAAGACATGAAAAAAGTATATTTTTTTAATATCTTTCGCCTCTCCTCCTCGCTTCCTATTTTATTCAAATCAAGATAATGACGGAAAAATCAAAGGAATATGTTGAAGCTTTAAAGACCTATACTTGAGAATAAAAAGGATCAAACAATCAACCATTCATTGCATAGAGAGAGAGACTGAGAGGAGAGAATGAGAAAGGCCGAAGAGGAGGAGGGAGAAAGAAAGGAAATGATTAAAAAACATTTTTTTTTTCCATGTTACATTACCACGTAAGCATTTACAAATATTTTTATATTCAATTAAAAAGTTTTTTTTTTCTTTTTTAGGGAGAGATCTTTTAAACCTATTTTTAAAAATTTGGGACCAAAATGACTCATTTGAAACGTTAGGGACCATTTGGGTAAAAAATATTCTAAGACTATAATAAATCTATAGTGAATACTATTTAAAAACCCCTAATTAGCTATAGTTAATACTATTTTAAAACTCTCATTTGCTAAAATATTTACTATTTACTACAGTTTTTACTATTTTACATTCATCAATTTTTTTATTATTTGCTACCGTATTTACTATTTCCTTCCCAAACTAAAATAATTTACACCCTGAATACATATTATTATAACCTAAACTAAAATAATCTACACCCCAAGCACAAACTATTATAATCCAATTGTAATAACTTAGAACTATAATAATCAATTCCTTGCCCCAAATGCTTCCCTTTTTTTCCCGTTAAGTTGGTGTTAGCCTCTCATTAGCAGGGGAGTCTATGTGTGGAGTTCCCAATATCTGGTTGTAAATAGGAATCAAATATAAAGTGCTTTTAGTAATTAGTAATTTTAAGGATATTGTTGGTCTATTGAGTGAAATTAATTAGTGTGAAGTTAATATGTTGGAGTTCATAACTTTATGTTTGGGGTGTAGAGTTGCGAGATAGATTTTTCGATAACACACTTATTGTATGTCACGTCAACACACTTTTAAAAATAGCGTAGGATCCAGTGACATTAATATATGAAATCCATAAAAATTTATGAAAACAAATTTATAGTGTGAACAAGGAGAATCTAATACCCCGAATTACTAGAAAAATTTTGGATATTATTCTTCAATAAATGTGAAAAATAAGAAAGGAGAGAAAGATAGAGACAGATGTACCACAATAAATATGTAAATTTTGATAATTTTTTTTTTAAAATTGAGTCATTTATTCCAACTTAAAAGTTGGTGGGCAAACTGCCCCTACAATTTTTTTTCCTTTTTAATTCTTCTTAGATTAAAAAAATAAATAAAAAGGGTTTGTAAATTTCTAAGGATACTACTTCATCTACTGCATCTTCCAAAACTAATTAGGACCTATTTGTCGGCACTCATCACATAAATTGGAAGAAGAAAAAAAAAAAAGGATGGTTGACGGTCGATTTTGGACTAATTTCGTCAATATTTTGAATTTTTTTCCTTTTTCTAAAGAAATATTTCTAAATCTAGGTTAGCGTTGTTTAATTGTACTTCACTAATTTCCTTTTTTAGATATTTCTTTTGGAATTTCCTTTTCAGACAAATTGTCCTATGCTAAATTGTTCCTTGAATCCATGCTATGTTTGAAGATATATTTTCAATCTCTACTTCATGATGGTTCTTTTAAGGCCACATTTACACGGGGAATGAAAAAAAAAATGTAATTTAGGTTGCTTCTAATTGGACCATCAATCGAAACGAGTCTCAGTTGTCAACCAATGTGATTGTGATTGTTAGTGTTTACTCATCTAATTTTTCAAAAGCAATATGATTGTGATTGAGGCTGTTTATTTCAAATTATTAATTCAAAGGTGGAATGAAAATGATAATACTATCCTCATCTCGTCATTGTTGACAACATCAAACATCGTCATTCATCCCCATTTCAAACAATCCGTTGACCATTTTAATCCACACTTCTTTACTTCCTCACCATTCCGTTTTCAATTTCCATTTTTCAATGTTCATTGATCATTTGTTCGCTCGTCCTCATGTAAGTGTAACATATTCTACCTTTTATTTCGATTTTTTACTTCATTTTAACTGACAATCATCTTCGATTAATTGTTTAGAATACATACAATTAGGGCTTCGAGGAATGTATACATTCCAATATTGTCTAAAACTGGAACTTGCATGTTTTCTATCGTAACTTTTGAAGTAGTACGAAGTCGTCATTAATCTGGTCATATTAGTTTATTTAGTATTCCATTCGTTCATCGGTACTCATATCAACTTTATTTGATTTTTTATATGTTCTGTTTAAACTTATCAACGTAGAAATCGACTTCCTTATCGTCTATGATGTAATTGTGTGTTCCCGCAACAGAAGCGTTTTTTTAGAACACTTTGCATCCCACAGTTCAATTTTTACAATAAACAAAATCATTATGCTAAACATAATGTATAAACATGTAAATTAACATGCATTAGGGAAAAGATTAGAACACTTCTTATCTTTGTAGATTCTTTAATGTCACGAATAAACCTTTCCAAGGTTCCAACGAACAGATCTCCAAACGATCTTGATCACAAACAACTCCTTAAGCGATCTCGAACCCTACCACGAGAGTTACCTTGTTATTCTATTGGGACAAGGAGAGGAGAATAGGGTTTTGGAGAGTAGTGAGGCTCACATAAAAGTCTACACAATAACACTAGGGTGTTGTGTATTGTGAGAATTTCTCTGCAATGAGATTATATGAGAATATGTATTTGCAAAGGGCCAAAGGGAGATATTTATATAGAGAAGGACCCAGCCCTTTTCCTAATATATTTTTCTTTTCTATAATTAATTAAATAACATTTATTTAATCAATTAGTCAATTTAATTAAATAACACCGATTTAATTTAAATTTGCACAATAAATAATTAACCATTTATACAATAAACATGATTTAATGTATATATTTAATTATCATAAATATCACATGTATATGTGCAAAACCTCTCTATTAAATAATTCTTTGTGAATCTAATTCACTTGAGTTAATTAATTTGAATCTTATTTAAATATTACTTTCCAATTTAATTATAGATCATATCCATAATTAATTATATATTAATCACATTAATATATAGTTTTCTTAAATTAATTTGAACAATTCAAATTATTCCTCTTAGGTATCCAATAGTGAGCTAATGAGGGGACCTGGTAGACTTGTAAATCAGAAGCTCCAACGATATGAGATTAATTGGCTAAACTCATTAACCAAATTAATCAATATTCGTTAAGGTACACTCAACTAAAGATACACAGTTGCACTCTTCTCACTACAGATATATTTCTATGTCCATGGATAGACTAATATCATCAAGTTAGTCTTTCACAAGTGTTTATAACTCCAACTGGGTTATCATTTTACCCTTGGGTTACCTCCGACTCCTTAAGTACCAGTGCTCCTCTAATGAATAATATGTTTATGGTTCAACAATAAACAAAAACCCCTCTCAGGTCAACGAGAGGGTAAGGTCCTTTGTTCAAGTCTCAGAGACACCACTTGAAGGAACACTTATTATTTACCCTTAACGTGGGAAGGAGCAGATTCCATCTTGTAGTATTATGTTTCTAGCTCCTCACACGATCTTGTCCCCAAAATGGTAGGCTTATTGGGTCGAAGAATTGACCACCCTCACCTATACAAATCAAAGGACAATCCCTCATGAACAGGAGTTCATAATATACTCAGGATTAAGACTAAGTCGTATAGATCATCCTATTGGAAATAAAAACCTGACTAGTCAACAGTGTTACATCTAGTGGTTACTATTTCACGATCCAGTTTTATGCAAACTCATTTCATAGGATACCCCCACTCGCGTATCACCTACACGAATGCCTTGGATCATTACGTTTGTACCATATACAAAGTGGGTCGTATTCATAGTGTTACCAGGATAAGGTACCCAGTCTTATCCCTATACTATAGACCATTTAGGTTGTATCTTGAACATTGAGCCTTCTATGTCTCCACATATAGTTCAAGACTCATAACACAACTTAGGATGTTAATTTATTAAATTTAGGGATATTAAGATAAAATAGACAACAATACAAGCGATAACATTTATTGAATTAACATTCATAGTTCTTTATTGATGACAATCAATTAATAACATTTACTATTTATGAGTTTTAGGGCATAAAACCCAACATGTGCTTCGTTGATGGTCATGTCGATTTGGTCATATAATAGTAAGTCAATAGGAAGAAGGATACATTGATAAATCGATATCGGTTAATTAATGGAGGTGGAACTGTAATATAGTCGGTATTGGTATATGCAGTAAAGTTTTTGAAATGTGTTTTTGTTAACTGGATTTCTATGGAAATCAAAATTTTCAGATAAGCAACGACACAACCTCGTTACAAGATTCCCCAAGAAGAATGGTTTCTAGCGCAGTATATGAGCCTATCCCATATCAAGAATGCAAATATTTTTATTAAGAGGAAGTTAACTCGCCCATAGCTTTAAGCTTTCAGGAAAACAAGGTCCGTACATTGACCTAAACACCATTTTTAGTAGTGGTGTAGTTCATGAGGCCTTACGCGCGGGTTGTTACCAGCCAAGAAGACTGCATTACTTTCAACATAAAAGGAACCATTTCGACTTTTGGGAAGACAAGGTTCCTTTTGATGATAGAGTTATGACCTTGTGTAAATATAGTTGTTGAGGTTTGTGCCCTGAAGTCTCATGTCCTGTAGTTTGTAAGCAACTTTGTAAGAACGCTTGTGATGTATAATATATGTGATATTTACTTCACTTCATGACTTTACAAATTTAGATATTTTTTATCTTACCATAAACGAATAAACTTAATATCCCTGGTTGTCTTTATGTAACTTAAGCATGTATGTAGTCACAAATAAGTGGATCATGTCTTAAGTGACAACCAAAATGGTCTGTAGTATATGAATATAGGAGGGAAACCTTATCCTGATAACACTACAGATGCAGCCCGCTTTGTGGAATAGTTATAAGTGTTGTGACTTGTCACAGATGATCTGATCCTGATCATTCGTATAGGGGACATGCGAGCGGGGACATCCTATATAAAGAGTTTGTATAAGACCTGACCATGAAGTGTTAACGTCTCGTCATATAACTCCGTTCATGACAGAGACTTCACTTTACTGGGATGACCATAGGTAACATGACCTAAATCTTGAGTGAGTTGGGAACTCCTTCCATTAAGGGCAGTCCTTTGATTTGCATGGGTGCGAGTGGCCAGAGCGCCGACTCAAACCTACCACTTTGGGGATTCGTCTGATTTGGGAGCTGAGAACTCAGCTTCACAAGATGGAGTTCACTTCTTTCCCGAAGCAGGGGTAAGTAGATAGATTGCTCCCTTAAGGGCTGATCCCAGGGCTTGAACGATGTGACGTCACACACCTTCTCATGGCCCAAGAGGTGTTCACACATAGTAGGATTATGTTGTATTGTTCATTAGAGGGATCAGTGGTACTTAAGGAGTAAGATGTAACTACAGGGGAAAAATGGTAAATTGGCCCAATTGTACTTACGAGCATCTGTGAAGGGCTATCATACTGATGATTGGTTATATCCAATAGACATAGAAATATATCTATGGTAAGAAGAATTCAGCTATCGATCTTTAGTGGAATGCCTAGCAGTTAACGGATGGTGGATATCGTGGCTAAAGAGTTTAGTTAGTAATTCACGTACCGTTGGAGCTTTGAGTCATAGGTCCACAAGGCCCCCTTGGTAGCTTGGATACAAGTTGAATCAGTTTTTGGGTCAGTTTGAAATATTCAAATTGACAAGAGGGAGTTTGATTATATATGATATAATTGAACTAGTTAATTATATATGATATAATTGACTTTATGTATGAGATACACTAATTTGGAGGAAATTGGATTTAAATTTGATTTATATCTAGTGGAGGAAAAATACTATGATTAATATATGATATTAATTCATAAGTTATGAATATGATGTGATGATATTCATTGTCTATTAATTGGATGGTTAAAGAGGTAATAGGACGACATCTCTTCTGTTTTCATAACGGATGAGTAAGTTGAAAAATCACTTTGAGGCGCTTAAATAGCTCACGGTGTATTAAGCATGGGAGGCGTGGACATTGTGTTGAAGAGTGTCATCGCTTAGCAAAACCTGTGCCTATATGATAGTGCTTGAACGATCGCTTACCTATATGATATGCTAAGCGATTGCGATTACACCCGCGCGCGCTATTTACTAAACGATCGTTTACCTTTTCCTAAGCGATCGTTTAGCGTCCGACATTTACTAAATGATCGTATAGAAGATTGCTTAGTTTATCCTACACGATCGTTTAAACGATCGCTTACCTTTTTCTACACGATCGTATACTTCACCTAAACGATCAAGCATTTTGTCTATGAAGGAATATTACAAATTACAATCATGAATGAACATTACAAATTACAGTCGTACAGAAATATGCGGTTATATAATTAGTATAGAAATTACAGCATGAACAACTACAAATGAATAAGGAGAACACTCTACGAACATTTGTAGACTCGTCTCCATGCTCCTTGCTCACGAACGCTCGAACAACTGCAACCTCGAACGCGCAAACACCACGATCGCAACACTGCACGAACACTTCGCACTCGTCCTCAATGATCGCCTCGGTCACGAACTCCTCAGCAACACGAACGGCCTCCACAGAACCTCGACGGTGTCGAGTTGAGTATGACACCACCAAGAAGGTTACCTTGGTATTCTCAATGTGAGAATCCAAAGGGTGGGCTCTATTCAGATTTGGTGTGAGACAGACGAAAAAGGAAACACCGATTGTGTACATGATTGGAAAAGTGGGAGATGGCGAAGATCTATCGTATTCGTATAAGTCGATGCCCAATCGTTTAGCTAAAGCTAAGCGATCGTCTAGCAAAAGTCATAATCCTACTATGACTGAGTCTTCTCTTCCAAAGAGAAGTTGTGGCAACTATTTTCAAGCCCCGGAATCAGCCCTTAAGGGAACAATCTCTCTACTTATCCCTACTTCGGGAAAGGAGTGAATTCCATCTTGTGGATTGAGTTCCCAACTCCCAGATCAGACAAGTCCCTAAAAAGATAGGCATGTTGAGTTGGCAATCTGGCCACTCTCACCCATACTAATCAAAGGACTGCCCTCAAAGGCAGGAGTTCCCAAAACACTCAGGATTGAGGTTGTGTCTCCTATGGTCGTTTAGGTGAGATGCAAGTCTCTAGTATCAACGGTGTTATATATAGAGTCTAGTCATCTTATGGTCCAGGTCTTATACAAACTCTTTGTATAGGACACCCCTGCTCGCACGTCTACACATGAATGGTTAGGATCTACCATCTGTAGTAGTTTACAACACTTGCAAAACCTCTACAAAGCGGGTCGTATCCATAATGTCACCAGGATCAGGTATCCCACCTTAATCCTTATACTATAGACCTATTTAGGTTATCACTTAAGGCATGATTCACTTGTATATCACATATACATTCTTTAGTTCACATAACATAACCAAAGAGCTTTATTTATTGGACATGAGTAAATGTCAGAATTAAATAGTACTTATTTTATTCATTAAACAATGTGTATCTTTACAAAACAACAAGACTCCGGGAGAATTAGGACATCAATCCCAACAATCTCCTACTTGTCTTAATGACTCGAGAGACTAATGTACAATACAATATAATAAACTAGGGCATACCCCAGTATCATCTCCCACTTGTATACTACATTAAACTTACAATGATGGGAAAGGACGAGCACACTTCCATTGATACAACATTGTTCCTTGATGTTGATGATGTTTGCCATTTCAATAGCATGGATTCGGGGATTATCTTATGGAAAGAATGTTAGGAGGTTTGCAGAGAGCACTTTGTCGGGAAACCAAATATTTACTAGGATAATAGTACAGCTAACCGATCCTATATCATAAAATTCAGCTTTCCCAAGTTTTCGCTTGCCCTACAGGCATGTCCACTACTGTTATGATACATCTTCAATTGATCATATTCATTATTATCATATTCCTGGATACATATTTGCATAGGTTTAACTATACGAGACACTATTCCTTCTATTATGAGATGGACCTGCGTCCGATCTATACCATGAAGCACGCTTCAAAAGAAGGTGTTCAAGTGTGCATCGGTTAGTTCGTTATTCAACATAAGTTCAATTCACTAGCATATTCTAGTACTTACACTTTAATTTGCATGATGATAGTGCACGAGAGACATTTGTATGTGCCTGAAGAACCCGTCGAACATACAGTGTGGCCACTGCAGTGTGTTGTTTCTGAATTAGTTTCTCTTAATCCTTCTGTTTCTTTGCATAATACAATCAACGTTTATGAAGACTTATAAGATCATTCCATAGATGATCCCCCACAAAACTTTTCCACCGCGCCTTCGTCTATGCTAGCAAATAGTAATGGCATGGAACAACCATCTGCAGGGTGGGTACCATCGGCGTCTACCTTTAACGATAATAAGTTCACTTCAGAGTATCGCCTTAGTATTATCAGTGACAGACAGGATGAGATTGAAGGAAATCTAAACAGAGATCTCCATGAGTAGCAGAAGTGGATCATTCCAAATCCTATTCAGAATGAGCACAACAATTACAATCTTAAATGGAAATAAACAGATTATAAATAATTAGAAATTACAGCATGCTTCTCAATATGAACAAGCAAGGGATAGAGTATGCATACCTTTGAAGAACCCTTCTTCAAATATCCCTCGATCGATTTCCAATGCATCCAACGATGAACTCGAACGCAACGAATGGAACAACCAACAACACGAACAACTAGATGCACCTCGAACCCAATCGAGTCCAACTCGATCCTCGAACTGAATTCGAACAACACCACCATAAGTGTTACCTTGGTATTCTCGATGTGAGAATCTAGGAGTTGTGGGCTTTGTATGATCTTGGATTGAAGAAAACAGGATGTAGACGATCGAGTAAGTGGGAGATAAAGACTGTCTATCGTATAGACGATGTACTCGATCGTGAAGAAGATGAAGCCTATCGTATAGACTTTGCTACTCGATCGTTTAGAGATCAAGCGAGTAACTATTGTATAGTCAACTTGTAGCTGGATCGTGTATACTTTCAACGCACATACAATAGCAAATCATCTCTCAACGCATGCGATGAGTATGCAGGGAACGGGTTGAGAAGGGGTTTAGCTAACACTTCCTATTATTACGTTCATGTTATGCAATCATGCAACACACATACAATAGCAAATCATCTCTCAACGCAAATTCTATGACTTCTAGTTTTAGAACACATGTGATATATGAGATAAGTCTATAGGACCTACACTTAAGCCTATATTCTTGTCTATGCGATGACGAATGACACACACATATACAAGGCGACTGCATAATACCATAACCTATCTCTAGGGTGCATGCGATGCATGTTGGAAAACAGAGCTTATCTCTAAGTCCCTATCTCTTGCTTATGTAGATCTAATCTTACTCTCTCGAGTCTAGATTTTAACTTAGCTCTCTTAAGTCTCAGGTTCTTTCTTAAAACTCTCTCTTGAGTAGCTCTAAAGAGGTGTTGTGTGCAACATAAGACAAGATAATCGCATGCATTGAAGATCCTAGGTCATGTTAGCTATGTTATTCTCAACCCATTCGATAGATTTAGCTACTAATGTGTGCTTTTAAGAGAGTGAACAGATGTAGATAAGCAAGTTCCATTTTATAGATATAGAATTGAAATACAAAATAATAATGCGAAATAAGAATAAAGAGCATGGTAGCAATCTCTTGCTTCCCAAGGCTTTTACACTGTTCTTCTTTATTTTGCTTAAAAGATAATCTCGCTCTCGCGAGAGTCGGCCCTCTCTCTGCTTTTCCACACCTTCTGGGTTCTTTCTCGAGCTGACCAAAGCGATCTTCTGGCCTCTCTTCCCTTTTCTTGCTCCGCCTTCTAAGTAAAAGAAAAAAACTATGAACAAGGCTACTTCTATCTAAGGGAAAATTATCTAACTATCGAACTAGACGAACTCCTTTACTGAAGGTGGCCTCTGGTATTTATAGAGCTTCGGGGTGAAAGGCTTCTTCTCTCGTATGATTGCATTGATGGGATGGCATTAATTCTCTGTCTGATGTGTCAAATATTTGTCACCGAAAAGTTGATTGTACTTGCTACAGTAGTTCGTTAGCGGCTTGTCAACTTAATTCGGAATCGACCATCATCAGCTTTCTGTCCCATCGTGATTTATTATGATTTTCACCCAGATGTGCCCACCAAGTTGCGCCGGCTCTATGCAACAACCTTCTTGAGTAGATATTTGCAAGCGCAAATGACCGCATAGCCTTGCGGTAACGCAATCTTTTGATGCACTCAACCATTGATTTCTATAGATCGCATTTTCCACCTTGCGTCAATGCATATTCTGCACAAAAATACATAAGTTAACTATTTTAATTCGATGGACGCATGCGACCACAATATTGTGAACTTAGCGCTTTTGGACGCAATCTTGTATATTTTTATGAACGCAAACCTGCATTGTTTAATAACTTAGCACTGTAATAACATACATTTTTGTCCGTTATCACAAACTAACCCAAAATTTGATTCTCAACTTGAACCCATTGAGCTACCAAGGGGACTTCATGGACCTGTAGTTTGAAGCTCCAACGATACATGAATAACTGACTAAACTCTTTAGTCACGAGATCCACCATCCGTTAACTGTTGGTCACTTCACTAAAGATTGACAGTTGCACTCTTCGCGCTACAAATATATTTCTGTATCCATATGACCAATCAACAGTGCGATGACCCTCCACAAATCGCTCAGTACAATTAGGTCAATTTACCATTTTGCCTCGGTAGTTACATCTAACTCCTTAGGTACCACTGATTCCTCTAATAAACAATAAGTCATAGTTCTACTATGACCGAGTCATCTCTTCCAAAGGGAGGGTGTGACCACTATGTTCAAGACCCAGAATAAACTCTTAAGGGAGCAATTTATCTACTTACCCTGCTTCGGAGAAGGAGTGAATTTCATCTTGTGTAGCTGAGTTCCCAGCTCCTCAATCAGACGAATTCCCAAAAAGGTAGGCTTGTTGAGTTGGCAATCTGGCCACTCTCACCCATACTAATCAAAGGACTGCCCTCATAGGCAGGAGTTCTTAACTCACTCAGGATTAAGGTCATGTCATCTATGGTCATTTTAGTGAAATGTAAGTCTCAATTATCAACAGTATTATATAAAGAGACTAATAATCTCGTCGTCCACTCTTATGCAAATTCTTTGTATATAATACCCATGCTCGCATGTCTCCATATGAATGGTCAGGATCAGACTATTTGTAGCACTTTACAACACTTATAACATCTACAAATCTACAAAGCGGGTCGTATCTGTAATGTCATCAGGATAAGGTATCCCTTCTTTATCCTTATACTACAGATCATTTAGGTTATTACTTAAGGCATGATCCACTTGTATGTCTCACATACATGCTTAAGTTACATGAAATAACCACGGATCTTAGTTTATTGGATTTGAGTAAATGCATATAAAATGACTTTATTTTATTAATAACAATGTGTGTACAAAAAGTTTACAAACTTCAAGACCATTGGGAGAATTAGGACACCAATCCCAACCGACATGAATTATAAAATGAATGCTATGATAAGCATGATGTTGGATATGTTCGGTCACATGCGGTCAATATAAGAATTTATTGACTCGATCTAAAAGGTAACCTCAGTACCCATATTTTCAAATGTTAAATTATGAATACATTATTTTCTATTGATAAGGACTTAATATATAGCATTTTTGTAACTAGGTTGAAGAATTCTTCCATGATAACCAGAATTTTCAATGCATCTATCCTTATACAATACTGACTCCTTATGTAGCATCTCCAAACTATAATAATGATGAGACCCTTGTTGAAAATCTATGACAGTTTCGTAATGAATCTAGTCCCCCACATTCTGCTGAAGAATTTAACCCACAGCTACAACCTTCTCTTCATCTACCCATCGATATAAGTGTACAGTCAATTTTCCAAACCATAAAAGATCCCTCTGTTAGGGTTGATACCCTAAAGTCTCGTATTCTGTAGTTTGTAAACAGTTTGTACAAACGCTTGTGTTGTTAATATATGATATTTACTTCACACCTTGTATTTTGCTCAGTTACTTGTTTTATTTGTTTTACCACAAACCAATAAACATAAAATCCCTAGTTATCTGTATGTGACTCAAGCATGTATGTGGTGACATACAAGTGGATAATGTCTTGAATGATAACCAAAATGGTCTTTAGTATATAGATATAGGAGGAAACCTTATCCTGGTAATGCTACGGACACGGCCCGCTTTGTGGAATGGTCACAAGTGTTGTGACTTGTTACAGATGGTCTAATCCTCATCATTCGTGTTGGTGACATGCGAGCGGGGGCGCCCTATACAAAGAGTTTGTATAAGACCTGACCACGAAGTGTTAACGTCTCGTTCTATAACACCATTCATGATAGAGACTTCACTTCACTAGGATGACCATAGGTAACATGACTTCAATCCTGAATGAGTTGGGAACTCCTGCTATTGAAGGCGGTCCTTTGATTTGTATAGGTGCGAGTGGCCAGATCGCTGATTCAAACTTACCATTTTGCGGATTCATATGATTTGGGAGCTGGGAATTTAGCTACACAAGATGAAATTCACTCCTTCTCTGAGGCATGGGTAAGTAGATAGATAGCTCCCTTAAGGGCTGATTCCGGGGCTTGAACGATGTGGCGCAACACACCTTCTCTTGGCCCTAGAGGTGTTCACACATTGTTCATTAGAGGAATCAATGGTACTTAAGGAGTGAGATGTAACTACAAGGGCATAACGGTAATTTTGCCCAACTGTATTTGCGAGCATCTGTGAAGGGTCATCGTACTCATGATTGGTTATATCCGATGGACAAAAATATATATGTGGTAAGAAGAGTTCAGCTATTGGTCTTTAGTGGAATGCCTGACAGTTAACGGATGGTGGATCTCATGGCTAAAGAGTTTAGTCAGTTATTCACGGACCGTTGGAGCTTCGAGCCACAGGTCCATTAGGTCCTCTAGGTAGCTTGGATAAAGTCGAGAACCAGTATTTGGGTTAATTTGAAATGTTCAAATTGACAAGAGGAAGTTTAATTATATATGATATAATTGGACTGGTTAATTATATATGATATAATTGGCAAATGTATGAGATACATTATTTTGAAGGAAATTAGATATAAATATGATTTATATCAAGTAGAGGAGAAAAAACTATAGGATAAAAAATATAATATGATTATATTAATTAATTAATTAGTTAGTTAATTATAAGATAATTATGCAAAAAATCACGTTCGGACATGGGTTAGTGGGGCAACGTCGATTATTGTAACTGATGAGTTAAAATGAAAATGGTTTTCATTTTTAATCACCCGGAGTTTAATCCATCGTCCAAAGAATTCGTGAGAGCGAGCGTTGGTAGAAAGCAAAACGACCGCTTAAGAAAATTGAGAGACTATACGATACCTCTTCTACGCCTAAACGATCGTCTACCTCACGCCTAAACGATCGCACACTGTCGCCTACACGATCGGATAGCTTCTCTAAACGATCGTATAGTGTGCCGATTTTACTAAACGATCGTGTACCTTTTTCTATACGATCGTTCAGTAAATCCTACACGATTGTGTAGCTCCTCCTAAACGATAAGCATTTCTGCTATGCGATAACGACTTTCTCCCTCCCACTTGCTTATCACCTACACGATTCGTGTTTCCTCCTTCCTCTACCAAATTCACCAAAGACCACCCTTTGGGTTTTCACTCCAAGAATGCCTGGGGCTCTTTAGTGGTGGTGTCGTCCCTGTTGCGATCGTGAGTTTGCTGTTGTTTGTGCTACTGTTATTGACGTTTCCGTTGGGCATTGGTAGATCGCGTGGAGATTTTTCACTGCTTTGAATGCCGAAGATTGAAGATCGTCTTCAACTAGTATGACACTCTTTCCCTTATTATATCTTTGTCTTCACATGCCAATAATTAAGTTTTGTTTGCATAATTGTATGTTGAATGTATATTGTATGTATTTCGATCACGATGAGATCGGAGCGATTCGAACGCGCTCATGGAAATCTTAGATATGAGATCCTTCACCCTCTACCTCAGATGGACCTCAATCCATTTCACATGATAAACTCATTCTTTTATAAGAGGCTGACAACAATTCATAGGTTGGATGTGATCTGATCGACTCCATTCACAATAAGGATCGAATCCTAACCGATTCTGATGCTCGACCTCTGTCACCTACGACTGAATCGAGTAGGCTTGGATCGCAATAAGAAGATTGTCCTGTAGTACTGAGACCCGAATCTAACGTTAGTCCAACCCTGTTTGAATCATAACCATGGCATGTTATTGACTCATTTCAAATATTGAACTGTGTAAACCACCCTCCCACTGATACATAATGCCAATAACCAGTTGGCCTCACAATTGGACCTGAAGTTCAGATGAATGAACCCAATGATGATGAACTTCAGAACTTTTTGTAAGCACATGATCCGTCCTCAATTAAATCAACGGAGATAGTTCACATGGTTAACCCACTACCAGCCGAACCACATGTAGGTCTGATAACTGGTAGAAATGAAAGTTATTGTAGCCTTTTATTTAGAATTATGAAGGCTAACAAGTAGAATATGTGGTGATTATTCTAAGAATTCATGTGAAAAGTGAGCTTGCATCGGTCTGCATTGAAAATCTCGGCTAACCCAATAATATGTGTTATTTTGCGTCAAAATGTCTATCTTTTGTAGCTATCGTAGGAATCGATCGCATGCGGTGAATCCCACCATCGCAAAGGACATCGCATACGTTCGTCACATGGATGTTGCGGCTGATAATCGCATGTGTCCATCACATGAAGGTTGTGGCTACAGAGTAATAACTATGATAGAAGGGTGATCGCAAGGTTGGTGAAATGTGATGGTACTTCGAAAACCAAGCATGAACGCATACCTTGGGAGTATAAAAAAGATGATGTTGGCATTTCACCTACCACGCCGTTAGTAGCAGAGATTCAGAGCAGGTCCATCGCGCCATTAATGATAGAGACTCAGAGTAGGACCATCAATGCTGTCAGTGATTGAGCTCTATAAATAAAGCCTTAGAGCCCAAAATCAAGGCATTCGAGCTTCTACCTTAAGGCAGATCCTTGTGATCACAGATGAGAGCGTGAGAAGACATTCTTTGAGAGTTCTTCATTCCTTCAACCATTCCGAGTGATGACTGGAGCTTTGTCGGAGACAGATCTCGAGATAGACTACTCCACCGCCCATCCATGGCACCACCGGAAGCCTTGACACACATCTGATGGAAGCAGGACATTGCCTACATCTAGCCCTCCACTTCTCTTCTATCTCTGTATTGTATTACATTTTGGCTTAAGACATTAATACATTCTATAATCAATGCATCTCGTTATTTCCTTCGACTTCATCTTCATTTACTTCTTCTTTATCACCTTTTACTTTCATTGCAACAAACTAAGTAAGATTGCAAGAGTATCGCGTATTCAATCATGCGACATAGACATATAAAGCATGTAGCAAACCACCGAGAGGTGTGGGTTGCGCAAGTATAGTGAGTAAATCCTCATTGCTTAGTGTGAGGCTGTATCAACGCTTGTCTATGAGCGGTTGCAATGCTTGTCTATGAGCTGATCAGCGACGACTAACTGCCCGAGAGGGTAAATAGTGGAACTCACTAAGCAAGTAAGCAGTATTCCTAGAGATAGGAATAATTTATGTTCAACAATGCTTTATGTGATCATCTTGTCTTATGAGTGCATCATTCATCATTTGGACATACTTGAGAGAATAGTCTAAAGATCAAATCTAGGCTTGAGAGAGTCAGATTGGATCGTATAAGCAAGAGTAGAGGCTTAGGAATAAGTTCTATTTGCTATTTACATAGCGCATGTGCCCTAGAAGTAGGATATGGTGGTATGCGATCACCTTGTCTTATGTGTGTTAGATCGCATAAGCAAGAATAAAGACTTAGACATAAGTCCTATCGATATTATCGCATATACATCGCATACGTCCTAGAAATAGGAATCGTATATTTGGTATAGCATGATCGCATAACTTGTGCTGACCGGGGTTACCCTTGCGATCAAGCTTAATGATGTGGTGAAGTTATCCCTTCCACTATTTTATCTATTTTTTCATGCATCTTATTACGAGTTAACAGTTGTTGCGTCTTTACCAACTCTCATAGTCATACTTCCATTGCTTAATCTGTTTAGTTAGGAGTAGGAGTATCGCATAGTTCTTTAACTTCATTATTCTTTTATTCTTCGCCGTAAACACATTACTTCGCAACATTTAGTTACAAGTCCCTGAATTCGACCTTGGATCACCCCGAGAAACTTGCGATCTCGTTATACTTGGCGATAGAGCAAGAAAACTTGTGGCAGGAACGCATGGTCATCGCATATATTCTTAAACGCATATTGCATATCCCTTAGTCTAATGCATGACCATGGACGCATGGAGATCAACGCATATCATAAGACACATGCATATTTATTCTCTATTTTCCACGCAACAAGTTTTTGGCGCCGTTGTTGGGGACTTGGCAGCTAATAGTTTGTTGAGTTTTGTGTTTTCGCAGGCACCCTTTTTATCTTGGGCGTATTGTAGCTTGTGCGACTAAGTTGCAAACAATATTTGAAATGTAGGAGAAGCGCCAAAAGCCAGTATTGACCCCAAGATGGAAAGGCTATCTGTCGCATGACCTGAAAGCAGTTATAAATGTGTGTCGGCCAACATGCGTCCAACAATTGCCGGAAGTTCCAATGGTCAAGACGAGCCTCTTGACCTAAGCAGTTGAGATCAATCTATTGCATGAAGACTCCTTGCGGTGGCTCCACTCCAATTTCTCCAGGGGCGTCTTCTACTCTATCTTTACCTTGCTTTCCTAGTTTAGTTTGTTTATTTGATTAGTATTGTTTTGGATTTGTGGCTGCTTTCTTGATGTGGTGTGCGTTTGCTCCTTGTAGGTGTGATAATAATTCTCCTTGGTTTGTAGTTTCAATGGAAGAATCCTCTCCATCATTCAGCGCATGGCTATGACCGCATGAATTCTAAAGCATGGTCGCAAGTGTTATTCTACTCGAAGGTTCTTTTCTTGTTATCTTTTATGCATTATCCTTTTGAAATTCTCTTTTGTCCGTTTGCCTACCTTTGCGTTGATAAATTAGCATCCATGATGATACTTATAATTCACTACATCCGCTAACTTAACACTGCAAGGCTCACCTCACTTTAATAGCTTCTTCAAGGTTTGATGGTCTAAGTTTTGTTATGTGTAAACCTCTGCTCAAACATTCATGATCCATCCTCTGTTAAATCAATGGAGATAGTTTACATAGTTAACCCATAACCAGCCGAACCACATATAGGTCCGTCTGGAAATACTGAATGTGTAGTCACCCTTCCCTCAGATACAATGCTTGAACTTGCCCTAGATGTGTCTAACCCATAACACACACATTTAAGTGAACATGCGACCACTCAAGAGACGACAATTCAATCCAAAGATGTGGCATGTGATGTGTTCTTTTAGTTATACTTTCTGGTGGTGCTAAGTTGTTTCTTTTAGTATATGAACATTGCCTCACTCATATTATATTTATAGGTGTCAATGACAAGGAAAAGTATAAGAATGGTTAACAGTGTAAAGTATACACACCTCCTACAAACCGATGAAGGGGAAGGAACCTGTATTGGGACTGTCAAACCTCCATTCCAAGACAACGTCTATTTCATTCGTCCCAACAAAGACAATATATGGATTGAGTTACGTTGTTTAGTGAATTCTATTCTACAAAGGCAATGTCTCATATTTGACCTTTGAAATCAATTACTATAGTCATTTGTGGTAGATTATTCGCAAACGACCGTCTACGATGATCGATGTAAGAAGACTAAGATATCACCTACCAGTATGGAATCATTAGAGCCAACCATGAATGAAAGTATAGATGTTGTTCTTTTAGTGGACGATGCAGTTGGTAAGATAAGCGAAGTGCATGGTAAGTCTGGTTCAGAAATGACGTATCATCCTTTACACAATCTTCCGATTACTGTTAGAGTGAAAGTTCTTCAGTGGTTGGCTAATGATAAAAATAAAAATGAGATTCGCAAGTGCAGTTGCCTGATAAGCGGTTTCATTAGCCTAGCACTTGGGTCCATAGTGATGTATGTAATTTTTTAAGGAATCGAATTCCTGCGGAAGCGTGTGAATGCCTTACATTTAGACATTCAATTTTTATGGAAACAAAAATAGTAAAATAAAACATGCATTTGTAGGATAAACATTCAAATAAAACCATAAGCATGCTAAAAAAAAGGAAGAATAGAACTTATGTTTACATGCAACTTTTGATTATCGGTTTTAATCTAATTCATTGGACTTATAACCTTTATAAAACAATGAATTTGTCAAACTCTTTTTTCGTTTGCATTATGAAAACTTTGATTAAATATTGAAAGAACCCCCTGTGAAGGGGACCACAGTGAAAGTGGATCATCCCAATTCCCAATCGTTTTTTAAAAACATTTTTACAGCATATGCATTAGGAAAAAATAAATTATACAAGATGTCCAAAAAAAAAAAAAACCAAACAGGTTTAGGAAACCTTACCTTTGAATTCGTTCTTCAATCGAATCCGTCGAACACTACCTGAAGGAGTCCTCAGTATTCTTTGGTGAGAATATAGGAGGTGTGTGAAGGAACTCTTATCAAAGAGACCCGTGAGCGGAAGTGAGATCGTTCCAAATCCCATTATGACAGAGCATACACGTTTACAATCAAACAGTAAAAGTTATGCAAAACTCTAAATTACAACATGCTGCAAAAGGAAAATACAAAGGTTCAAGTGAACTTACCCTTGAAGAACTATTCTTCTCGTTCCCTCGAACTTTGCTGCACGATCGTTCACCAAACATGAATGTCAGGCTTCAACAATCTTCTCAAACAAGCACCAACAACACCCGTCCCTCGATTAGTAAACAGACATCACCAGTAGGTTACCTTGGTATTCTATGTGAGAATCTAAGAGTTGTGGGCTCTGTGAATTTGGTAGAGGGTAGGAGGAATTTTCAGATCGTGTAGACGATCGAGTAAGTGGGAAATGGTTTCAATCTATCGTATGGACAATGTACTTAATCGTTTAGAAGATAAGTGACTATCATATAGTAAACTTGCTACACGATCGTGTATGCTCTCAAACTATCGTATAGCTTATGCTTTTGATCGTCGGATTCTCAAAATCGCTTAATGATCGCATAGTGTAAAAATGACAAAAATTTTCATTTTAACCATCAGTTACCAGAACTGATCACAACTTCTTACTAAGTTGGTTATAGGAGAAAAAACTGTAACTAATTATCATATAATTGATTTAATTACAAATATATTCAATATACTCATAATCTATAGTTTTAATATCACATCTCATGCAATATATAAACCATAGTTATTTTTCTCCCTTATAGCATTCAATTATAATTCCTTCAATTAATGTATCCAATACATTAAGTCAGTTATATCTCATATAATTGATGCAATTTAATTATATCATATATAATCAAATTTCCTCTTGTTAATTTGGACATTTCAAAACTAACCCAAAAACTGATTCTCAACATGAATCCATTGAGCTACCAAGAGGACCTTGTGGACCTATAGCTTGAAGCTCCAACAGTATGTGAATAACTGACTAAACTTTTTAATCACGATATCCACCATCCGTTAACTGTCGGCCATTCCATTAAAGACCGATGGCTGTACTCTTTGCACTACAGATATATTTCTGTGTCCATTGGATATAACCAATCAACAGTACGGTGACCCTCCACAAATCGCTCGTAAGTACAACCGGGCCAATTTACCATTTTGCCCCTATAATTACATCTAACTCTTTAAGTACCATTGATTCCTCTAATGAACAATACATCATAGTCCTACTATGAGTAAATCCTTCTCGGGCCAAGAGAAGGTGTGGTGCCACATTGCTCAAGTCCCAGAATCAGCCCTTAAGGGAGCAATTTATCTACTTACCCTTAAATAAGGAAAGGGGTGAATTCCATTTTGTGTAGCTGAGTTCCCAGCTCCCCAATCAGACGAATCCCCAAAGTGGTAGGTTTCAATCGACGATCTGGCCACTCACACCCATACAAATCAAAGGGCCGCCCTCATAGGTAGGAGTTCCCAACTCACTTAGGATTAAGGTCATGCTACCTATGGTCATCCTAGTGAAATGAAAGTCTCTATCATGAACGGCGTTATATAATGAGACTAAACATTTCGTGGTCTGGTCTTCTACAAACTCTTTTGTATAGAGCATCCCACTCGCATGTCTAATACATGAATGGTCAAGATCAGACCATTTTGTAGTACATTACAACACTTGCAACATCTACAAAGCAAGCCACACTCGTAGTGTCAATAGGATAAGGTTTCCCTCCTTTATCCATCTACTATAGACCATTTAGGTTATCACTTAAAGCACGATCCACTTGTATGTCATTACATACATGCTTAAGTTACAACGATAATCAGGGATCTTAGTTTATTGGTTTGTGGTTAATGCAAAAAAATGTCTCATATAGCAAAGACTGTAGTGAAGAAAATATCTCATATTATTACATCACATAACATTTGTTCATATACATGTTTACAAACTACTGAACCCAGTGAGATTTAGGGCATCAACCTCAACAGTGTGGGCTCTACAGTGTTTTAGGATTGAGGGAGAAGGAAGAATTTTTTGAGAGATCAACCTTGGGAAAGCTCAAAAAACTTTTACAGAGAGCAACATTCTTTCTGTGTTTTCTCTATTGTTCTTTTTGTAGGTATATCAAAGAGAGACCTCTACCACTTCTTACGTGAGTGGTGGAGAGAAAAAAATAGGGAGGGAGTTGTAACTCCCTCCCCTTAATTATTTTAAAATCAAATAATTAGAAAATTATTTAATAATAAAATAATTCATAAATAATTTTAATTCACAATTAAAATTACGACAGAAATATATAATAACCAACTTATTATATATAATGAAATCATATGTTATATCATATATAACATATAACATATAGTTTAAAATTGTATCATATCCATATATAACCTATAGTTTTTTTCTCTCTCTTATGGTATTTAATATAAATCATATTTACACTAAAAATTAATTATATGAATCTAATTCATATAATTAACCTTTGAATCATATTCAAACATTTAATTCCTCTCATAAATTCTTTATATTATAATGTATCAAATACATTATAGTAATTATATCATATATAATATCATAAATTTAATTATATCATATATAATTAGTTCCCTCAATTAATTTGAACAATTCAAATTAATCCAAAACTTGATTCTCATAAAATCCGATGAGCTACCGATGAGATCTCATGGACTTGTAGCTTGAAGCTCCAACTGTTCGTGAACAATTAATTAAACTTTTTAATTAAATTATTCACCATCTGTTAACTGTCGGGCACTCCACTAAAGACCGAAAACTGCATTCTTTGCACTACAGATATATTTCTATGTCCATTAGATATAACTAATCCATAGTATGGCGACCTTTCACAAATTGCTCGTAAGTACAGTTGGGCTAAATTATTGTTTTTCTCCTGTAGTTACATCTAACTCTTTAAGTACCATTGATTATTTTAATGAACAATAAATCATAGTTCCATTATGACTAACCACTCTTGGGCCAGGAGAGGGAGTGACGCCACAATGTTCAAACCTTGAAATCAGCTCTTAAGGGAGCAATTTATCAACTTTCCCCAACATTGGGGAAGGAGTGAATTTTGTCTTGTGTAGCTGTGTTCTCGGCTTCCCAATTAGACGAATCTCCAAAATGGTAGGCATGTTGAGTCGGTGATCTGGTCACTCTCACCCATACATGTCAAAAGACCGCCTTCATGGGCAGGAGTTCACAACTCACTGAGGATTCAAATAGTGTTACCTATGGTCATCCTGATGAAGTGGAAGTCTCTCTTAAGAACGGTGTTATATAATGAGACAATGCATTTCGCGGTTCGGTCTTATACGAACTCCTTTGTATAGAATATCCTCGCTCACATGTCTCTACATGAATGATCAGAATCAGACCACTTGTAACACTTTACAACAATTGTAATATCTATAAAGTGGGTCATTCTCATAGTATCACCAGGATAAGGTATCCAATCTTATCCATCTACTACAAATCATTTAGGTTATCACTTAAAACATGATCTATCTATATGTCTCTACATACATGTTTAAGTTATGAGATAACCATGGAATTTAATTTATTGGTTTGTGATTAATGCAACAAAAATTGGAATGAAATATCATATATTTTATTAAATAAATAATGAGTTTGTACATAACATTTACAAACTATAGGACCCTACGAGATTTAGGCATCAAACCCAACAAATATAACGTTTATATTAATCTAAGTAATGTCATGCTCAATGCAAAGTTCATTTTCCATCTAATTATAACGCTTATAATTATCATACATGAAAAATAAACATACATAATCATTTTTTTATGATATATTATAACATTTATGATGCATGAATATGCTTACTCAAAACATTCATTCAAATAATATAACAATTATATTATGATGCATGAGCATGCTTATATTAATCATGTAACCATATAACATTTATATAATTCATGATCATGTTTATCCTAATGTGGGATTTTAAAACTATATGACATACATTAT
Organism: Benincasa hispida; assembly: GCF_009727055.1. Classification (NCBI taxonomy): domain Eukaryota; kingdom Viridiplantae; phylum Streptophyta; class Magnoliopsida; order Cucurbitales; family Cucurbitaceae; genus Benincasa; species Benincasa hispida. The sequence continues at coordinate 59,582,107 of NC_052353.1, forward strand.
CCAACATATAAAACATATAGTTAAATAATACATCACATGCATATAAAACTATATAAAAGTTATGATAGACCAAATATTGGCACCCTAAATTTAACAAAATTAAAATTACAAAGGAAAGTTGCCAGCCTTACGTTGGAAGAGACTTTTGCGATCAACTATCTGCCAAGTACCTTCTATGATGCATAAACCAAGAAGAGCAAGGGATTTTTGCTGAACTCCATGCATGGCAGACAAAGTGCTTGATGCATGGTGCCTCGCTCGACGCATGAGTTTCAAGTATTGCATGCATTGGACAATGAAGTTCAACGCATAGGCATAGTCCCTTCGCATGCAACTGTGAGCATTGCATCCACCACACCTAAGTCCCTTCATCGTGTGGGTTTTCGTTCATCCTTGTAAGTGTCGACGCAGGGTATAGTTGACACGCTTATCTTCAAACTCCTCTGCTTTCCAAAGCCATCACCTCAACAAATTGAATACATCCTGCTGCAAGCCATCATCGCATGCATCTCGCTGCAAGCCATCATCGCATGCCAAGGCACCAGGCACCGCGAGACAAAAGCAAACCCTCTATTTTCTCTGAAAATCTAGGCTCTAGACAGCTTTGTTTCTTACCCCAAACGACCCAAAAATACAGACTAGATTGCAAAAATAAAATGCCTATACAATAGGCCCTTACATTGATCAAATCAATATAAAATTTTACAATCAATGGTGTCAATAAATGAAATTATCTATCAAGCAAACCTCATACATCTTCAAGCAAAATGAAGAAAAATAATCCACCTCATGAACTGATTTTTGTTTTAAAAGACAGAAAATCAAAATGCAAGAAAACATTGGCTCTGATACTAATTAAAGTAATCAAATTCTCGTGGAAGCATGTGAATACCTTGCATTTAGATATTTAGATTTTTATGGCAACAAAAATAGTAAAATAAAACATGCATTTGTAGGATAAACATTCAAACAAAACTATAAGCATGCTAAAAAAGAAGAAGAAGAGAAGAAATCAAAACTCACCTTTGTTGATTCTTCTAGCTTTCCTCTTCTAACGTTATCAACGTTTTCGAACTTCTCCAATGAAGAATGAAACCACCAACAAAGTTATCTTGCTATTCTTTAGGATTCTAAAGAACTTGGAAGAGTGGTCTCCAAGAACTTTTAAGGGGGAAAATGGTAGAGAATTTTTAGAGAGAAGTTAGAGAGAAGGTAGACACTTGGAAGTTAGGTTCTTTGTGTAATAAAAACCTCCTAAATAGGCTATAAGAATATATTTATATGGAGAAAGGTTAACCACTTCTCCAAGAATTTTCTTTTATACCCTTAGTGTTAATTAATTAAATAACCCTTATTTAATTAATTGACACATTAATTAAATAACCATATGTTAAATCCTATTTAATATACATTTAATTAATTATCATAAATATCATATATTTATACAAATCTCCAATCTCCATTATTTCTTAATCAATTAATTAACCATTAATCAATCAATTAAATAACTATAATAAATCATATTTAGTATGAAGTTAATTAACATAAATATCATATATGTATATGTATACATCTCTTTATGAATCCAATTCATATAACTCTAATATTTGAATCTTATTTAAATATATTTCTCTTATATAATTTGGATTATAGATCATATATATACTTAACCATTATATATTAATCTCAATAATATAAAAATTTCCTCATTTGATTTGAACAATTTAAATTATTCCTCATTATTATCCTTTAGTGAGCTAATAAGGGGACCTTATGGACCTACAGATTAGAGGCTTCAATGATATGAGATTAATTGATTAAACTTCTTTAATCCAATTAATCAATATTCATTAACTATCAATCATTCCACTAAAGATTGATAGTTGCACTTTTCGCACTGCAGATATATTTGTGTCCGTGAATACAACCAATCAATAGAGTGATGACCCTTCACAAATTCTCATAACTACAGCTGGGTCAAAATACCATTTTACTCCTGGAGTTATATCTAACTCCTTAAGTACCATTGATTCCTTTTATGAACAAATAGTTTATAAATCAACTATAAACTAACACCTCTCGGGCCATTGAGAGGTTGAGGCTGAAGGATCTCATACCGAGAGTTTCATGAGCACGTTCGGATCGCTTTGATCTCACCATGACTGAAATATAACAATATGCATTCATCACATACAGTTATGCCAATAAATCTAATTATCGGCATGCTAAGAACAAACAAAATTATAAGAGATAGAGTTCCATATCAGTTGAAGACTATCTTCACACTCTGGAACTCCAACGTAGAGGAAACCCTCCAAGAGATATACCAATGCCTGGCGAGAACGTTCGACTACAACAGCACAATCAACGCGACACGAACGCCGCGATGAGGACGACACCACCACTAATGAGCCCCGGGTATTCTCGGAGTGAAAACCCAAAGGGTGGGCTTTGATGAATTTGATAGAGGACGGAGGAAAAACGAGTCGTGTAGGTGATAAACAAGTGGGAGAGAAAACAGTGCTTTCGTATAGCAGAAGTGCTTATCGCATAAAGAAGCTACACAATCGTGTAGGATTTGCTAAACGATCGTGTAGGAAAAGGTATATGATCGTTTAGCTAAATCGACACACTATACGATCGTTTAGAGAAGCTATCCAATCGTCTATGCGATAGTGTGCGATCGTTTAGGCGCGAGGTATACGATCGTTTAAGCGGAGAACGCTATCATATAAGCTCTCAAGCAATCGTTTTACAAATCACCAACGTGCTTTCAAATTCTCTTGGACGAATGATGGAAGATTGATTGCACTATTCAAAAATGAAAACTATTTTCATTTTAACCCATCGGTTACCATAACCGACGTTGCCCACTACCCACGTCCGAACGTGGAAAAAGGATTAATTATCATACAATCAATTAATTAATTAATATAATCATATTATATTTATATCCTATAGTATGATATCACATATCTACCATAGTATTTTCTTCTCTACTTGATATAAATCATATTTATATCTAATTTCTTCAAAAATAATGTATCTCATACATTTAGCCAATTATATCATATATAATTAACCAGTCCAATTATATCATATATAATTGAACTTCCTTTTGTCAATTTGAACATTTCAAATTAATCCAAATTAATCCAAATACTTTTATCCAAGCTACCCAGGGGACCTAATGGACCTGTGGCTCAAAGCTCCAACAGTACGTGAATAGCTAACTAAACTCTTTAGCCACAAGGGATTTTATGTTTAGCCACCAGGGATTTTATGTTTATTGGTTTGTGGTAAAGCAAATAAAACAAGTAAATGAGCAAAATACAAGATGTGAAGTAAATATCATATATTAACAACACAAGCGTTCATATAAACTGTTTACAAACTATAGGACACAAGCCTTTAGGGCATTAACCCCAACAATCTCCCACTTGTCCAAAAGTGAAGTGGGGTGTACAAAACAATAAACTAGGGCATAAAAGCCCAGAACAAGAAAATCTCCCAGTTGCCTTAGTCCAACCGTGGCCAATCCTGTAGACCCATGCTCCATAGGTGACCCTCAAACATTGTAGTCGTGAGAGCTTTCCTAAACGGGTCAGCAACATTAAAATGGCCTAGGTTAGATTGATCCGTCTCATCTCCTCAATCACTTGAGGCGTCTTAGGACACATTTCCTTAGACAAAGTGACTCCATGCCTGAACAGCAGTAGGACCCTCCTGGAGTCCTGCATCGAGTACTTGAGCAACATCTTGTCAATGTACGATGCCTGAGAAAATCCTAGCACTTTGTCTTACAATCGCAAAAGAATATGTATCCCTAGAACAAACTAAGCTCTCTCCATCTTTCATTTGGAATTGGGTCGCTAGACAGTTCTTAAACTGCAGTCAGTAACCTACATCATACCCAATGAGTAGGATATCGTCTACATACAACACTAAGAAGACTACTAAACCATTGATGATCTTCTTGTAGAACAAAAGGTTCATCAACGTTTTGGTCAAGCTATACGATTTGGTCATAGTATCAAATCGTATGTTCAAGATCGAGATGCCTATTTCAGTCCATAAATGGACCGATTCAGTTTGTAAACCTTTTGCTCTTGACCTTGGACTATGAATCCCTCGGGCTGCACCATATAAATGGTCTCCTAAGATTGCCATTCAGAAAGACTGTCTTTTCGTCCACTTGCCTAGATCTCATAATTATAATAAGCTGCAATGGACAGGAGGATGCGGATCAACTTTAACATGGCAACAGGCGAGAAAATCTCCTCATAGTTGACTCCCTCTACCTGGGTATCACCCATTGCCATCAAGTTCAGCCTTGAAGGTCTGTACCTTCCGATCAGTACCTGCTGTTTGTACTTGTAGATCCATTTACAACCTATAAGGTGAACCCATTCGGCTGATTTACAAGATCCATACTGAGTTGAAGTACATCGACTCATCTCGAGATCCATGGCCTTGACCATTCAATCCGGTCAACATCTCATTGTCTTCTTTATAAAATATACAGGCTCAACGTCACCATCTACTACCATAGCAAGGATTTCGTGAAACCATATAGCGAACAGGTGGGTTCGCAACTCCCACTACGTCGAGTTCCCTCAACTCTTGAGGTGAACCGACCTACTGGATGAAATCCCATCAACAACTCTGTTGATGTAGTAGGCTCTTCACAACTCTTGTTGAATTTTCAGTAGTTTCATTGGAAGCACACGCAACACGACTTTGCTTCGTGGGTTTGCTCCTTATATGATCCTTCTCCAGAAAAGTAGCAATTGTTAAAACAAACACCCTATTTTCCATGGGATCATAAAATTAACGCCCCCCCCCCCCCCCCCCGGTACCTTTGGGATAGCCTACAAAGAGCATAACCTCGACTCAACGGTTCCAACTTCTTGGGATTAGCCTCAAGCACATGTGCAGGGCAACCCCAAATGCGGAAGTGTCGTAAACTAGCTTTACGCCCATTCCACAACTTCAGAGGTGTTTTGGCAACACTCTTAGAGGGAACACAGTTGAGTATGTAAACTGCAATCTCCATTGCAAAACCCCAAAACGAGTCCGGTAAGGAAGCGTAACTCATCATCGAGCAAACCATGTCTAACAAGGTTCTATTTCTCCTCTCTACTACATCATTCTGCTGAGGTGTACCCGACGCTGAGAGTTGGGAAACGATTCCATGTTCTATCAAATAGTCCTAGAATGCCGAGTCCAAAAACTCTTCACCTCGATCCGATCGAAGTGTTTTAATCCGTCTATCTAATGCATTTTCAACTACAGCCGTGAACTCTTTGAACTTTTCAAATGATTCAGACTTCCGTTTCATAAGATAAACATAGCCGTACCTGGAGTAATCATCAGTAAAACTGATAAAATACTCATAGCCACCTTGGGCTCACACATTCATAGGACTATAAAGGTCTAAATGTACTAACTCAAGAGGCTCCTTGGCTCTATAACCTTTTCTAGTAAAAGGTCGTTTAGACATCTTACCCTCAAGGTAAGATTCGCACACAGGTAAAGAATTTTCTTCTAACTTATTTAGAAGTCCATTCTTCACCAATCTCTCAATCCTATTGAGATTGATGTGCCCTAAACGAAGATGCCAAAGTTGGGCATTTTCTTCTGGAGAAATTCGTTGACATTTTAATTGAGTTACGACAGTTCTGAACATTTCAGTATTATGGAGGGAGTTAATGGCTAACGGCCTTAGCACATATAAATTTGATTCCATATTTGTTGTGCAAATAAAAACACCTTCTTTATGAATAAATGCTTTATTCAAATCAAAAGAGATAGTATATTTACGTTGCAATAAACACTTTACAGAAATAAGGTTTCATTTTATTTCAGGAACAATATATACATCATTTAAAATAAGAAATTTATTCTGTAAAGCTAACTGGAGTCCTCCCACTACCATAGCTGAGACGACGTGCCTGGTGCCTACTCACATTGTCATCTCACCAGCCTCTAGCTGTCGCCAAGATCTAATCCCCTGAAAAAAAGAACAAACATGATTAGTGGCACCTGAATCATTTATCCAGGCAGAATCATTATTCTCCACTAAACAAGTTTCAAGCACAAGTACATCCCATTTACCTTTATCCGCCTTGGCCTTAACCTTGGCTGCTTTCTTCTCTTTCAAATACTGATGACAGTTTCTCTTTCAGTGTCCATCTTGTTGCAGTGGAAACACTTTCCTTTAGCAACTTGTGGATGCCTACTTGGGGCGAATGGCGGTGGGTTAGCAAGTGCCTTCCCTTTTCCCTTACCACCCTTCTTTTTTTTTCCCTTTTCAGAGTTAGAAGTAGCAGGTGCGGACTTTGTTCCTGAGGTCGAACCTCTATGGAATGTCCTGAAGATGAAGCAACATTTGCCTCACTCTTCTATCTATCCTTACTTTTCAGTAAAGATTGGTATGTCTGCAACTCGTTGAGGAGAGTTGTAAGGCTATACTTCACTTTGTTAAGAATCACATTACTAACAAAGTGCAGGAAGATCTCCGGCAAAGAATGCAGGATTATGCTAACCTGGCTGCCCTCATCGATGGTAGACCCATTCAACTCCGCCACATTAAAGTGGACCATCATGTTTAGCACATGTTCACGAACAGAGGTGCCTTTTTGCATTTTAGAGTTGAATATGTATTTAAGAGCCTCATGCATAAGCTGTTCAGATGGTTGTCCAAACATCCCCTACAGGGACTCCATGATCTCACGCCTATCAAACATTTCGAGCAGCATTTAGAGCTAGAATAGGACGACTAGCCTCTGTGAGAGCGAACATGAGATCCTTGATGATCAAGATCGTCGTGATCATATGTTTCCATGTTGAAAATTATCGCCAGTAAGTTTTTCGGTGATCAACAACGATAATGTGGTTGTTGCCATTTGAAAATTTTGTTGAAAATACGAACAAAATTAGATTTTTCTAAACCACTTTTAAACCAATCAATTTTGCAAAATAGTTTCAAGTACCCTAAGTTATAGACTTCTATTTTTCAATGATGCCTCAATGAGGCAGGAAAAACGCCACCGGTGGGGTGATCAGTTGCCCCTTCGCTGGGATGAGACATTCTCAACTATTAGACAGAACCAACTCTTGGAACTGAACCTAACAGCCACCATTTTTTGGTCCAGAATCGTTAACCTTTAACTATTCCGCGTAAGTGTAACCCCTCGCTTTCGGTGACAGAGTCCCGCCCTAATGCGCTTACCGTAGGGAAAAGATAGATTAGGACAAGAGACTAAGTTACCTTATCCTCTTACAGGAGATCAAATAAAGAAACGCGCAAAACTGCCATCCTTTAGGAAGGACACTCCCAGGGTACCTCGAGGCTATGCGTAGTAAATTTATTCAACCTAACGAGGAAGACCGAGGGATATGCTGTCGCACTTCCCACTCCCACTTACTATGAACATTCTCTCCATCCACCTTGATATTGATCTACCCAAACACCATCTGTTGGGGGGATGCCACGAGGCCGAGGATAGATCTCATGGTGTGGACTATTTAGGAGAAAAGTGAAAGGTTTAAGTGAAGCATCTCATGCCCCAAGTACCTCCCACTGAATGTTCTACCTAAGGATTTATTAACCTAGACAATCCGGCTACTGATTTTAGTCTAAGTCATCTTTTTAAACTCTGCTCATAAACAACGTTTGTTTATGAAATATGAACAAGTTCAAGTAGTCACATTTAAACACTTTAATGGATTGTCCTTAACTTGCATGCATGCATCAAATCTATCTAATTCACCTTTCTAAGTAAGTTCCCAGGTAGGGGTGTTACGTTTCCGTCAACTTAAATACCCCAGCCTAGACAGAATCCGCCTTAGACAAAAGGTCCCTTATAGATAGATTTGCTATACTTTAACCTTTTATTAGCCAATTTAATCCTATTAAATTGATTAAAAGATTAAAGCCCTTGGGTTGCTAATCGTATTAGAACCGTGATCTTAGGTCTATGTGATCCAAGTTTTAAACATTTTAAAACCATGAATTAAACCTAAGTAAGCATGCATGTCTTTCTTATTTTTTTTTTAGTTCTAATTTCTCTTTAACTTTTAAACAGAAACAACTAAAAAACATTGCTCACAACAAGACGTTTATAACATTTATAAAATAACCTAGTGTCATGCTTCATGCAATGTCCGGTCATTACTATATATAACTTTTATATAACGCGTAACAACCAGGCAAACATGTTATCATTCACCCTTATACTATAACAATTATAATATAAAGATGGTGCATGTCAATGCTTTTTATGCATGCATAAATATAACTCTTATATTATATGATGCATGAGCATGCTCTTACATAATTAAAATCATGCTTCTCTAAATTATAACAATTATAATAAAGAGATGATGCATGACCATTGCATAACCTAAGGTGGGATTTACTATATGTGCATACCATATGATATATCTGTCTCTTATACACATCTAGATGTGTATAAGAGACAGGGCCAACTCTTGATCGTATTCACCATCGTTTAATCGATGCGTTCACCAACGATCGCATACTCTTTCATCTTTACGATGCGATGGACAGCGATCGCGTAGAACTTCTTCTACACCTGTCTCTTATACACATCTAGATGTGTATAAGAGACAGCTCCTTCATCTTTACGATGCGATGGACAGCGATCGCGTAGAACTTCTTCTACACAATGCGATCAACCCTGGATCGCCTCCTTCCTCAAAGAGCTACATCTTATACACATCTAGATGTGTATAAGAGACAGCTTGATCACATTCCCCATCGTTTAACCGATGCGTTCAACAACGATCGCGTACTCTTTCATCTTTACGATGCGATGGACAGCGATCGCGTAGAACTTCTTCTACACAATGCGATCAACCCTGGATCGCCTCCTTCCTCAAAGAGCTACAACGTTTTTCCCAGAACTTCGACGAACGACTCAAAACTTCAAACAAACTTTGAATACAGACTTGATAATGATTATTAGTGCCCTAAAACATAGAGGCCTTTACAAATAACCGCAAATGTAAAAGGATCTTAAATAAACTGAGGCTAATCATCCAGAAAACATCCATTAATCTAGCACATCCACAGCAGATTTAACAATTAAACAGCGTAGAAATGCACCCACCATGAATGTAAAAGTCATTTCGTTGCAACAGATAAAATTGGAGTATCAGAACCTAGCTCAGATACCAATTGAAGGATCTCATACCGAGAGTTCCATGAGCGCGTTCGGATCGCTCTAATCTCACCATGACTGATATATAACAATATGAATTCATCACATACAGTTATGCACATAAATCTAATTATCGACATGCTAAGAACAAACAAAATCATAAGGGATAGAGTTCCATACAAGTTGAAGACTATCTTCACACTCCAGAACTCTAACGCAGCAGAAACCCTCCAAGAGATCTACCAACGCCTGGTGGGAACGTCGACTGCAATGGCACGATCAACGCGAATACGAACGTTGCAACAGGGACGACACCACCACTAATGAGCCCCGGGTATTCTCGGAGTGAAAACCCAAAGGGTGGGCTTTGGTGAATTTGGTAAAGGACGGAGGAAAAACGAGTCGTGTAGGCGATAAGCAAGTGGGAGAGAAAATAGTGCTATCGTATAGCAGAAGTGCTTATCGCATAGAGGAGCTACACGATCGTGTAGGATTTGTTGAATGATCGTTTAGGAAAAGGTATACGATCGTTTAGCTAAATTGGCACAATATACGATCGTTTAGAGAAGTTATCCGATCGTCTAGGCAACAGTGTGCGATCGTTTAGGCGCGAGGTATACGATCGTTTAGGTGGAGAACGCTATCATATAGGCTCTCAAGCGATCGTTTTACAAATCACCAGTGCGCTTTCGAATTCTCTTGGGTGAATGACAGAATATTGATTGCACTATTCAAAAATGAAAACTATTTTCATTTTAACCCATCGGTTACCATAACCGACGTTGCCCATTACCAACATCCGAGCGTGGAAAAATGATTAATTATTATATAATTAATCAATTAATAAATTAATAAATATAATCATATTATATTTATATCCTATAGTTTGATATCACATATCTACTATAGTATTTGATCCTCTACTTGGAATATAAATCATATTTATATCTAACTCCTCAAAATAATGTATCCTCATACAATTTAGCCAATTATATCATATATAATTTAACCAGATCCAATTATATCAATATAATCAAACTTCCTTGTAAATTGAACATTTCAAATTTAACAATATATTGGTTTCCTGACTTTTATCCAAGCTACCCAGGGCCTAATAGACCTCTAGCATCGAAGCTCCAATGGTACGTGAATAGCTGACTAGAACACTCTTAGCAGCAAGACTCCACACATCTATTAACTGTCAGTGATCCTACTAAAGGACCCAACAAGCTGAAACTTCTTCTACCACAATATATTTCTGTGTTCCATTGGATATAACCAATCAGGAGTACGATGACCCTTTCACAGATGCTCGTAAGTACAGTTGGGCAATTTACCCATTTTTTTCCCTTAGTTACATCTCACTCCTTAAGACACTGATTCCCTATGAACAATACAACCATAGTCCAAACATGTGTGAAACACCTCTCGGGCCAAAGAAATGTGTATGGCGCCACATCGTCAAGCCTCAAATCAGCCCTTAAAGGGAGTCATCTATCTACTTACCTCTACCTCGGGGAATGAGTGAATTCCATATATAAAACTGAGTTCCAAGCTCCCAAATCAGACGAATCCCAAAATGGTAGGTTTGAAATTGGCGACCTGGCCACTCGCACCCCATACAAATCAAAGGATCGCCCTCAATGTCAGGAGTTCCAACTCACTCAGGATTGAGGTCATGTTATCTAATGGTCATCCTAGTGATTTGAAAGTCTTTGTCATGAACGGTGTTATATAACGAGATTTAACACTTCGTGGTCAGGTCTTATACCAACTCTTTGGTTAAGGACGCCCCCACTCGCATGTCCCCAAAACGAATGATCAGGGTCAGACCATCTGTGACAAGTCACAACACTTGTGACCATTCCACAAAGCGGGTCGCATCCGTAGCGTTACCAGGATAAGGTTTCCCTTCTATATCCATATACTACAGACCATTTTGGTTATCACTCAAGACATGATCCACTTGTATGTCACCACATACATGCTTGAATCACATACAGATAACCAGGGATTTTATGTTTATTGGTTTGTGGTAAAGCAAATAAAACAAGTAAATGAGCAAAATACAAGATGTGATGTAAATATCATATATTAACTACACAAGCATTCGTACAAACTGTTTACAAACTACAGGACACGAGACTTTAGAACATCAACCCCAACAGAGGCCTCATTGTTTAAGATCCGAAACCAGCTATTAAGGGAGCAATTTATCTACTTTCCTAAGGAATGGGAATGAGTGAATTCCATCTTGTGTAGTTGTGTTCCCAGCTCTCTAATCGGATAAATTCCCAAAATGGTAAGCTTATTGAGTCGGCTATCATAGAGTGGCTCACCCATACAGATCAAAGAACTACTGTCATAAATAAGAGTTCATAACTCACTCAGGATTAAGATCAAGTCTTCTATGGTTATCCTAGTTAAATATTAGTTTCTTCGAGTAACAGTGTTATAAAGAGAAACTAATTATTTTGTGGTCTGATCTATGTATAAACTCATTTATATACACTCATTTATATACCCCCACTCACACGTCTTTACATGAACAATATGGTTCATATCATTTGTAACACTTACATCTCAGGTAACAATTACAAAATAGGTCGTATTCGCAATGTTATTAGGATAAGGCACCCAACCTTCATCCATTTACTACAGACCTTTTAGGTTATTACTTGAACATGAATCACCTGCATGTCAACCACGTACTGTTCAACTGACATCATATAACCTTGGATCTTAGTATATTGAATTGAATTAATGTTGTCTGAATGTCAAATAAAATAACTATGATTTTATTAGATAAATAATTTGTGTTAACAAAACTACAAACCACGAGATACACTAGATTTAGGACATCAATCCCAACAATTTTCTAATTACAACTTAAGATTTTCACGTGCGAGATCTTGTTTACTATGTTAATCAAATTTATGAATAGTTGGCGTTCTATACATAAATATATAATCTCACATACATGTACGCAATGCAAGTGATGGACACAATCATGCTGCTAATAAAGCAAAACGTTCAGTTGAAATATCTTAATCGAAATTCTTTCACAATTTTTTCGTAGCTAACAATGGTTCGTATTACTCAATTGTTGAGTTGTGCAATTTTTTCATGCAAATCATATGCTGCTTTATGAACACTTCCCAAATCATTCCATGTCGTTGTCGCATGTGAACCTTAACATGCCCGACGGGGTGTATAAGACATTCTGCAAAAATCATGGTCGAAGATTAGTGCTATTTGCCAAGTGGACCGGTTGTTGGTTGACTATGCTTTAGGAGTGTTTGATCAATACAAGCCTGCATGGTGCGATGTAGATTTCCTGTATGGTTCTTTCACCATGCAGGGTCATTGGATGTTGTTAGTGGTAGACACGAAGAAGGGGAAACTTCACTTTTTTTTTTTCCATGCCTCCCCACATTAAAATGGCAGATCTATTGAAGAATTTGGTTACACTTACCCATACACGACCGTCCATTTTCAAAATTTTTCATGGTTCCAGTAAGAAATCAAGCACAACAATGGCTATCCTAGAGTGTGAAGCTAGTCAATACGTTAGAATTAGAGGTATCAGGTCGATTGGATAGCGGTATTTATTGTTGTAAGTTTTTTTAGTATCATGTAACTCATCCGGACATGTCCAAATTTTTTGTGGATCACTTTAAAAAAGTTAGATCCAATATGTATGTCAATTTTGGGCCAACATCCCTTACTATTTAGACAAGGAATAATATATATCGCTTATTTAAATTTAGACAATGCTTTTGCTCTTAAACATTAAAAACAATATATGGCCTAAAACAACATGAACGGATACAATCATAATTGAACATAATTAAAGTGAATCGAGAAATAGTGGTGGAAGATAAGGTAGTTGGTTCTGAAGTATATTAGCCACAAACGTCATTCTCTCCATGCCATCCAGAGAAAAGAATGCCCACAACATGTGGTGTTACTTTCCTAATATGCTCACAAGTCTGAAGCACTAGGAAAATGAAATGCCTGGTATGCACTTCAACTCATTCATAAGGCGATTTTGCATATCAGCTATCTCATGTGTGCTGTCAGTGGTTAATGCGTGTCTAAGTCTATCCAGTTTAGGTAATGTGCATGCTATAGAGTCTGCCATATCAGATATGTGTCCTGATATTGAATCCCTCTTCCATTTGTGATTGTTGTCTACTGATGATGGTAGAAGTGAGTTCGGCCGAGTTGATCTAATATGCTCAAATGTTCCATCACCTGTGTCAGTCTACAACATAAATGGTTCAGTGTTCAGGTCTAACTTCGTTCCCATCACACTTTGATGTTGCATCATCATGGCGAATAACCCTTCATTCTCTCTAGCTGCACCTGCGTTCAAACCTGTAGCTCTGTCTCAACCGTATACTTCACTAAGCGTTTGGTAGTAGGGGAAAGGTTTACCAAATAATCCAGTCGCGTTCTTGTGCAACTATATGACAAAAAAGGAACGTTAGAGGACATTCATACATTATATACATGTATTAACTTACAAAACAATGTAATTAATACTTCAATACCTTAACCCATTCGTCATACATCGCCCTCTCATATTGAAGTGTCAAGGTCTCATCGCTTCGTCCTATCCTACTTTTGTTCAGCATATCCGTAATTGCATTATATTTGATTTTCATTATATGCAATCGAGAGTCGATGCGTGGCTTTCATTTTACAATCTGGTATCTGTTCAACCATAATGTGTTCTATTGTATTCAAATAACTGTTATGAAATCCATTATTTGCTCCTCAATGGGTGTCTGTACTAATCTCTTGCAATGTATGGACTAGTATTGCATCTTTAGCTATAGTCCAGAAATGTATGTTTAAACCTCTCCCCCTTCATGTTCTTTCCGAACTATTAACTACAACTACCCTATTTCATGACAGAATACATAAACAATGAAGGGAAAAAAATCAAAGTATATAAAAAAAAAAAAATAAATAAATAAATAAAAAAACTAAAACATAAATATAACTTAGGAGGTATAAAAAAAATTATTCATGTACACAGAACACAAATGATTATAAAAATAAATAAATAAATAACCAAGATAAGAAAGAATATGGAAAATACTAGTGATCAGACATTTTGAAATAGCATAACTTTGGAAGTTGTGTGCAGATATAATACGAAAATTGAATTCTAGTTATAAGCAAACAGTGATAGGATTGTTGAACAAAAAAACATATTGCATCGGTCATGTGTCAACCAGATGCTCTAGACCACCACGAATTGTACATTTGACCTGTCAAGTTTTGCCTCCAATCCATCCATTCGTTAGGTATATCAATTAAGTTGATGTAATCATCACCATGTCCATCTTCAAGTACAAGACCATCTTCCATATTGCATAAGTCCTCCATAGGGTCATTTGGCATTTCCATTCCAATGAAGTTTTGGAGCATGCAACATGCCAATATGATCATTCCTTGCGTGATGATATCATAGAAAGAAGGACTCTGTAATATGGCATAACGCATGTTAAGCAACCGAAACGCTCGCTCAACACAATTTCTAGCCAATGCATGTTTCATATTGAAGAACTCCTTAATTGACACAGGCACTGAACCATCCAACCACTCTTCCAAGTGATATCGTTATCCCCTGAAGGGTGCAAGAAATCCATTGCTATTCGTGTGACCAAAGTCAACCAAATAGTAGTTTCCTATCCATCATAAAGACATGAACAGTTTTCCATTTTACTTTAGTGTAAGAACATATTAAAATAGAGAATTTGATATAATTTAACCCATAATTATACCTTATAGGACTCCCAAACCATGTTTCGGGGTTATTGTGTCCCTTGGAACACGACCATTGTCACACCCCGCCCCGAGCCCACACTCTTGAGCCTGAGGAGAGGCGTGAAGGATCGCAGATACTACCTTTTGTGATACCTACTATCCAACTGAACCTCTTTATTGCACGCAGTAAACTTTAAATCAAGGAGATAACAACAACTGATTAAGTAGGCCTATTTTATTACAGCAATGTAATGTTTATACAACTCCAAGACTTAACTACTAAGTTTACAACAACCAATCTTAAAACCCTCTGGAAATGTGACTGTGGCTTGTGACAGACCTTGACCTTAGCAGCACCCTGGAACTCCTTACTTTTCGCTACTGGGAGGGGGGAAGACATAAAACATTGAAAACATGAGCTACAAAGCTCAATGAGTGGTGGTTTTATACAAACATAGGTTTGATTTTAGAAATTCATTTTTGGGAATACAATTCCACAATCAACAACAATCACATAATAAAATGTAACCACCCCAGCCTATCAGCTTGGAAACTCTTGCTTGATCATGTATCTTTCCCGGCTATTCTCCGTGAATAACCCGCGATGACCAAACTTGGACACAATCCTATAGTATGCTAAGTATATTATTAGTTCTTGTTATTCATGCTTGAGTACGTTGACAATTCCAATCAGGTACCTTGACATTCCCAACCAATCGTCCACAAGGCATGCTAACAGTATCCCGAGTATAAATCTCGTTCCAACATAATGACACACACATTATGACAACAATACAACAACAATCAAATCCAGGCAAAACACATTTCCCAATCATGCCAATATTTCAAACAAAACCTATATATATATTCAC
Organism: Benincasa hispida; assembly: GCF_009727055.1. NCBI lineage: Eukaryota > Viridiplantae > Streptophyta > Magnoliopsida > Cucurbitales > Cucurbitaceae > Benincasa > Benincasa hispida. The sequence goes on from NC_052353.1 coordinate 59,597,948, forward strand.
ATATATACATGGAAATCAATCATACAAACAATAGAATAACCACTCACCTTGGTTGGTTAGGAACTTTCCTCTCCAAAGTTCCTTAGGTTTCCTCGGTTTCCCTTTTTAAACCCTAAATTCCAAATTCAATTATAAGCTTAAATTACTTATAGTTCCAGATCTTATTTTAAGATACTTCCTTCTGTAAACATGTTCTAAATTGTCTCAGAAATATTACCCTAAAATCGTAGCTCATAACTCCTCGTGGTTTGACTGGAATCCTCAAATCATCAAGACTGACCTAAGCTTACCCGACAGCTCGACCATTCTGTCTTTTCCTCACTCTCCAGCCTGATTCCTTGGAGCTTCTTCTCTGGCAGCCCTATCCTAAAAACTCTCAGAGCTTTTAGGTGACTTTAAAATCACTCTAAACGCACGAGTATTCTAGGAGATATTCTCATCCCAAGTTGATGCTACTTTCAGACCTTCCCGTCCGATAGCATCTCCTCTTCTTGGAACCTCTTGACCAATGCATGGTTTTGCTATCAACGCATGCATTCCTTCATCAATGCATAGTTTCCTCACAATCAGCCCTCATACACTCTCCCTAATGTCCTTTGAAGAGAATTCGAATTATGATCTGAAGAAAAGTCCTTGGCTCTATTTATAGGCATCCAAAATCTCTCCAAGGCCGACACCTCCTACTTGGCCGCATGTCTAAGTTTCTTTTTTCCACACTATTAACGCAACCTTCATGCCATCGCAACCCAAGGTGTCTTCCACTTCCTTAACCAACACATAACACTCAAATTGCATGTCTTCTTGTGCATCCACCTCTCTTGCTTGAAGCCCAAGATTTCTCCCCAACAAGCCACATGTCCGGATGATTTGGCATTAACATTGGTGCATTCCACACCCTTATGGTCACAAGCCATCTTGGACAATCGCTCCCTCGATGGCGATGCACCCATCTGACCTCAAAATTTTCATCCGACCTCAAATTCGTCCATCCAATTGGCACAACAAACCTATGTCTGGACACCACCCATTGGTGCATGCATCAATCCCATCTTGCGCCCTTGTCTTTTTAACCTCAAAATAACACTCTTCAAGCCATTGTCGCCTAGCACCTTGCCCCATATGCGACCTACTAACCTCGATTGTGCCATGTCCAATTACCGCAACCTTACCTTGTGCATCCAATTGATGCAACTTGGTCACATATGCTAGATACTCGCAAGACTCATCCTTGACCGCATATCCTTCTCTTTCGCATGGCTTACCTAAGCCCTATGCGCTCAACTAGGATTAGGACCAACACTCTTCCAACACATACTATTTGCCTTGTTCTATGCGCCCACATGCCCTCGGATGTCCTTGGTACATAACACATCACCAACGCATAACCTGTCTCTTATACACATCTAGATGTGTATAAGAGACAGGTACTTTTCTCTCGCCATGGCTTACCTAAGCCCTATGCGCTCAACTAGGATTAGGACCAACACTCTTCCAACACATACTATTTGCCTTGTTCTATGCGCCCACATGCCCTCGGATGTCCTTGGTACATAACACATCACCAACGCATAACAACCCTTGAGTCAAGCTAGGTCTCAACTCAACGCCTCATGGTATATCTTACCATCGCCTAGCCTTTTGCTAATGCATCCCCCATGACCAACGCATGTATGTCCTTGTTTGCCAACGTCCTTAGTCTCTTGTTCAAGACCAACGCAAACTGACCTCATAAGCCTTATGTACCACCAGCCTTAGCAACGCAAAGACATTTCACCATGTGTCCATCATGGATTGTCCTATTGCCTAGCTCATCGTCTAGCAATGCTGCCGCTCATCATCCAACGCACAACCCATTGCATAGTGCTTGCGCCTATCACATAGTGCATAGCCTACCATACAGCTCTTGCTCATTGTGCAGATATTGCATCTATCGCTTAGCTACCGCATCCATCGCTTAGCGTTGATGCCTCATCGTCTAACGCATCCGCCTATTGCTTAACGTCATTGCCTAGCGTCTGCGTCTATCACGTAACGCTCATCGCTTAGTATTCCATTTATCATGTAGTACTGATTCCCATCGTCTAGCACTGATGTCGATTGTGTAGTGCCAACGCCCCATTGCTTAACGTTATCGCCCATCGCATAGTGCTATCGTTTAGCACGACTCTCCGCATCGTCTAACGCCACACCGTTCCGTATGATCGCCTACCATATCGCTTAGCTCCACGCATTTGATACACGATCGTCCAGTGCCTGCTCCTTACTACACGATCGTTCAGCGCGCGCACCTCCAATGCCTAGCGCCCATGCCCCTGCAACTTAAGGCTGTCGCATGCTTTGTTAATCTCTTAAGACATTCGTTGCTGCATGCCTGTCCATACATAGCTTTTTCCTCTCGACCACCCTTTGGCTTCCCTCAATGCCCAAATAACCTCTCAAATGAGCATGTCCAATGCATGGCACAACACTTAGCCATTTTCTAGCCTCCAATGCATGGTTCTTTTTGGATTCATACTTAACCAAATTTTCACTAGTTAAGGCTTATTTCAAAGCTACTTAACAAATCTATTTACACACTTAGAATTTCCTTTTCTTTAGCATAGGATTTAACTTACACTTAGTTAATTCCTGTTATTACCTACTAAGTAGGGAAAATGAAAATCTGGGTTTCACAACCATTGTGTGCCAAACCTTCCCACCCAAGTAAGATGTATATGAATTGCATATTCGACGGACAAACTTCCAAAACATTTGTGGCAATCTCGTTCTTTCGGGTTATGTATTTAGGTTTCACACTTTTTGAGACACGAACCTTGATAAGTGTCCCATCTAGAGCACCTAGGAAACCTTAATGAAGAACATATAAACCATATTGAACAAACACCTACAAATGCAATATACATCAACTAGCATCTCAACTAGTACTTGTTAATTACCATAAACCACCTTTATCGAGAGTTGGTTGAATTTGTTGGGATGACAACAGGGGTCTTCCAAAATAGTCATTGACATCTGAGAACCAATGTTAGACATTCGTGAATACATTTATTAATAGTTCGACCAGACCTCTTGAAGGTGAATCCAACCACTCTATTCTTGACATGGTGCACTAATATGTGCAAGAAGATGACAACCATCTCCTCGACACAAACATTCCAGTCCTCTTTAACTTACCTCTCATAACAAGAATACAACATAACTTGTGGAACGTTCGTCTATCCATACAAAGAGTATTCACACAACTAACATCATTCACCTCAATTAAAGATTGCAAGTGGCATATCTGATAAGTCAACCTAAAGAATTCATTGTCTATTCTAGTCCATAACCCATGTCCTGGACTGTAGTAACATAAAGCACAACAAGTTGCAAATGTGACACGGATTAGAAATGCCAACAGTTGTATAACAACAAATACCTTTTCCCTCTTTTGATCAATAAGTCGAGAAATTTCTACTATAACATGTATGCACAAAATTGTACCATTAATTTCAGCCATGGGAGACTATGTTTGGCAACCCAAAAATATATAGAAAAAATCTAGATTGTGCAAGCAATTGTACAAATTTAGATAGTGGAAATGAACATGTAACAAACTAATAAAAAAAATGAACATAGGAAAAAAATTCAAATACATATACGACTACAATGTAAATTTCATTTTTCGAAAAGTCTAAACAAAAAAAAAAATCAATTACATATACGACTGCAATGTAAATTTCATTTTTCGAAAAGTCTAAACCAGAATAAGATTGGTCTAGTATGCCAAAGGTGATGGAGTCGATAGTAAAATGGAAGTTTAGTGATTGAATATTCATACCTCTCAATTGTCGTGGATGACGACTGGCCAAAGCAAGGAATGTGTCTAACCAGTGTCAAGTGAGAAACATCAGCTTTAGACGTAAGATAAGGAAAATCAAATTCTTAAAAAAAATATTTAAAAAAAAAATTTAGAACAATGATAACTGACGTGATTACGACTATCGATTCGTACCGATCATTTAAAACTCCAGTTGACGATGATTGAATGACTCCGCGTGTGACAGACATTGATATGTTGATCGACGGGCTTACTTCTACCAATAACCCGATACTTTTAGCGCTACCACCAAATAGTATGCAGTGGAAGATTGGTTGAAATTTACTTCTTTACCGATTGGATTACTAATATCATTATCGCTCATTTAAAACCCCATTTAACAATGATGTTGTCATAATGATCATATTGCCCCACTTATTGTGCATGGATAGGAGAAAACCTGAAGTCGCATTAAGTTTCCAGCAACTTTACCATCCATTAAACGCAATTATGTGATATGTGGAGAACGCATAATCGGTAAAAATGATGAAGTGTCTGTCATACGCAACAGACACGTATGCATTTATTGTTGATGATACCGATCTACCGATATCGATCAATGGTATTTAATGCACACGTCATGCCAATCGTTGCACTGAAGGCTGGTAAATTAAACGGAAGAGACGAGTTAATTGGCTATATATTAAACCCATCAACGTCCTAATCCATCACTAACCCTTCATATTCCTTCTTAATTTTTTCTTTTTTTACACTTAAAAAAATATAAAAATGTGGTTCGATTATAGTTATGATTCGAACAACGATGACTAGATTGATTACGTTGATGATCTTTCTAGTTCTAACCCACCAACCCATCACACCACCAACAATGGAGGAGTCATCTGTGGAAGATGACGACTCCTCGGAATGCTGCTTCTCGAACTACCCATCTGATCAATGGACTTGGAGTTCGGACGAGTCCAGTACTTACACCTATCTGACCACGTCGAAGCCCAAAAAGACTAGTGAAGACGATGAACCGGCGGACACGGTAGAAGGGAATGTGAGCACCACGGAAAGTCAACCTCCACAAAATCCCACTCCTCTGATGGTGGGGAAATGATTCCACCGGTTCACAACCAAGTGTGAACCAGTCATCCCCTCACAAAACATCGCTGATATCCGTCAACTGCCCTGAAGACCAAAAAGGGAAGGGGAAGGTGGAGAAAGTGGCAAGGAAGCATCGTGCTGGAAAAGGACCAAGAAGCACGAAGGTCTAGAAGAAGAAACTCAAATGAACACTAGTGGTTATATCCAGTGACTCTAACTAGGGTTCTCCTTTTTGTAGTAGAGCTAGAGGTTAGGGTTTGCATTTTTATTTTATTTTTTTTGGTTTGTTGAATAACGTATCCTGGCCATATTAACTCTCTTTTGCTGATCATTCACTAATTTTATGATAAATTTTTTTCTAGAAATGGAATGAATATTTTTGTTTTGATAGTCTACTATTTTTTCTTTCTTTTATACATCAATATCTGGTTTGTGGGATTGCATGAGTATGAAGGAACTAGTAAATCCATATGCATGAGGCTTAACCGGATAACCGCGTTAAAGTTTAAAGTTTTCCAATCGATGGAACATTATAACAGTAGATCGATAATTGTAGCATGAAAGTGGTTTTAACAAAAATTTAAAAATTCAATGTTCAGACTGACGAAACAAAATAAAAGCGATAAAAGCATCGGGATCTTAACCACTATCGACTTCATCATAATAACCGATAGATCGATAAGATGAAGAAAGGAGGTTATAAAATTGTTAAAGTGATCAAAATCGCTACCGATACTTCGGATAACATGTAGATCGGTAAGACCAATAAAAGGGAGTTATAAAACTATTAAAGTGGTCAAAATCACTACCGATATTACCATTTATAAAGCAGTATCACCTCATTTCAAAGGGCAAATGACAAAAATTGATCCAAAAATATTCTTACCAAATGTATGGATCTCACCAAATATTCAAATGCAATTGGATTGAGAACCTTCTCATCAAACACAAGTAGATTTAGGACCTTCCCAAGCTCAATTATGAATGATACGGTGGATCCCACTTGCAAGCAAAATCTAAAATGATCCGATGGGATGAACAAAATGAATTGTGTATTTGATTGATTTATACACATTCTGCTCAAGTAAACGTGACCTAAAATATATTCGAGAAATAGTTTAATTTTAGAGAAATTGTTTTAAATGATTTATCTATATATATATTTTTTTTTTGGCAAATATATGGCTGATAGTACAAATTTTATGTCAAGTCAGTTATAATCATTTATAACCAATTCTTTGCCTTCATTCCTTCATTAGTACACTATTTGTTTAATTATTTTAGGAAGATTTGCCAATTCTCGAGAAAAATGAAATAAAAAATAAAAATTAAAGACTAGCCAACGAGGAGTTAAGAACCCAAAATCAAGCTCTTATTAATAGACTTGATTACGTCCAAGAGTTGTCGATGGTTTATAAAGAAATGGAAACACGTTAAAGATTTTCAGGCATTGTAATAGTAAATATTTTAATGCAAATTGTTAAAACAATAGGAAAAATAAAATCAATTACCTTCACATACTATAAATACCACAATGATTCTGGGAAAAACTATATATACAGACAGTGTACAAAGTTCATCTCTGATAAACAGATCTTGTTCTGATTCTGGGATTCTGAACTAGAAACGTAACATTTAAACAAGAACCAAAAGGATTAAAAAGGAAAAGAATACATATACCTTGTAACAAAAATGATCTCGAACATGACGAAAATCTCTCTATGTATGTGGTATTCTGAATCCATCCAGTTCTGGACTGCATAAATCATAATATGATACAGATATGAAACACCGTCGAGTTGCTAAGCAGTAGCTCTTCTAAAGAATGGCAGAGTATGGGTTGGAAACTGAATGCCAAGAAACCTGGATTTGATTTATTTGATCTTCTTGAAAACCCAGAAAGTTCTTGAAATCATCTAGCATTGCATATTAAACATCAACGCGGATGAGCAGCTGGAACAAAAGCTGATGTCGCAGAAAATAGCAACAGCCACATCATCCAGACTATTATACAAAACAATATGGCTTGATCCTCTATCTCCTATTATTCGAGTGTTGAATGAATGGAGGATCACGACCTATTAGATTTGCCCATAAGTTTGCGAGCTTCAAAAAGTAGTTCTCCCCATTCCAGACCACCAAATCCATACCTAATGCCATACCAAAATCTCAGGAAGATGGAACTGTAAAAATGAAATTTACAAAACAAAGATAGAAATGGCTATAGTATTTGATTGCCAGAATTCTAAATATTTCTCTTTCCAATGTGGGAGAGGTGGGGGGTTATTTAATTTATCGATTAAATGCGATTATCTGTTGAACAGACATCGTTGGTGCACGAAACTGGAAGATTCAAAGTTCTCGGTGTCATCAAACCCAAACATAACTAAGCTAAAAGCTAAAGTAAAATTTGGGCTTATGGACAACACTAAGGTGGAACTCAAACCCCGTTACTAGAATGATCCACGTCATGTAATTATGACTGCTATTTCAGAGTAAACCTACTAAAGATGATCTTTGCCATGCTTGCTTTGCTTGGAATCATCTAGTTGCTTATGCCGCAAGAAGTTTTCCATCAACAGACTGCCAAATCCATTTGGCAATCATCGAGACACGTCTTTTACCTTAGGTTTCCTGAACCCCTTCTCCGTTGGGTTTGATAGCTAGTACTTTCTTATATCTTTACCGAAAGGCTTGCTATCATTCGGAAGGAAATTCGGCAGTTAACCTTATCATATGTTTTTTCAGAAAGCCAAGCGTCTCTCCTTTATTCTTAGCTCATCCACAACTTTCCTGGCGATTTCCACTTAGTTCACCCTTCCACGAATGCTAACTGCTATGGGGAGATTGTTTCGCAGAGCCTTTTGTGAGGGTACTAATGGGGACTATGTTGGGAATGGTAATAGGATAGTAAGGGAATAGTGGTTATTAGGTAAGAGGTGACCTGGTTATAAATATTGGGTGTTAAAACTTTTGAGGATCCATTTTGGTGGGATTGACCATTGTGGAACTTGGGAGCGAGAGAACCCTCTCAAAAGGCTATTGGATATTGTAATATAGTGGAAGTCACTCAAAAGAGAGGACAGAAAAAAACTACCCCTTTCGAGCTATTGGGTGTTGTTTGCAGAAGAACGACCTTAGTGTAGCTGCAGATAGCCTAACAGAGATGGCCAAGACTACTAAGGAGTTTCGGTTGAGCTGGTGGTTTTCTCAAAGCTCTATGGAAAACATAACCAGCTGTTATTGGTCATCTTTTTAAGAGAAGCAAAGATAGTATGAATGAGGATGAACACTGTTAAAACTATTCCTTGTTAGGAACCCGAACCCCTGCAAGTGAAAATTCCCTAACACCACCTTCTCTTCCCTAGAACAGAGCAATGCTCTGAAAGCTTTATTTATGAACTTTCTGGGGGAAATTACAGAGAATTGCCAAAGCAAAATTGCAAGAAATAGAAAAGAACAATTGATCACTATCCCCCAGCACTTTCTAGAGGGCTGGAGTCCTCTCCCACAAGCCAAACTTGATGCACTCAAAATTGCCTCTCCACCTCGCCATTACCCCTCCCTTAAACCCTCTTACAACCTTCTTGGTCCCCACCATTCTAACAAACTCCATAATGCCTATGCTGGTCCCCACTCCCTAACAAACTTCATAATTCTCCTTAGTCTCCCATTTCCTCCCCAATTCCTTTCCTACCCCTGCGTTTATACGTGTGTATAATTGGGGGCCTTACGATATCCTCCGGTTTTGTAGTCACCTTGTTCTCAAGGTGGAATCGAGGATATTGTTGTCTCATATTTTCCACCCCTTCCCACGTTACGTCACTTTCCGGGTAGTTTTTCCATTTTACCAACCAATCTTCCCTCATCATTTTAGTATTCCAACGGACACCTCTGACTGCTTTCGGAGATAGTTGTAGTTCAAAATCGTCAGATAGATCTGGGGCTTTATTCTACACTTGCGGTGACTTGCCGATGCATGTTTTAACTATGAAACGTGGAAAACGTCATGAACCCTTGCCTCAGCTGGTAATTCCAATCAATATGCCACTTCTCCAATCCTTTCCAAGATGCGATAAGGTCCATAGAACCGTGGAGCGAGCTTCTCACATCTTTTCTTGGCCAAGGTTCTTTGTCTGTAAGGGTGCAATTTGAGAAAAACTAAGTCTCCAATTTCATGCTGAACTTCCCTTCGGTGTTGATCGGCATATCGTTTCATTCTTTCTTGTGCCACAGTTAGATGTTCTTTTAGTGCCACCAAGGCCCTATCTCGCTCGATCAATTGTTGCTCTAGAGTGTCATTTGTCGTCTTCCGATCTCCATAGGAATTCAAGGGTGGAATGGGTCTCCCAAAAACCACGGAGTAAAGGGTAGTGTTGATGGAATCATGAAAAGTGGTATTGTACCAATATTCAGCCCATGGGATGGAATTGAACCACTACTTCGGTTGCTCATTACAGAAACAACGGAGATAAGTCTTCACACATCGATTAACTCGTTCGGTTTGGCCATCTGTTTGGGGATGAAAGGTTGTACTCCTTTTTAGAGCCACCCCGTGGACCTTGCAAAGCTCCACCCAAAAACTACTCATGAAGATATTGTCTCGATCCAAAACAATCGACCTTGGGAACCCAAAGACCTCCGTTATCTTCTTTGTTGTACATGGATGACTAAGCAGAACAAAATGTGCGTATTTACTCAACCTATCAACCACTACCATTAAGGAATCTTTTCTGCATGACTTGGGCAGTCCCTCCACGAAATCCATTGATATGTCTTCCCATACTCGGTCAGGTATAGGTAACGGCTGGAGCAACCCTGCAGGAGCCACTGCTTTGTTTTTGTTCCTCTGACAGATCACACACTCCACCACATGTTTCTTGACATCATCCATCATTCTTTTCCAACATAATTCCTCTGACATTCGTTTATACGTGCGTAGGTAACGCAAATGACCTCCTAGTATGGAATCATGAAACGTTGACAACAGGGTGGGTATGTAAGTCGAGTTCTTGGATAACACCAACCTGCCTTTGTACAGCAGAAGTCCTTGGGATACAGAGAATTTCTTATCGCTCGTCGGATCTTCCTCTAGTTTCTTACGAATCTGTTGTAACTTTTCATCAGCTTCAACCACTTGTTGCACTATTTGCACATCAATCAACGATGGGGCTGGAAATGTCATGAGTTCGGTTTGGGGTGGCATTCTTGATAATGCATCTACTACCTTATTATTCAGGCCCGAGTGATGAAGTATCTCGAAATCATATCTCATTAGTTTGGTCAAACCACCTCTGAAATTGAGGTTGAACCTCCCTCTGTTCCAGAAGAACTTAAAGGCTTTCTGATCGGAGATTACCATAAATTTGCGCCCTAATAGATAAAGTCTCCATTTCTGGACTGATAGTACCACTGCCATGAGCTCCCGTTCGTAAATGGACTTCCCTTGGGCTTGTGTTGACGGTGCTTGGCTGAAATATGCAATAGGTCGTTCTTGCATCATCACAACCCCCAACCCAACTCTAGATACATCTGTCTCCATGATAAACAGCAACTCAGAATTAGGGAGAGCTAGCACAGGTAGGCTCACCATGGCTTGTTTGAATGCCTCGAATGCCAAGGTGGCTTCATCACTCCACTTGAATGCATCCTTTTGCAATAGAGTTTGGTCAAAGGAGTCGCCATGGTTCCGTAGTCCTTCACGAATCGTCGGTAGTACTCGATGAGACCCCAAAACCCCCGTAAGTCTGTCACATTCCTTGGAATTGGCCAACGTAGCATGACTTTTATCTTGTCACCATCTGCCTCAACCCCCACCACTGACATCCAATGACCCAAGTACTGGATCCTTCGTTTGCCAAAGGTACACTTCTTCTAGTTGGCAAAGAGTCGATTATCTCGCAAAACATTCATTACCATTTCCAAATGTTTAGTATGTATTTCCTCATAAGGGCTATAAACTAGAATATCATCAAAGAAAACTAATATGTACCTTCGTAAAAATGGTCTGAGTATTTGGTTCATCAAAGATTGGAAGGTAGCCGGTGCATTAGTCAATCCGAAGGGTTACCAAGAATTCATAGTGACCTTCGTGAGTTTGGAAAGTCGTCTTCTCCACATCTGATTCATGCATTCGTATTTCATGATATTTTGATTTAAGGTCCAATTTGAAAATATTGTTGAGCCATGAAGTTCATCTAGCAACTCCTCGATCATTGGAATCGAGAATTTATCAGCCACAGTCACATGATTGAGTCGACGATAATCCACACAGAAACGCCATCCACCATCCTTCTTTTTTACTAAAAGAACAGGACTCGAGTAGGGGCTGTGACTTGGTCGTATGATCCCAGCCATTAGCATCTCGTTCACTAGTTTTTCTATCTCATCCTTTTGAGCATGACTGGACCTGTAGGGTCGCACATTCACCAGAGCCTCCCCTACCTTGGTTAATATCCTGTGGTCCACCCCCCGCCCCTTTAGGGGGAAGAGAAGAAGGGACCTCGAAAATGTCCCAAATTCTGTCAACGATTCTTGTATACTGTGGGATACCTCTGCTTCTCCCTCGGCTTCCGAGTCGTTATTCCCTTCATCTATCGGTTTCGGCTCCAACTGTTGGCATCCCACCAAGAATCCCAAATCTTCGTCGTCCCAAGTGTGCGTCAAAGATTTCAAGGATACCTCCGTGACCGTGAGGGATGGGTCTCCCTTTAGCACTATCATTTGTTGCCCAGTTGTAAATGTCATTGTTAAGGTCGGCCAATGGACCTCCATATAGCCCATATTGCATAACCAAATCATTCCCAGGATGACATCCATTCTTCCCAACTCCAGGGGCAAGAAATCTTCCGTAACCATTAGCTTGGGCAAAATGACAACCACCCCTTACACACCCCTTTTCCTTGGATGGCATCCCCGTTTCCAACTACAACTCCGTAATTTGATGTATTGGTCAATAGCAGCTTCAACTCTTCCACCAGTCGTCGGTGTATGAAATGGTGGGTGGCTCCACAATCGATCATCACTACCACGTCCCTTCCGGCTAACAGCCCTTTTAGTTTCATCGTCCCTTTTCCTAATAACCCAAGGATGGAACGTAAGGCGATTTCGATGTTATCTGTGACCTCCGGAGTCTTAATTTCGGGTTCTTCCACCACCACCCGACCGTTACTTCCTCGATTTCTTCCTCGTCTTGGAAGATTAACAAGTTCAGCTCTCAATTCTCCTTCAGTTTACAACGGTGACCCGGATGATACTTCTCATCGCGGCAGAAACACAACCCTTTCTCCCTTTTTTCCTTCGCCTCCGAGTCAGTCAATCTTCGAAATGCCCTTTCCTTCTTTTGCATTGCTCCCTTCTCAGGTATTAATACACTCTTTAGGGCTGACTTTTTCCTGGCGATTTGGGCCTTCCACTCGTGGTTGGCACGTTCGAACTTTTTTGGGTCGATTACTATGCAAAGCCCATTTCTCCTTTCACAATCTGTAGGGCCAAATTCTTGTCGCTAACAATTTGGGCTTCCCTATGCAAGCCCACTGGGTGTCGGCTGATTACCTTTGCTTAGATATCTTATGCTAACCCGTTTAAGAATGACTCCTCCAAGACCTCTTCTGCCGTCTTTGGTATTAGTGCAGCACGTCTCAAACTTCTTCCGATATTCCTCGTATGACCCCTTCCTCCTGTTTAACTCGTAGTAATCGGGATAGAAATGTACCTTCTTGAGACGGACGAAATCGCTCAAACATTCGGTTCTTCAGATCTCCCCATGTTCAAATCAGCCTCCTATCGTCACCGGAACCAATCGATTGCATCTGGTGCAAAAGCGACAACCACTACCTTGATTTTTTCTTCGTCGGACAATTCGTGAATTTCAGAGAAGTGTTCAGCCCTATATACCCACGAATTGGGATCTACGAAAATCGGCATCTCCAAGCGCTTATACTTGCTGCAATCTACTGGAACTTCATTCGTTCTAGAATGGGAACTCTCTCCTTCGTCTCCTTCTTGAGGTGCCTGCGTCTGTGGGGTCCTCATCATGATGACTGAAGCCTCCTTCTCCCGTGTCTCCATCAGGATTTGAACCGTGGTAACTACTTTCTCCAAATTCTTTCGCATTTCGTTCATCCATTCTCTGAGCTCTACGATACTCTTCGCATGGTTTTCCAGCTTCTCTTCCATCTCCCGCTTCTTCTCTCCTCTCGTTTTTCCCAGGATGGGAGTAGCTCTGGAACCAATTTGTTAGGAACCCGAACCCTTGCAAGTAAAAATTCCCTAACAACACCTTCCCTAGAACAGAGCAATGCTCTAAAAGCTTTATTTATGAACTTTCAAGGGAAATTACAGAGAATTGCCAAAGCAAAATTGCAAGAAATAGAAAAGAACAATTGATCACTATCCCACAACACTTTATAGAGGGCTGGAATCCTCTCTAACAAGCCAAGCTTGATGTACTCAAAATTGCCTCTACTCTACCTCGCCATAACCCCTTCTTAAACCCTCTTACAACCTTCTTGGTCCCCACCTCTCTAACAAACTCCATAATGCCTAATGCTAGTCCCCACCTCCTTAACAAACTTCATAATGCTCCTCAGTCTCCCATTTCCTCCCCAATTCCTTTCCTACCACTGTGTTTATACGTGTGTATAATTGGGGGCCTTACAAAGTTCTGAAAGGAAAAAAATTTTAGGTCTTCAATTATCATTGAAACATGCAATTGGACATTTGGAATCTTGTTAGCTCTTTGGGATTCTTGCGTATCCTCTTGAAGTTAATTTTTAATTGTCATTTTTTTCTTTTCATTTCCCTTTTTACTTCTATATATGTGTGTGTATTCAAGCACATGGGAGTAGGTACTCTGGGTGGGTTGTTGACTCATGCTCTCTTCTCTTTTGTAATCTTCGGTTCTAAGGAAGTCTAAGTTCCTAGCTTGGAAAAATAAAGTATAATAGAACCAGTGCATACCTGGAATTGATTCAGCACTTAAGAGTGACAGATTACAAGTAGGTTGTTGTCCCAAGAGAACATGCTTTCTCAAACCCCATTCATCAAGATTCTGAATAACATTGATGGAATCCAATAATGCTTTGCAATCAATAGGACCATCTATCTTGCAGAGAGCTCCACCGAGTCCTGAACTCAGCCAAATACTGGAGCACTCATTCAGAAGAGAAATCAAACCACTGGGACCAACCTGACCTAACAATATCCATGGCTTGTAAAGTACAACTGAGGCTCTAAGCACTTGAACTACCCTATAAATCTCTCCAAGGGCGCAGATATATTGTTTTCCTGAAAGAATGGCAGACATGAACTGGTCAGCTAATTTACAACTTGCAAATATTATCCATAGTGCTAAGTAATGCAGTACCTTGAGGTTCAGATAATATGTAACTTTCAACATTTCTCTGTACAGATTCCTTCCAAATCAAAGCACCGTGTTTTAATTCTTGAAAGCAAATAAACATCATTTCATTCCATATGGAAACATAATTAGATTGCTCCTCCACTGATACAAGTTTAAGAATCTTCAGAGTCGACACAACGTGTTTCAAGAGCTCAACAGCTGATCTCAAATCATTTTCTGCCTATCAATAGAACAAGGAAGTACACTATGAAGTAATATCCATAACCAAGGACAAAATTATTCAAACAATTATAGATTCTGGAGCCATAAAATTGATGCAGCGCTTAAGACTTGAGAGTGTAATTAAAATTGCTCTGTATTCCAGACGTGTGCTTAAAAAATACAAAAAAAACTATTTCATAAACTTCGAAATTCTAGAAAATATACCAGATAGTCTTACGCCCTGCAGCAATCATAAACATCCTAAATAATGTGGAATTAAAAAAATACATTCATGCTTGCAACAGAAGAAACTAACAAAAATTTGGGGTTGTGCACTCAACGGTTTGGCAATTGGGGGGGGGGGGGGGGGGGGGGGGTTTGCGGAACTTGAACACTAGGAAATTCAAATTTCTAAAAGCTACTAATTAATATTTGTTTCCTGCCAAAAAGAAATATATATCATCCAAATGCAAGAGTCTTACCAATAGTAACCTTTCCGACAACCGGAATTCTTCATCAAGAATTTGAAACCTTGGATCCCGCAACATCTCAAAGAGCTCACCAAAAGTATTGTTTTTTGGAAGGAGAAGATCTGATGAGAAGTTGTCAGCTGTAATATTCTCTTGTGACAGTTCAGCACTGAAATTCTGAAGGAAAAAATCTTTTTCTCAGGAGTTTACAGGAAAATAGTACATATTACATAAGAAAGACACAAATTGTCATTGTTCCAACAGTCATCTCATAGCAATTTTCATAATGATTACGAAAAGAGATGCAAATGCAAAAGGAAAAAGAACAGGTTTTAACAATGAGTGTTTAGTGTTTACACAAACTATCAAAGAAAGTATACATCTCGAGAAAGTTTGATTAAAGAGATTTATCATGGCTTAAGATTGAAGAGAAAATGATAAAAGAAAACCCAGTAGTAAAGAAGCAAGCATGGTTACTAACCTGAATTTCTTCACAAATGGCTCTTACTTTTGCTTCTTCACCAGAAAGAGGGGCATTACTCTGGACTTTCTATTAAGGAATAAAATTAAAAGAGAACATTAATAACACGTCATATAGTAACAGCCATTTCATCTGGCATGCATATATTTCTTTTTTTTAATTTTTCATAAGATCACCAACCTTTAAATTCTCAAGAAGGCCATCAACAACATGGTTCAAAACAACATTTAATCTGTGATAAAAATCCATGTAACAATCAAACTGAAGTTTAGTAGATGACAGCTGGGGTAAATCTCCAAGAATAGAAACGTATGTTTGATCTGGCATGTTAACATCTGGTGATGCATCTTTAAACTCCCAGGAATCATCATCATCATCATTGCCAAAATCTGAGTGTGACATCCTTGGAGATGAATTTATTCCATTTTCATTTTCTTCTGGGGAAGATTTGATGGAACCATTGTTCTCAGCTTGACTGTATAGACTTGATATCAAGTCATTGATAGATACACTAGAACCAGGTTTTTTGTTATCAAGTCCTTCATGGGTGACAGTAATAAAGGTAGAAGCATCTTGATTCATTGAGAAATCATCAGTAGTTTCCAGACCCTCATCTCCAAAAATTGACAAGGGCAGGGCTTTCTGGTGACTAGACAATAACTCTGAACTCCTCTGGAAGAAAATTTTGAAAGAACCAATCATTACAAACCCAAGCACAATACGTCTATAAAACCAAAAGAAACACAGAAAGTTGAAGGTTGAGAAGATATAAACATCCAAGGTAGTATGTATAGTAAGATTGCGGAATTGGAGATGGATATTATATATGCAATACCCATAGAAGGTGAAGTGCACAAAACTAGAACAAGGATATTTTGAACCTGACGTGAATCGAACACGGAACAGAACAAGAATATTTAGATCATCCATGTTCAAACTAATTACAGTTACGAGGTTTAGAGGAACTGACCCTGACAATAATATAAGAGGAAAGTTATAAATTCAAGTTTATTTTAATTTAAACAATAGTATATTAAAAACAATAAAATAAAAGGAGGATGACACATCCTCAAACTTCAAAAATAATAACTACAAGAAGCTTTCCCATCTAGACTACAGAGGAAAAACTAAGACTACGGTTTAAAGATTTAATATATGCAATTATACTTTTGGACATCAATAACATACATACAAATATACATATCCACACTCCATGAGTGGCCATGATAGCATCAGTAATTGTCTTTTAAGAAACTGAGCAAGAATAGAAGAATCCTTTTTTTTTTTTTTAAAGTACCCACCTCAAGGCCCAAACAAGAGCAGAGAAATCCTTATAAAAAACTATTGCTGACACGATAACAACTTCTCTGCACTAATTTTAGTGCATTATGAAGCAATCATCATTTTATATGACAAAAAAGTTTTGATGTTATAAGAATCAAAAGAACTCCATAGTAATTATCATACAGCTGGAGATATGAGCAACCACCTGAATACTACTACTAAAACCAAAAGCAGGTGCTTCGGGATCAGCCACAAATTCAACTGCCTCTCCCTACAGCCAAATAAAAAATGGAACATCAATTTCAAATAGAGGTAACATAGAACTTAAATATCTTGAATATGACAGGCTAAAAAAACCTTATTGTTTGATCCAGAATCTGAAAGTGCGGACTTGAAATCCCAAATATTCTCGTTGAAATCATCATCCTCATTAACTAGAGAAGTGTTTAAATCTTTTCTGGTATCATGGAAGTTGTCATCCTGGTTTCCATGAAAAAACTTTCCATCTTCTTTCCCCCAATTCAGATCAAAATTTAAGTCAAAATTTTGTTGTTCACTAGATTTGTGAGAAATCCCATCAGGAGCAAATAAATCAACACTGCCATTCAGAACAAGCACCTCTACACCATTAGGAGGAATGATGACAGGCTTCAACTCTTCCTACAATGAAAATAAAAAGTATAGCATGATGAACTTACTAAATATCTACTCAATACAATGCTAAAAATAGGTATAACAACTCACCAACTTATAGCCTGATGCATCAGAAAAAGCATCCTTGAAATCCCACACATGTCCACCACCATTGGCATCCCGATCAATAGGAGAAGGGTTTAAGCCAGTACCTAGATCATTCTGACCATTCTTATTTTGTGAGTTTGATAAGACACCATGTTGGGCCACAGAACTTGCATCAAGACTAAAACCAAAGTCCCTGTCATCTATGTTGTTAACAGCTCCATTTGATTGAACAACCGAATCTACATGGTTATGCCCATTGATTGCAGATTCAAATGCCTGTGCCACTCCATCAAAACCTTCTTGGTTTGTGCTGTCAACCTTCAGATTATAAAATGTCGATAAGTATCATCTCTTATACGCATAGCAGTTCATAGACATTATTTTAAAAGGTACTGAACCAATCAAACCCACCAACAGGAGTCTCCAGTATATGTAGTAAGTAATGCAAATACAAGAGAATAACTCATAGCGAAAGAAAATCTATAAATTTTTAAGCATGTTCCTGTAACCTTAAACAATAAAGAGTAGGTAACTGTAAAGTAAATAAAATAAGTAATACCGGCCTGAATAGCAACTTCAATTTGCATTGTAGGCTCCATCTTCAAATGGAATGGTTCAAAAACCAGTTCTTCCTGGTATAGTTATGAAAATGAGTAGCTCCTACTGATGTTTTGAAATTAATAAAATGAACCACAATAAAACTCTGAAGTCTGAATTCCTATCTAATCTTTAAACTATGTTTTACCATCTTCTACTTTTAATACATTAACACTCTGAAAAACCTATATTTCCATTCTAATAACTTGAACTTCAAGAAATTTTTAAACGAAACCAATTTATGGAGTTTGATATCAACTCCCTTAAAAAGCCTTAACATCGTTAGTAAGTTTTTGTATTCAATTTACCTTTGATTTCTGATCATCGCCCGTTGGAGTAACTGACTCTGCA
The DNA here is from genome assembly GCF_009727055.1 of Benincasa hispida. Lineage (NCBI taxonomy): Eukaryota > Viridiplantae > Streptophyta > Magnoliopsida > Cucurbitales > Cucurbitaceae > Benincasa > Benincasa hispida. Next base: position 59,616,346 of record NC_052353.1, read on the forward strand.
GCTTTAAATTCCCAGCCATCAAAATCGTCCACCTCCTGACAATCATCCTCAATGCTCCCACCGACGTTTGTCAAGTCAGAATGGAACCCATTAGACATCACTCCATTAGTTTCAAAATTTAATGCACCGGTAACAAAATTGGTCTGGCTCCCATAAGAATAAACACCATTGACATTCAAATTGGAGACACTAGATTTCAAATTCAAGGAATTGTTGAAGTTCAAAGGATCGAATTCCATGTTCGATTTCGACGGACTTCCAGCTTTGATCTGGTGATGAGGACTATACAAATTAGCAATCAAATCATCAATCCCAACCCCAACACCCAAACTCCCTCCCTTCTTAGCCGAACCACTCTCTTTCCCAACAAACGAAATTTCTCCAAACCCAACACTAGAACCAACTACACCAGATCCCAATTCCTCCTTCTCTTCCTCCTCACCAAAAATGGAAAGCGGAATAGCCCCCTGAGGCTTCGCCCACTGAATCTTCGGGGACATGTCGGAGGGGTTTGAATTGGGAGAAGGCTGGGGACGGGATAGATCGATAGCGTCGGCGATCTGAGAGGAATGGTCGACGAAATCGCCCCAATCGTCGTCATCGATGCTCGTGGAGGAAGTTCGGTTGTTGATCTGATCGGGATGGTTTGTAACGAAATTGAAGTCGCCGAAACTATCATCGTCGTCGTCGTCCAGCATAGCGAAGAATCTCCACTCTGATTCTAACCCTGTCTCAGATTCTCGATTCTGGCCGGTTCTCACCGTCGGCGTCGGATGGATTGAGATTCAGGGCTTTGTTGATGGTTTGCAAATGCGCACGGCGCGCATTTTAGCCGGAATATACAGAGTGTATCTAACTGGACTTTGTCGTTTGGACCCATCCTATTAAATTATAACTTTTTTCTCCTACGTTACATTTATTTATTCACTCCACTTTAAAACTTGTATACTCTATGTTAATTCTTTAAAATAAATAAAATAAAATAAAAACAAATTATATTTCTAGTCCCTAAAATTATATTTAAAATTGTGTTTACGTCTCTAAATTTTCAAATACGATATTTTAGCACTTAAATTTGGTATAATTAGAGAAAAAAATATAGATAAGGAGGTGAGAAAACGAAAAGAAAAAGTAGTTTATATTCTCGTTTGAAATTTAAACTAATAATAAAAGCATAACAGATTGCAAAAACCACTCTTAAAATATGAGGTTAGTTGCAATTATACTTTTAAATGGTCAATTTTAAAAACTAAATCCTCAAATATAAATTTGAGGGTTCAATTGTTATCATTTGCGGGTTCAACTTCTATAATTGTTATAAGTTTGATGGTTCAATTTTAACATTTTTAAATGTTTAAAGACCTAATTTTCACCATTGAAAGTTTAAGGGTGCAATTGTAACTCGTGGTTTTTTTCATGTCATCTTAAATTAATAATAAAAAAAACGTTATGTTAAGCCTATGTAACAAAAAGTTAACAATCTGACTAAAAGTTCTATCGATGAGGACCAAATGATTTTACTCTAAATTTTAAGGGCTAAAACATCTACTTTGAAGATTTAGAGACCCAAATGCAAGTAGGTCAAATTTCAAGGATCAAAAGTGTGATTTTATTTTTCTAAATAAATTTGTAGAACGATATTTCTATACTTTCATAAAAGTACTAATTTAGTCTCTAAATTTAAGTGAGTAAAACTTTAGCCCTTATACTTTTAAATTTTTATCTATTGAATATGTAAGTTGTAGATTATGATTTAGTTTCTATATTATAAAGTTTGTAATAAATTCTAGATTAAATTACAAACTTAATCTGTGAATAGGCTTGTATCTATTTAGATTATGAACTTTGAAAAGTGTTTAGGTTTCAAAACTTTAAGGGGCTTTTAGTTAATGGGTTATAATAATCAACGGTTATAGTAGTATATATTCGGGTACATATTATTTTAGTAAAGTAGGAAATGGCAACAGTAATAGAGAGGAAGAGAGAGAATGAGTAAGAAATAGTAAACAGTATAATAAAGAGAAATTTCAAATAGTATTGTTGTAGTTAATTGTAGGTTGTACAACTATTATATTTGGAACCCAAGATATGGAGTATGCTAAATAATTCACCCTACCAACTTCAAGTTGGACCCAAACAACCCCTAAAATGTTTAATAGGCGATTCAACTTTTATAAAAGTACTAATTTTGTATTGAATTTAAGTGAGTAAAAATTTAGTCTCTATACTTTTAAATATTTATCAATTTACTCTATAAACTTTAGTATTTAATGATTTAGTTTCTATACTTCAAATTATATAACAATTTGTAGGTTATAATATAATTTCATGTCTATTTGGTCCAACACATTTTTTTTAAGTCTTATAGTTTATAAACTTTAAAATGTTGAGTAGATGCTGAACTTTCAATTTTGTGTCTATTAGGTCCTTAACATATGATTTTTTTTAAGAAAAAATGAATTGATATATTGGATATAATTTTGATTTTTTTTTTTTTTTTTTTTTTTGGAAAAACAACTTCATTAGCTTTTGAACTGGAAGTTCCAGAAAAATCTAAATGGGATAAAAATCTAGCAACATAACGAGCTACACAGTTGCAAACACGAGGACAATAAGAGAAAGATACATTTTCCAATCGCCTTGCTAAAACAACAATCTCATCAATTGCATTCCTTACCTTAGTAAAGTCTATCAGGCAGTTGTTTATCATATTAACCACCTCTCAAGAACCAGATTTTAGCACTAAAACAAATGGAGGAAGAGTTTGAATAGAGGATGAATGTGTTAAGCCCTCAATAACCGTTTGAGCTTTTTGTAAATTGATTGACCATTCCTGAGCAATCTGTTGATATCTGACATAGATTGGAGATTCGAGGGAGTCATGAACCACCTATCACACATCGCGACACTTATTCACATGATTCCAAGAAGCATTGACGTTCATCTTCTAATCATACAACCTTGGAGGAGATCACGAACCCTGGCTTGCCTGTCTCACCACTTGGGCACCTTGCATAGAAACAAGGGTCGATACAAATTTAACTTACTTTGGAATTACTATGGAGATGCTTTGAAGATTAGGAAAATAGCAGCAAAGCCAAATTCCTTTTGAGACCTTACAAGCCCACAAGAAGTGAGGAAGAAGACTTCAGGTCTTCCCTGGAAAAACAAACTCAGAGTTAGTATTGATCCATTTTTTAATAACTTTGATTTTTTTTTTTTTTTTTTTTTTTTTTTTTTTTTTTTTTTTTTTTTTTTTTTTTTTTTTTTTTTATTTATAATTTTGATTTTTTTAATGTATAGTAGAACAAAATCTTGTCTGATAATTTTTAAGAAAAACATGTAAATACAAAAAGATTTGGTTAACTTATTTTAAAACATAAAAGATTTATTTGTTAATTTAAATATTATTTTAAATTTTTATTTTCATAATTTCTTTTAAGTATCGAGTTTCAAAATATAATTAACTAATAGCAACAGCAATGTTAAAGCTTTTTGACATAAGTAAAAATAAATATGCTTTAGTCAGACTCCAATAATATATTCAACATATTGAAAATAACCCACAAATGATAATGTTTCATATTATTCAACATATTGAAAATAACCCACAAATGATAATGTAACAGATGAACTACTAATGTGTGATCCCTCCAAAATTTATAATCAAATCGTATAATCTGATTAAAAAATAAAATGTATTCAATTTAATTGAAGTTAAAAATATATAAAACTCACTACTTTCATGATTATCATAATAGATATTATTACTGTAATAGTATAAAAATTTACCACATTTATTACGAAAAAACAATCCAATTGACTATCACTCCCAAAATTTTCTCAGTCTCTTGGCTTTACAAGAGAAAGCCCGTTGAAAAAAGAAGTTAAAAGACTTTTCTTCCATCTTTGGATCATATTCTAGTGCATCCATAGAAGAAGAAATCGCCCTCTCGATCATATTCTAGTGCATCCATAGAAGAAGAAATCGCCACCAGAGAGGAAGCCAAATCGTTAACTAAGAAATCGCAATGAAGCCACCGCCAGAGAGAAAGTCAAATCGTTAACTAATATACTCGCCGCCAGAGAGAAAGCCAAATCGTTAACTAATATACATTAGCTTATACATCAAAGTAAACTCGACTCGACTCGAAGCATGATGCTCGAAAAGGTCTCCCAATGACTAATATGCATTAACTTATACGTCAAAGTAAGCTCTACTCGAGCTCGATAGCACCCAGAAGTGCATTTTAGATGACACCTTTCACAAAATGGATCATGCTTTCTAACATTGACTACCCTACTCAACTGGAAATCAATTAAATCTAATCAACTTACTTATAAATAAAGATTGTTTTAAAATGGAAAACTTTGAAAAATATTTGAAAATATCCCTATAAAAAACTCAAACTTAAAGACACCTCAATTTTCATCGAATTTAAATATTAAGCACTGAACCACGAAAACTGTCCATTAAAATGATACGCGATACGACTACGTTTTCCACATCCCAATCAAAACTTCAAACCCCCAAACTACATTTCAACCTATAAAACAAACTGAACCCAAAAAAAAAAAAAAAAAACCCAACGAAATTTGGCGGCAAAATCTCAAATTCCCTTTTTTACAATCTCACAAAATCCCCAATCAGAAACCCTAACACAACCAACACAACCCATCCCCAAATCGAAACCACCACCAACCCCGCCCCCGATCCTTCAAAGCTCCCGGTATTCGCTCCGGTGGTCAGAACCACCACCATCCAGTCATCCTCCTTGCCCAGTCCGGCCCCGACGAACCTCGAATCGTTCAAATACTTCGTGATCTGTGACGGTCGGCTTGCAACGACGTTTGATTTGGCGGTGGTGACAGTACAGGGCTGATCTTCTGCATCGTCGGCGATCTCGTTTGCAATGCAGTCGGCTTTTGCATTCTTTGTGAGCGGCGGGAGGTTCTGTGCTTGTCGGTAGCTGTTTAAGCCTTGGAGAAGGTTGTCTTCTTCATCTGCAATCAGGTGATTTGGTCAACAAAATTCCACTATATTATAAAATTTACACGCATTCTCTACAGATTTACAATAATCAATATCGCACCGCATAGAACAAAAACGAAATGAAAACATGGTGATTTAACCAAGTTCAAATCCACCTCCTACGTCTGTAATTTTATAAGAAATCTTTCTAAATTAAAATTCGTGGGTGGTATCGAACCATCAATTTTGAGATTGATGATTCCACTGGTTAACTTTAAGGGGGCATTTGAATCCAAGAATCTCTCTCCCATTGTACGAGTATTTGAATTATCCAATTTGATTAGATATCTATATATTTTAAGATAACAGAACATCTTAGAATGCTCATACAGTAGAATTGGGTCTCATGAGTTTCGATGATTTCTACGAACACATCCTCTAATGAGATTTTTGCCAAACATTTTTCTCCTTTTATTTTTGTATCAATTTTCTTTATTTCACGTTTTTTTTAATAGAAGACTTTATTTCACATTTCTACATGTATGCGATAAAACCTCAAACTCAAATATAAAATAAGTATAAACTAAAATGGGCGGTTTTCAAATGTAGTAAAATAAACGCCATAAAAATCAGCAATTTTGTTATTTAAAACAAAATTATTTCAACTAAAATGTATATAAAAAATGCATTTATAAATTTAAATTATATAAGACCGATAACTGATAAGTGAAATACATAACGACATCTCCATATTCCCGTACAAGTACAGTTATGAGAATATTTTGAGATATTCTTAAAAATTATTCATTCAGAATAAACAAAACCATCGAGTATCTATGACACCCTTCCATTTAGTTTTTTAGTTTTTAATTTTTCTCCATTATCCACTTTTCAATTTAGTTTAAAAAACGAAAAATATAGTAAAATATTGGTAACTTCAAGGGTTTGAAGATTCTGGAAGGAAATAAGATGGGTGTAAGATTGGGGTTGAACACATAATTGCTTAAACCCACTGCTCTACGACCATTCTAAGCCTACCGGCTCTAATACCACCTTAAGTCCTCGATTGAGGGAACTTTCAACCTACTTTGGTATCATCTAAATTCAGTTGCTATAACATCATCTTAATCATGGATTGAATAAATGAAAGTAAATTGGGAAAAGAAGAAGAAAAAAGAGAAAATAGAAAGAGAGAAAGGGTGTCACCTTTAGAAAGAACAGGAGAGGAGGAGAAGAAGAGAAATGCAACGGCGAAAACGCCCAAGAAAGAAAAGAAAGAAGAAGAAGAGGAAGAAGAAGGCATTATTAGTTAAAAAAAAGGATGGATGGATGGATTAGAGAGTGTGGTGGTGAGTTATAATTATTTATAAGGAAAAGAGAGTGGGGGGGTTGCATAGAGTCGTGTTTTGTGTCCGGGTTTTGTTGTGGCCATTCCAAGTGCCCTTCTATGGAAGAGGAATTTTGACACCCAAAATAGACACGTTTCTTCTTCCAACCTCTTCCACCTCCCCCTTCCTTCCCTTCTTCCCATGCAATTCCATTCCAATCCCCATATCAACCCTTTCCTTTTTTCTATACCTATTATAATCATGGAACACAATTAAGGATAACTTTTGGCCTTTGATGTAAACTTTCAAATTAAAGGGGTAAAGAGGTGTTTTTTCTAATAAAATATTATAATCATGGAGATTATATTAATTCCATCGGCCAATAAATTGATTAGAAAAAGAAAAAGACGACAAATACTGTGCCATCATGCCTTGAAATTTTCCGAACAATATCGACATGTCGTTTCAGATGGAAAATAGCCCTCACCCAGAGAGAAGAAACAACCCAAAAAACAAGGACGACACCAAGTAAAAATGGCGAAGACCCAAATCAGACAAATTCACGGCAGAATTAAAGTTTCCAAGGGGCGAATCGGTGGCGAAAGCGAACACTGCCCATTGTTCATAACACGCAATTCCGATCGACGTGAATTCGGGTTTGCTTAAATACTTGGCCATTTGGGAATGTGTACATTCACGGAGAACAAGATTCAACGCCAAGCTGGGGATGTAAAGGGGCAAAATCAGGCCATTTTTCGTGTGGTTGAGCTCGATTCTGCACTTGGATAGGTAGTCGGGGAGATCGGGGAGTTGGGTTAAGTTGCTCGGACTGATCATGGAGCCGCTGGTGAAGATGCTGAGGGGTAACTGGTCGTCGAAATCCCAAGCGATATTCGTCACGAGGCAGTCTGCTTTGGAGTTCCTGTTCATGGGGGTAAGTTCTATTGACCTTCTGTAGCTGTTTATGGCCTTGAAAAGTGTCTTCATTCACTGCAAATGATGGATAATTAGGTGTGAGTTTTTTTGAGGCAGCAATAAGGGAATATCGTCTATGGATAATGCCATTGTCAAAGTACAAAAGAACCCAGCAAAGGTATGGAACTGTGTAACTGTGTGTGAGTGTTTAAATACAGAGAATCAGAGAGAGCCATCACAAAGCACAGAAGAACCCATGAAAAACTAGGAACTATTGAAATTATTGTGTTTGTGTGTATTGAGAAAGAGGGTCACAGTGTACAAGAGAACCGATCAAGTGCTGTGGAACTAGAGAGAGAGTGAGAGAGAACCATCACAATGCACTAAGCTCGCCAATAGCAGCAAGCCATGTGCAAGACCGCAGAGGAAGAGGCCGAGTTTGGGGTTGGCCAAGGCCATTATTCTGCTGCAGGGTCAAGGAGAAGGCATCAGATCTGCTTGGATAAGGAAGAGTTGAACAGAAATAATTAGTATATGAGGTTATGAGGTATCTTCAGCATTTTTCTTTTTGGTTCTTCTGCCATTGTGGTATCTTTAGAATTTGCTTGTTCTGGTTGTATTGCTTTGCTTTATTCATGAAGGGTATGAGGTTCTCATGTCCTACTTTTTGTATTCTAAAATCATAACTAATGGAATAAATGGAATTAAAGGTGCTCAAGAGAACTATTGGTTGCTCAATCAATTTGCCTGTAACGGCGTACAGGTACGAAATCCCATCTACCTCAGGTTTACAATTTTTTGTCTTCAGATTTGGAACGGTAAAGACCTTCCTGAACTTTTCTCTACAGGTATATGAACTGTAAAAATGTGGACGTGCTTCTTCTTCTTTTCTTTTTTCTTTTTTTCTTTTTTTTTTTTGGGAATACATTCTTGTTCATCTAATTAAGGAAGATTGTTAGGATTCTTTTTCTCAATGTATTTCAATTTCATATATGTTATGCACAATATTCCAAACAGTTGAAGCTATGTACATTTCACAAGCAACCAAAAGCCATGAATTTCGTTATCGTGACGTGAGAGTAGAAGAGAGGTACATGAATAAACTGACAACTCATCCGAATGAGAGAGGATCCTGATGTTACATAAGCATGATTCAAATAAACTTAAAAGAATTGGTAGTTACTAACATACCAACAAGAGGTACAATCCTTCTCGGTAGCTCAATTCAATGTTGAGTGACCTCTTAAGATTTTTTCTAGAAAACATGTGAGTGATGATAACGCATGTCGAAAGGATCCGTATTGGTCTATAGTGACAGTCTTCACTCTCAGTAGGAGTTCAAGACAAGTAGGGTGGCCGACTAGCCAAGAGGTTAATCATTGATTAAATGCCCATGTCGAAGGAGAATGTTAGGGCCATCAAGTGCCAAATCATCTAGATTCCGATTCCTAGGCTTGGGGCTTACATTGCTCTTCCTGGTTGTTTCATTGGTATTGATGATCTATTATCTCTATTTCGAGGGCTCCCGTTGTATTTGAACTCCATTATAGTGATGTGTTGTGATTCGTCAGTTGCTTTCATTTTAAAAGGCGTGTCTTACCAAATTTTTTTTAAAGAGGTTTAAATCATTTAAAGGATCTTAAGATAACGGTCTTAGAGGTTTTTCCCCTCTTTGGACAAAAGTTGCTTCTTTTAGAGGATTCTTCAGGTGTATCTCTCTCTCTCTCTCTCAAGATAACAGTCTTAGAGGTTTTTCCCCTCTTTGGATAAAAGTTGCTTCTTTTAGAGGATTCTTCAGGTGTATCTCTCTCTCTCTCTCAAGATAACAGTCTTAGAGGTTTTTCCCCTCTTTGGACAAAAGTTGCTTCTTTTAGAGGATTCTTCTAGTGTATCTTCAGGTGTATCTCTGGCGTTTCTTCTTTTTGGGATTTAAAACAAGTTCCATTCTACTAGAGCTTATAAGTTGACCTAAAGACGGACAGTTACAGAGTACAAAGAAAAAAAAGAACACTTTGCCCCTTTGAAATATCATTTAGTATGCTGTTCCGATTTATGTAAAATGGATACGTACGGTGTACTGCATTACATTACTCCTTGAGACAATCATCGACCATACATCGTAGATAACAATTTAAATAATGAAAGAAAACAAAAGCTATTCACCTTCACTAAAACAAAAAATTGACCCCCAAAACAATAATCCCAGCATAAACCCAGCCAATATTTGGAACCAAAGATACACCAGCAGAATAGCTTCCACCAATTGCATCAGTACCCAAAGCAATCACCAAACAGTCCTTATTTGTCGCAAGACCTACCCTTGTGTAAGTTGCATTACCCAAATACTTTGGAGCCTGAGAATGAGTGCAACTAGTAAGCATAAGTTTCTCTGCTGAGTTAGGCACGTATACTGGTAAAATGACCCCATCTATTGTATGATTGAGTTTAACTTGGCACTTTCTTGAGTAATGATCGAACAAAGGAAGTTGGCTCTGGTTGGATGGCGAAAGGGCATCGCCATTGCTGGCATGACTGCAAGGCAGTTGATTATACCAGTTCTTCGCAATTTGTTCTGCTATACACTTTGCTTTGGCGTTCTCAGTGAGAACCAACCGGTTTTGTGAGTTTCTATGGATGTTAAGGCCTTTAAAAAGCTCTTCTAAATCAACTGCAGGTAGACAGGTTTGAAGTTTCACTCATCAGTGTTAATGAAGATATGAAAAGAAGACTGGCCATTCATCTTTCTCAAAAGGGCTGTAAGTTTGACTGACTTTATCGATTCATACTATATATTTCTTTGATGAATGTATTAAGAAAGATGACTGAAAAATCGCTTAGTTTGAAATGTGGAGAAAAGGGTATGGCAAAATAAGATTTTTGTACAATTTCATAAAAAGAGTTGGGGAATTTCAATTCTCTTGAATGAATAAACTGGGTTAAGAATGTTTTGTTTTCTGTGTAGTTGACGAGCTTTAAAAACTCACACACAGAGAGAGAGAGAGAGAGCTAACCATCACAGTGTACCAAATGTAGCAGAGACAACAAACAGTGTAGAAGAGCACAAAGGCTGAGGCAACGTTTCAAGAAAGCCATGGCAGTTTCAAATCAACAATGGAAGCACAAATATTTGTCTTGTCATTAAAAAGCAAACACAAAAAAGAATGAGAATCAATCGGTTTATTTCTATTATTGTCTAAGCTTCTTTTTCTTTTTCATTTCATTTTTGTTTGTTTGTTAAATTACATCTTCGTTTCTGTTTTTGCCTTGGCATTGAAGGTAACAAAATTCCACTCACTAACATGTGAAACATGTTGCTGCCCTTGGAACTAGGCAACAAGGTTGAGGGAAAAAAAAAAAAAAGAACAAGACCAAGAGAGAAAATGAAATGGCTTATCCTCTTACGATAATCAAAGCTGGGAAGGTAGAAATTTATTCTTAGATCAAGTCGTTCATTCAATTAGATTTCATCGAACTATCAGTAAAATGGATTAGCTTGGATTGGTAATTGTTTGTGTCATGATTCAAGAGAACCTTAAGGTTTCTTTTGATAATTATTTAGACTTTAAAATTGTGTTTGATTTCTCATAATTTCTTAATCGTTTTCATAATTTCTCAAGTAAACATTTGAATTTCAAATTATATGTATATGTCTTTAGTTTTGATAACATGTATGGACATATTGTATAAGGAAAGGAAGAGCTTTCTTTATTCTTCTTCAACATATTGGCCAACATCTTTGGCGAAATGTGTGACATCTCGATCAAAATCTTATTCTTTGATATGAAGCAAAAAAAATTCTCGAATAAACATTTGAATTCCAAATTATATGTCTAATGTCTTTGATTTTGATGATGCTTATGGACATATTGTATAAGGAAAGGAAGAGTTTTCTTTATTTTTCTTCAACATATTGGCCAATAGCATCTTTGGCGAAATATGTGATCTCTCGATCAAAATATTATTCTTTCAAAATGTGTGACATCTTGATCAAAATCTTATTCTTTGAATGTAAAATGAGAAGGAATTGGCTTTACTAAAGCTAAGGTCTGGGCATATCTTGGGAAGCACACCAAAAAAGGGCAAAAAAGGAAAATAAAATAAAAATAAAAATAAAGAAAAGAAATAAACAAAAAGAGCTGGACTTGCCGGTTGAAGCATATGTTCTTGTTATTTAATCGTTCTTCCTCTCAAAACTCCGACCTCATGAATAGATGTTGAGCACATGTTTGCGAATTCAAAAGAAAGAATAGATTACTTACATGTTGAACATTCTCATGTCAGCAGATTTAGATTCTTTGATTTGAAAAACAATGTTAAATAAGATGAGAAAATTAATTAGTTAACGATATAGGCAAACAATTTCTTGTTAGTATTTGTTACAATTTTAATTTTCGTGATGTATCAATTTAGTCGTTATAGTTTATCAAAAAGATTGGTTCTTAATAAATTTACCAAATAAATTTACCAATCAACATAAATAAGATTTTACATTGTAGTGGAGACTAAATCATTCTAAGTAGGGGTGATCATCGGCCAGTCGGAGTCGCTTTTCCGACTAGACCGACCCCGAACCAACCAGAATCGATTTGGAATATATCCAAAACAGTCCCGCCCGGCAACTGGACGAAAACACGACCGGCCGATCGGTCAGTCGGTTTTTTCGGGTTAGAGTTATATTTTTTTATTTTATTTTTTTTGCTTTTTTTCTTCCTTTAAAAGAAATTATATTTATTTATTAAAATTATAAGAAAAATTACAATTATAAATTATAAATCGTTATAATTTTTTTTGGCTATTAGGTAGAAGTTATATTTAATTATAAATCATTATCGTTATAAATAACAATTTTTAATAATAAAAAAAAAACCAACTATTTATTAACTTCCTTATCAATCATGTTTAGTTTTCTCTTTTAATTTGTGATTGTGAGTCAAAATTCAAGATACTATTTCACATTTTATTATTTTAATACTTATGGAATAGAGCTAGCCTAGAGGTATTAAAAATAAGATATTGATATGATTTGATTTGACAACCCTTAATATTTGTCCATTGTTTGGGATTCTGTTACAGCTCGCTTTACTTAATTGCTTGAAGAACCTTTAATACATATTACATATATAATTGAAAACAAAACTAATATAAGAGTCGAGAGTGTATGTCACAAATAGAAATGTCACATGGCACATAGTCACACTCACATACAATACAATCAAACTAGAAATTACAACATAAAGTCAATTGTCAAATACAACCCAATTACAATAAAACATAAAGTCAATTGCCAAATACAACCAAATTATAATAAAATCAAATGATAAATGCTTAATCGTTAATGGACAACTTTGCAAAATCAGGAAAGTCTTGAATGTCTTTTTCATTGTCCGTAACCGCTCTGAATCCTATATAATTAAGATTAAAAAGAGAAAAACAATCTCATTAAGATTTTAACCTAACAAGTTACAACTACAAAATACAAATGATGAATTAATACCTTCTTCAAATAATGAAGCTTCTTCCATGTCATGTTGAACTTCAAGATCTATTGGACCAGAACTTAGCCAATTTGAGTACAAATGAGAGTCTCCACTATTTTTGGAACCAATGAACAACGTGATGAATCAACAACACGTCCTCCTATACTAAAAGCCGATTCAGACGCTACAGTAGATACTGGAATTGCCAAAATATCTCTATCCATACGACTAAGAACCTCAAACCGATGATTGTTCCTCTTCCACCATTGAAGTATGTCAAAATCACCTTCATTCTTAACATTCGCTTCCAACAAATAAATATCAATCTCTGACCCCTGTTCGAAAAGTATAGTCTCATCGCCTTCAAAATCAAGATCAATTGTATCATAGACAAAGTCTTCACCCACTTTTTCAGTTGGATCACAATCAATCATGGTCTCCGAGGCTGGGACAATTGGTGTATTAGTAGTAGTACTACCACTCCCACTCTGAGTATGAGTAATACTATACTCATGAAAGAGACTTCTACAACATTGTTCCACTACATTTTCCATAGATTTGGCAACCTTTGGCCCAAATTTTTTTTTAAGGCAAAACGATACAAACCTTAACTTTTTTCGAGGATCTAGCACAATAGCAACATACAACAACAAATTATTTTTTTCATTGTTCCCCCAATACTTCTCAAATTTGGCCTTCATGTTATTGGTCATTCCAACTAGCATTGCATTTGCACTACCAACATTCAAACGTATACAATTCTAAACCACTGTAATATGATGAAAAACCATATTTGAAGTGGTGTACAAAGACCCCAAAATTTTCAATGTCACATCATAAAAGACCTTTAAAAGCCTAATCAACATCTTAGCATTTGTCCAATCTTCCTTATTTGGTGACAAATCGTGTCTATAAGAAGCATCTTCATCTTCTAATCTATCAAAAGCCTTTTCAAACTTTACAGCTGTCTCAAGCATCAAATATATAGAGTTCCATCTAGTGGGAACATCAAGACACACATAACTCTTATAAGAAATTTTTTCAATTTCAATGCACTTTTTAAATTTCAAAAAACGTGCAGGAGAAGATCTTATAAACCATACAGTATATCGAATCCTTTCAATGCAATCATTATATTCCTTAAAAGCATCACATACTATGAGATTTAATATATGAGCACAACAATGAACATGTAGAAAATTTCCACCAAACAATAATTCCTTATTGAATCTTTTCAAAAAATAAGCAATGGCAATATCATTCGAGCTTGCATTATCAATAGTCAAAGTCATTATCCTTTCAATGCCCCAATCCTTCAAATTCTTTTCGATGGTTTTACCAATAGTATCGCCTTTATGATTCTCAGTTGGACAACAACTAAGTATTCTTTTATGTAATCTCCAATCAGAATCTATGAAATGGGCAGTTAGGACCATGTAATTTATATTTTGTCCCGATGTTCAACAATCCATAGTGAGAGAAACTATATACTTCCTATTCATAAACATGTCTTTCAAACGCTTTTTCTCATTAACATACAACTTAAGCACATCTCTAGCCATAGTAAACTGAGACGGAACAACAAATCTAGGTTGACTTGCACATGTTAATCTATCGAAAAATTTATTAAATCCTTTACCCTTCACATACTTGAATGACAATTCGTCAACAATTACCATTTCAACCAATGCTTCTTGACAACTCTCTAAACTATATGACTCACATACAAGTTGTGACGTATTATCCCCAACATTGTCTTTGGTTTTAGTTTTGAAAGATAATGTCATTTGAGTTGAATCTTTTTCTGGTAAGGATATTTTTTACAATTTTCCAAATGATTCTTCATAGTCCCAGTACCATTACGTTTGAAATGACCTGCATAGATAACTCCACAGTACTTACATTGAGCATGAAGGTCTTTAGGATCACCTTTTAGCCTCTCAAAATGATCCAAAATCATGGATTTTTTTACCGCCTTCCTTCTTTTTGGTGGATTTGGAACATCGAATGTCTCATTTGCTGATCAACACCAATGATATTTGTATTGGCATCCGTTTCTTCTGCATCTCGTTCATTTTTTGAAGCATCAGTTGCAGTTCCATCAAACTCCATATCCGTTGAATCCATGTAGCTGAACCACAACATGACAGATGTCATCACTCGTCAGTATCACACAATTCACAAAAACTCAAAGGATTTCAGCTTTACATAAACTCAGTAAGATTGTTAAGTCAATCACTAACCACACATCCATAAATCAAAGTCAATCCATAATTTCCATTATTTTCAAACTAATTTCCATTTAGAATACATTACAAAATACAAAGAACGGCTGAAAATCGAAAGGAACGGCTGTCGATGCGACTGAGAATCGAAAGAAAGGAACAGCACGAAGACGAGCTGCGAAAGGAAGGTCTCTGCACGAAGACGAGCATGAAGACGGTGCGAAAGGAAGGAAGGAACGACAAGACCCACTGGTGTGCCTGAGAACGGCTACGAAGAAGACGAGCAGTAGCGTACAATGCGACTGTGAGCTGCGAAAGGGATGGCTGCCTCTGAAAATCGGACCCTCCACAATTTGTAAGTGAAGGATTATTAGCAACTAGCAAGGAAGAAGAACGGCGGAAGACGGAACGGAAGAAGGAAGAAGGAAGAAGGCCGGAAGAAGCTGAAAACCGAAGAACAAAACCTTAACAATTTGCGACGTGCAGACGAAAGAAGGAAAATCGAAGCTTATTATTCAATTATTTAGTATTTTAATATTTTTTTAAAATATCGATAACCCGACCCCTTGTGTGCTCGACCGAAAGCTAATTCGGTGGGTAATTTTGAAACCGACCCCCAGCTGGTTTAGGTCGGTCGTGTCGGTTTATCGGTCTAACATACTCACCCCTAATTCTAAGTGTTAAATTACAAACTAATCTCACCCGAAATCAAATTGTTATTGTTGCCTGCTAAATTGTCGAACATGTTTCCTTAGCCCAAAAAATATAAGTAGAATTATTTATAAATGGATATAAAACCTAAATTGATATAATATTATCGACTTTAAACTAGATTACTATCCATAAGACAGTTATTGCCAAATTCATTGTAAGTAGGAGAAAGAAAGAACCATAGTTCTATATTCAAATAAATAGTAAAAAGAAAAAAATTATTACAGGCTTACAGCCCTAACATGATTATTTACTACTTTCCAAGAAAAAAAAGACAATTAACTAATTAATTCTAAAATACTAATTAAACATCAATTAATCTAAATTAACAACTAAACAAATATTAACTCAAATATATTAATATCTCCTAATTCACCAATTGTGCATAACTTTAATGTGACTTTTGGTAAATTGAATGATGAATGATTTTATTGCGAATTTATGGCTTGCGTGATGATGGATGATTTTACCTACAATGCCTCGTTGTTAAGATGAGATTTTGACTCTGCATTCCTAACAAAGGCATCATGGTATGTAAAATATGCACAAATGATTAAGATGGACAAGTCCTGAATGAAGAATGTGAAAGTATCTGAAAAAATTTCTGCACTAAAAGATTTTGTGTCTTTCAACTTACCCACATTGTAAATCAACGATTACAAAAAAAAACAGAGAAACCATGACTTTTATACGAATGACCCATTTTTAAAGTTCAAATGTAAAAAAAGCTAACTGGTTAGAAAATTAAGTTTTTTTTCATCTTCTACTTGCATAATCATATGGTGAAATTATTGTAACATCCTATGAAGTACGCGTAGTGGCCCTCGACGGTCGATTCTCGCTCATCTTGATACTTACTCTCATTGATTTGACACTTGCACTACTTCTACTCTCATTCTCGTTAATTGTTCTCGATTCTCACGATGTATATTTTATACTAGAACGTGATATATAACGTTCATTTTTTCTTTCTTGTTTTGTCATCTTTAACTAGAATCGAGAATAAGAAAGCAAGAACGAAGCAAGTGTTGAGTCATCGAGAGCGATTACAAGAATGAGTATTGAGATGAGCGATAGTGAGTAGCAAGAATCAAGCATTGAGGGTTACCATGCATGCTCCAAAAGGTATTATACTAATTTCACCATGTGACACAAGCATAAGGCAAAAAAAAATAGTTTTTTCTTAAAAACACATGTATTTTTTCATTTGGACCCTTGAAAATAAGCTATCTATTCGAAATTCTCAAACCAATATATCCGGAAAGAAGTTTCATTTAGTTAACACCAAGAGTATCATGAGCAGAAAGATTATCATCTACTAGAACTTTTCAGTAGTCTGACGCTAACCATGATCAACAAAAGTTACCATATAGACTTCATTCTAAATCTTGCCTGGTTGAACTAACAAACTGGAAGAATAAAAGTTTATTTCTCCTATTGGGGGATGGGGGTGTGTGAACCATGATTTCAAGAAATTTTCAAGTGACATGCGTGAAGTAATGAGCGTATTCAACTTCATGAAAAGAAAGGAACAAAAGGAAAAGGGTTCGTTTCATTCAAAAAACAACTTGAAAATTCAAGACAGATCACCGAACGAGATCTCTGCCCCTTTTCCTCCAATCCCAGCAATGAAGCATTCAAATCCACATGACTCAAGCTCTGCAATTACTTCATCAACAACTTTCCCTGAAAGTACTGTTTCACATAGTTAAGAAAACACATAAAGGAATATCTTGCTTGTGATTACAATAAGATAAATCCAAGTTGCAGTTTTCTTATGGACTAGAATGGATGAATGCTGACATACATTTTCTAAAATTACCCTCAAGGAGGCGGCACTACATAAAATATGGAATGATGTTGAGTACCTAAATCTCTAATCTCATGTTACTTATCATTTTAGCTCCCTAATTCGTTTTTATTTGAAGTTAGTCGTCTATGAAAATGATAGGAAACAAGATATTTCATTCATGGTATTAAATATAAGAAAGGAGGGAGATGAAGAGACATTTTTCGATAAGCTTAATGGTCATTAATGCTTGAAATTAAAAAAAAAAGAGGAGTAATGACATTTACACTAGCCCCTATCATTTTAAAAGTTTATATGTTAAAGTCAAATATCTCAAAACGATTTCCTTGTTACTAGATACTAACAATATTTAATGTTGCACGTTTTCTTAAGATACCAGCTCATCGCCTATTGTTGTATCTAAAGAAAATATATCACATAGGAAAACTTTTCACATTCGAAAACAACAATGGCATTTTAATAGATTTGACCAAATCAGGGAGACCAAATTGGAAAAAAGAAGTAAGAGATTGGAATGACTATTCAACCCTTGAATAAACAGCATACTAAGAGCATTTAAGTAAAAACTTGTTTGATCTAATTTACCAGGCATCAAAAGATAGGAAGGGAAAATACGGATTAACCATGTACTCCTACCAGTGAACTCCAAAAACATCAATACTCGCAAGAGGGAAATAAAGAGATAGAAGTGAGAGCAGATGAAGAATCATGCTATAAGATTCCATAACAGAAAAAGGATACAGTTAGGCAGCAGCGTAAGAACACAGCCTCCACCTCCAGCTCCTGTCAATTTGGAAACTAGCTTGTATTTCAAGCTAGTCCGGAGGACGGTTTCGATAGATGCATGGCTTACCCCCATACACTGAAGTAAACCTTGATTCATTTCCATCAATTCCGCCAACTTTTCTTCATTCTCAGTTAGGGACACGTCGTCATGAACTGGTGACTGAATAAGGATCGATAACTCATTGCTGATAAAATCGACAGCGTTAAAAACTGATTTCATTGCATCAGGATGTCTAATGGCCCTTTCAGAAACACCAGCAACTAAAGCCTTGGTGTTTCTTCCAACTTTTGTGTTTGTAATAAGCATTTTCAATGGCATATTGGATTCAATGAGGGTCAAACTGCCTGACCTGAACTTGATCATGCTGCCTGATACATAAGATTTTCTTGTATGAGAAAGACAAAACAAAAACATCTGTAACAAACAAAGATGTAATTTGGTACAAATTATGGTTCGAAACTGAATTCAAGTAATGAAACTACACACACACATACACACATTAAAAACTGGTACCATTCAATTAACCGGTCCTAAGTAATCCTAGGGATAGAAACATAGTATTCAGAATATCGTAAACTTATCCTCCTTGAATTTCTCCATTAGGATAACATGATATCTTTGTACTCGATAAAAATTCTATAACACGATTGGATAACTTTTTGATATTCCAATACCTTGGCTCTTGACAAATAGATCACTAAGTCTATAAGAGTTAGTCAGCTGCCATAGTGGCATGGAGTGAAGTTAGTTCTTGAGAAAGAATGCCTAGCAGATGCAAAGTTAGTTCTTAAACAGTCCACTTTGCTTCAGAGACAAATAAAATCCTATAAAGTATTGCATTGGCCAATGGAAAACTAGAAACCTATAAACAAGCAGTTGAACAAAAAGTGGGAAGATTATGGTAAGAAGAAAATTGGATTTTGCATACCATATGTGCTCACTGTGTTGTCAATTCCAGAGGGTTTTCCATGGATTATCTTTTCACCCTCAAAGGCCCACTTGTTCAACAAATCTAATTCCTCTTCTTTATATACCATCCATCCACGGTGCTCCCGATTGACATTCACCGAACCTGATAAAGCAATCAAAGCAGCTGAAAGGGCAACACAAAATGCGGCTGATGATCCCAAGCCAGATCCAAGAGGAAGCTCAGAAGTGATGGACACCTCAACAGGCACAAATCTGAAACACAAGGGAGCAGTCAAAGGGAAATAGAGAATGCACAGGTTAAAATCTGTCAAACCTTTCATGAATGATATGCCATACCCTAGTATGGAAGAACAAAGCCAAAGAAATGCTGACACTCCAGAGGCAAGTCCAATTTTCGCCTCCGGAATGTTCTGATCCTCAACCAGAGATGCAATTGATTTCAAGCATTCTGCAGGGCACGATGTGGGTGTCGAGATGGCACCAACAAACACACCCAAAGCTTCCTTGATTCTACTACTTGGCCATGAAAACTCGAGCGCCAGGTCCTTCAGTTGGAGTTTCACAAGATCATCCTTGTCTGATAAGAAAGCATGTAATTTGATGAGGAAAAGGGCGTACAAAGACTTAGGATGAAATGCACAAAAATTTTCCAATTATAAGATAAGCAATCTGTGAGATATGCAACAATTAAACCAAGATGTAGAGATCACAAAGGCATATAGCTGTTCTGACACCTTCTGCAGTATTACTCGTGCATCTAAGTTCATTTCTTCCTTCCTTTTTCTTAATGCTAAGAAGAAGAGTTTCAATCAATTGTTCAAACCTTACAAATCAAAATCAAGTAACACCAGAATGTGAATATGGATGCAAGATGAACAAGAAAACTACCCAGAAAACTGGAAATTAGAACATAACTACAAGAGGGTACAGTGCTTTCCAACTCAAATTGAATTTACACAAAAGCAAGCGTTAATAACCCATATAATGAAATGGGGTTCACTGAATCGACAAACTATAGAAATAGCCTCAATGATCAAATGGGTATCAAGCAATTAGATCACCCATATGAAAGAGACTGATAATCCGCAAATTCACCTTCCAAATCATACGTTTCAGTACCAAACACCCAAATAAAAGTCAAACCCAAATAAGAGGTAGAGATAGAGAGAGCACCTGAAGAACCCGGCAATCGAACTGAAGCTGTAGTGAAGAGACCGACGGAAGCGGCAACGGCGGTGGATCCATGGACGACGGCATGTTCACCGGCAAGTATGATTTTCCCGGGAGCTCTGGCTTTGACTTCCATTATTTTCTAATGAATTTCAATAGAAGCTTCTAGCCTTTTCTGGGTGCCTCTGCACAGTTCGGCACAGCAAACGAAGCAAATCGTTGAATTGAAAAACTGCCGCAGATTCGTTGATCATTGAAACCAATATGCTTTTTAATTCTTTTTTCCTTTTCTTTTATTTTTCTCATGATTCATGTGTCATCCTACTTTCCCAGCCCAACAAGGAGCATTCATAAATGCCAAAACACTGCTTCGTTGTTTTGTTTGTTCCCCAAGAAATTCTTAGTTTTCACAATGTGGGTTTGCTTTGAATCTACTGCGGATAAACATAAAATACTTTTTTATTTCATAAAAAAATATTTTGAACTTTGAGAAATTTGTACGCATGACCCATTTTTTGGGTCCAAAATGTCAAATGACCCATTTATAAAAAATAATGTCAAATGACGGTTGACATCATCATCATACTAAATTACGTAAATTGCCCTCGCAAGTGCCTCACGTTATAAGTCTCGCTCTCGTCTGGTTAAACATTTTCGCTCTCGCTTTAAATTCCCTATTTTGATGTAATTGCTCGTCAGTATACAAATGATTTGGCAATTTTCTCGATTGAAACCTCAAATCAATAATACCTAAACACAATACAATGGTGATTTCTTTAAACTCTAAACTCCATTCAACGGTGATTACTTTCCTGGTTTTCGACGGTGTTTTGTTGAACGGAGTTTTTTCGAATGTGGATTTTCAAGACGAGGCTTTTTCAGAATGGAACAGGTTTTTCAAAACGGTGTTTCATTATTTTGAGTTTATTTCATTATTTTTGCTGTGTTATTTCTGGAAAGGTAGGAATCGAGCATTACGAAATTTTGTATTGGGAGAGAGAGCGAAGGATAGAACGAGAGTGAGAGAGAGCAAGAGTGAGAGCAAGAGTAAGAGAGAGAGCGAGATTAAGAGGGAGCGAGATTAAGAGAGGGAGCGAGATTAAGAGAGAGTGTGAGATTAAGAGAGAGTGAGATTAAGAGAGAGAGCGAGAGTACACTTCAATTGCTTGTACAACTTAATGACAAATGTTCGCTTGCTTTGTAGGATGACAGAAAAGTGTCTACTTGTTCGATATGAAGGTGATTGGGATGAGAATGAAAGTTCGTATAATGGAGGAAAGTTGACAGGAATCATTGTGCCTGTTACATTGAAGTATGAAAAACTTAAATCTCACATTTACAGAGTTACAAATGTTAGTTCTTCAAAGTTTGACCTTATAATGGGAGTTAAATATAAGCTTGAATATGAAGCCCCTCCACAATACATAAGGAATGATGATGTTGTTCACTTCCTTCTTTTCCGAGAAGAGCTTAGTAGACTTCAGTTATTTGTAATGCTAAAATCAAATCAGGACGAAAATATTAGAATGAGGTTTGGAAATGTGAGTTATGATGATACGATTGTAGACAGACAATACGAGGAATCATATGAGTTTCGTCGGGAGGAGGATGATATTCTATTATCTACCAACACTGTACTATCAACATTATCATTAGACAACGATCACACTAATCCAATAGGATTGAATCAATGAATTATGGTGATACAGAATTGGGCAGTACTTCAGTTATTGATAATGAGAGATCATCTAGACTTGATTATATGGATTGTGGTCATCTAGAGCAACGTTGTGGTCCTTTAGTGGATGTTAATAAGCAACCAACATGATTGAATGAAATGATTCGTGATCATAGAGATGTGCGTTGTTCTACAGCAGCTTCAGTGGTTCCACCTTTTGTGTCTTCAAGTCATAGGGGAGAGTTGATTATTCCTGGTACCTCTTCATCTAGGACAGACACTAAAATTGGTAAACTATTTTTTACTAAAAAGGATTTGAAAATGTGATTATCTATTTTATCTATCAACAAGAAATTTGAATTTAGGGTCAGAAAGTCAACCAAATCTTTGTTCACGGTCAAATGTATTATGGAGACTTGTAAGTGGAGCCTTTATGTAGTGAAAATGGAAGGGTCTGATATATTCAAGATCACAAAGTACTACAGTTCGCACACATGTTTCATCAGAATTCTGAATCACGACCATTGACAAGCAACTGCTATGGTTGTCGGTCAGTTGATTACAAATAAGTTTACAGGCATAGAACGTATTTATAAACCTTGTCATATCGTTGAGGATATAAGGAGAGATTATAGCGTGAACATAAGTTATGATAAGCCACATATGATCTCACTAGAAGTACTCCAAAATACTCATACTTCATACTACATACTTATGGGGAAGCGTTAAAAATAGGGAATCCGAGTACAGTGTTTGAGATCGAACTTGAAGATGATGTGTATTTTAAGTATATGTTTATGGCATTAAGGCCTTGTATTAGAGGTTACGCAAGCTATCGGCTTGTGATAATTGTTGATGGGTGCACTTGAAAGGTAAATACAAAGGGACCATGTTGGTTGTAGTTTCTATGGACGAGAACAATCAATTATACCCATTAGCATATGCAATAGTGGACAATAAAATCGATCGATCATGGAAATGGTTTATGTCGAATTTGAAATGCAGTATCGGAGAACTCGATAATATAGTATTTTTGTCTGATCGAATGGTATCGAAAAACCAATCGATCGTGCATTTTTCCTACAACATTTCATGAGGAAAAATCTATGTGCCACGTGCACAATCCATGAGTGCTAATCTATGTGCCACATGCACAATCCATGAAATGCTGTGGAAGAAAATGCACGAATAGCATTGCTAATAGATACCATCCGATTAGACACAAATACTAGATTATCAGGTTCTCCGATACTGTATTTCATATTCGACATAAACCATTTTCATGATCGATCGATTTTATTGTCCACTATTGCATATGCTAATGGGTATAATTGATTGTTTCCATCCATAGAAACTGCAACCTGTTGGGGTTAATGCCCTAAATCTCGTAGAGTCCTGTAGTCTGTAAACACGTGTATGGACAAACATTTGTGATGTAATAATAATTTTCTTCACTATTGTCTATGAAATATGAGATATTTTAGTTACATTAACCACAAACAAATAAACTAAGATCCCTGGTTATCATTGTAACTTAAGCATGTACGTGGAGACATACAAGTGGATCATGCCTTAAGTGATAACCTAAATGGTCTGTAGTATATGGATAAAGGAGGGAAATCTTATCCTGGTGACACTACGGATACGACTCGCTTTGTAGTTGTTTTAAGTGTTGTAAAGTGCTATAGATGGTCTGATCCTGATCATTCAGGTGGAGACATGCAAGTGGGGGTATCCTATACAAAGGAGTTTGTATAAGACTAGACCACAAAATTTTTAGTCTCGTTATATAATGTCGTTCATGACACTTTCATTTCATTAGGATGACCATAGGTAACATGACCTTAATCCCGAGTGAGTTGAGAACTCCTGCCTCTGAGGGCGGTCTTTTGATTTGCATGGGTGTGAGCGGCCAGATTGTCGACTCAAATGTACCACTTTGAAGATTCGTCTGATTGGGGAACTGGGAACTCAACTACACAAGACGAAATTCACTCCTTCCCCAAAGCAGGGGTAAGTAGATAGATTGCTCCCTTAAGGGTTGATTCCGGGGCTTGAACAATGTGGTGCCACACAATTTCTCATGGCCCGAGAAGTGTTCACTCATAGTAGGACTATGATGTATTGTTCATTAGAGGAATCAGTGGTAGATGTAACTACAGGGGCAACACGGTAAATTGGCCCAATTGTACTTATAAGTGATCTGTGAAGGTTATCGTACTGTTGATTGGTTATATCCAATAGACACATAAATATATCTGTAGTGAGAAGTGCAGCTGTCGGTCTTTAGTGGAGTGCCCAATAGTTAACGGATAGTGGATATCGTGATTAAAGAGTTTAGTCAGTTATTCACGTACCGTTGGAGCTTCAAACTACAAGTCCATAAGGTCCCCTTGGTAGCTCAATGGATTCAAGCTGAGAATTAGTTTTTGGGTTAGTTTGAAGTGCTTAAATTAACAAGAAGGAATTTGATTATATATGATATAATTAAATTGGTTCAATTAGATGTGATATAATTGATTTGATGTATTAGATACATTAATTGGAGGAATTAATATAAATATGATTTATATTGAATAAAGGAGAAAAAAACTATGGTTTAAATATTACATATGATGTGATATTAAAACTATAGGTTATAAATATAATATGTTAAATTAGCTTTAATATTTATTTATACAATTATGAGATAATTGTTAGTTGGTTATTTTCTTTTCTCCATTAACCATGCAAGTGGGAGGTTATTTTCAGTTTTAATAACTGAAGAATAAAATGAAAAGAGATTTCATTTTTTGAGAATCACATCATTGCATACTAATCGATCGAGTGAAAAAGAGAGAGCTATACGATAGCCCTTTGAGAGAGTGAACGATGAGCAAGTTAGCTACACGACTGCCTCGTTTACTAAACGATCGAGTACCTTTTGTCTATACGATAGACTGTCTATTTCTCCCACTTACTCGATTGTGTAACTCGATCGTATACATCCTCTTTCCTAGGGATGGCAAAATTCCTTGTGGGTCCCCGACCCGATCGGGGTGAGGAATCCCTAGTTTGACCAGGTATGGGGGTCAAACCGAAGATTTAAATCGAGTCCTCGGTCGGGGACAGGAAGGGGATCCCCGCCCCGTCCTCGACCCCGAACCCGATCCCCGCCCCTTATTGATGGGAAATTATGGGGTGTGAACACATTATTTGTTGTGTGCTATATGTCTTAAGTTATGCGTTTATGCCCATGCGTCTGAGGTCATGCATTTGAATAACAAGTATGCGTTAATCTAGTATGCAATGACCATACGTTCCTATCACAAGTTTTCTTGCCTTCTTGCCAAGTATAAAGAAAACGCAAGTTTCTCAGGTAATCCGAGGTCGAACACAGGGACTTGTCACTCAATAATGCTTGTGAAGCAATGCGTTTGAGGCGATGAATAAAAGTAAAAAGAAGAAGTTTAATGGATTATACACTACTCCTACTCCTAACTAAACAGATTGAGCAATGGAAGACTTGCGATGAGAATTGGTAGATACACAACAACTGTTAACGCATAGTAATGTTTATTATCTTAAATCGTTCGAGTAATACCAGCTCATCACACTAACGCATCGCACACCTCTTGGTGGTCAGCCGCATGACTATATCTCTATAGTGCATGGGTGCGTCGAGCATAATACCGTGCCTATCTCTAGGAACAATGCATACTTTACTTAGTGCATTCCATCTCTTACCTTCTCAGGCAGTTAAATGCGGCTAATTAACTTATAGACAAGCATTGCAACAACTCATCGACAAGCGTTGCTACAGCCTTTCATCAAGGAAAGAGGATTAACTCACTATACTTGCACAACGCATACCTCTCAGTGGGTTGCTACATGTGTCCTATCTCTAGGCTACATGATTGAGTATGCGACCGCGTTTGATAAATAAATGATGAAGGTAAACGATGATAAAGATAAAGAAGATGAACAAGATGGCGTTAAGGCTGCTGGTGGTTCCATGGATGAATGATGGAGATGTCTCTCTCGAGCTCTATCCCCGACGAAAGCTCCGGTCATCACTTGGTCTGCTTTGTGGAGATGAAGAATCCTCATAGAAAATCTCGCTCATGCCCTCATCTGTGATCGCAAACCTCTACCTTGAGGTAGAAGTTCAGATCCTTTGAAATGAAGGTTCAATGGGCTATTTATATAGTTTAAACGCCGACAGCTATCATGATTGCGTTATGTCTCACTGTGATTGCTTATTTCCAGCGCATGTGTTTGATTCCTACGATAGCTACAAAAATAGACACTTTGGCACGGAGTAACGCATAATATTGAGGTCAATGAGGATTTAGGTGCTAATCGACACAAAATTCAAATTTTCACAAATTTTAAGTAATATCACCGCATTTTCTACTTGTTAGCCCTCATAATTCTAAATAAAAGGCTTATAATAACTGACATTTCTGCCAGTTATCATACCCCCAAACTTAGAATCATGCTTGTCCTTAAGCATGCATTATACTCAAGAAATTCTTAACTCACCTTCCAATGTTTCTTTGTGATGACTAGCCTCCCAGAATAAAATTTACTCGTACCTCTAACCATGGTTGTAATGCTCTCCTCCACTTCGGCTGCTTTTTCAAAAAGATATTTTCTAAGTTAAATTCAACAAGCCTTTACTCAAAAACTTTTTAATCATTCTCCGCAACTTTGCGTTCAGCTCTTGAGAATGCGTTTGTTTAAAATAATTCAAGATTATGCGATTACTTATTCTAATGTGGTGTTGAACCTGGTTACGTTCTTCGTTTTGGCTTACCCCCACGTGTGTCATGCGGGCATCCAACTTCGGTTGCGTTCCATATTCAACTCAACTCATGTATTGCTTAACTTGGCTTGCGCCAAACAGAGGAGTTGTGCGTATGCGTTGATCCTGGTGATTTACCTTCGTTTTGGCTTCCCCCTACGAGTGTCATGTGGACATCCAACTACGGGTAAGTGCCTTTCACAACTTAACTCTTATCAACATGGGTTTCCCCATTGCGTTGACAGCGAAGTTATTATTCCAATTTTTTTTTATAGGAATGAACGCAATTCTCCGAGACTACTGCCACCCCCAAACTTAGAGGTTGACAGCGTTCTCACCGCAAGCTAAAAACAAACTCAACAGAAATGTGGTAATAAACGTTTGAGCAAAGGTTTGCGCAAAATAAAACTTAAGACTTTCAAAATTTGAAGAAGCTAATAAAAGTAAGGAGCGCCTTGCGATGCTTAATTAGCGAATGTAGTGAATTATTTGTACCATAATAGATGCATCGCAAAAGACCGCAATCAGACAAGGAGAATTTCAAAAGGATAATGCATAAAAAATAACAAGAAAAGAACCTTAAGTAGAAATACGCATGCGACAATGCGTTGAAGTTCATACGATCAAAGCCATGTGTTGAAGGATGGGGAGGATTCTTCCGTTGTAACTGTGCACCAAGGAGAGTTATTATTGCACCTACAAGGAGCAAACACACCACAACCAAGGAAGCAACCGCATATCCAAAATAACAATAAAAATAAAAATAAACTAAACTATGAAAGTAAGGTAAAGATAAAGTAGAATACTTCCCTAGAGAAATTGGAGTGTTGTCACCACAAGGAGTCTTCCATGCAGGAGATTGATCTCAACTGCTTAGGTCAAGACTCGTTGTCCTGACCATTAGAACTTCCAGTAATTGTTGGACACATGACGGTTGACATGTGCTTAAGATTGCTTCCAGCTCATGCGACAGATAGCCTTTCTATCTCGGGGTCAATATTGACTTTCGGTATTGACTTTTGGCGCATTGCCTCTACTCAAATATTGTTTGCAACTTGGTCGCACAAGCTACAATACGCTTAAGACTGAAAGGGTGCCTGCGAAAACATAAAACTTAACAAACCATTAGCTGCCAAGTCCCCGGTAGGCGCCAAAAACTTGTTGATGGGAAATTATGGGGTGTGAACGCATTATTTGTTGTATGCTGTATGTCTTAAGTTATATGTTTATGCCCATGCGTCTGAGATCATACATTGGAATAACAAGTATGCGTTAATTTAGTATGCAATGACCATGCGTTCCTATCACAAGTTTTCTTGCCTTCTCGCCAAGTATAACGAAAACGCAAGTTTCTCGGGTAATCCGAGGTCGAACACTCAATAATGCTTTTGAAGCAATGCATTTGAGGCGATGAATAAAAGTAAAAAGAAGAAGTTTAATGGATTACACACTACTCCTACTCTTAACTAAACAGATTGAGCAATGGAAGACTTGCGATGAGAATTGATAGATACACAACAACTGTTAACGCATAGTAATGTTTATTATCTTAAATCGCTTGAGTAATCCCAGCTCGTCACACTAACACATCGCACATCTCTCGGTGGTCAGCCGCATGACTATATCTCTGTAGTACATGGGTGCGTCGAGCATAAGACCGTGCCTATCTCTAGGAACAATGTATACTTTGCTTAGTGCGTTCCATCTCTTACCTTCTCAGGTAGTTACATGTGGCTAATTAACTCATAGACAAGCATTGCACCAACCCATCAACAAGCGTCGCTACAGCCTTTCATCAAGCAAAAAGGATTAACTCACTATACTCGCACAACGCACACCTTTCGGTGGGTTGCTACATGCGTCCTATCTCTAGGTTACACGATTGAGTATGCGATCGCGTTTGATAAATAAACGATGAAGGTAAACGATGATAAAGATAAAGAAGATGAAAAAGATGGCATTGAAGGAATCAAGTTATGCATTGATTACAAAATGTCTTAATATCTTAAGCTAAAATGTAATACAATACAGAGATTAAAGAAGAAATGAAAGACTTTGAGTCAAGGCTACTGGTGGTGCCATGGATGAATGGTGGAGATGTCTCTCTCAAGCTCTATCTCCTGCGAAAGCTCCGGTCGTCACTCGGTTTGGTTTGTGGAGATGAAGAATCCTCACAGAAAATCTCGCTCATGCCCTCATCTGTGATCGCAAACCTTTGCCTTGAGGCAGAAGTTCAGATCCTTTGAAATGAAGGTTCAATGGGCTATTTATAGAGTTTAAACGTCGACAGCTATCATGATTGCGTTATGTTTCATTGCTGCCTTTGTCGCAGTATGGGCAATGTCATATCATCTTATCTTGTTGATACTCCTAAAGTATGCATCCGAGCTTAATTCAACTGAAGTATCAACGCATTCTACCCATCTTGCGATCGTCCTTCTATTATGGTTATCACTCTGTGGCCACAATCTCCAAGTGATTACCGTATTCGCATGATCACTGCAACTTCTATGCGATGGATGCATTCAATCACCGCATGCGTTCGTCTATGCGATAGCTCGGATTTCAGTGCATGCGCTTGTCTTTGCGGTCGCTTGGCTTCAACGCATGCGTTTGATTGCGATTGCTTATTTCCAGTACATGCGTTTGATTCCTGCGATAGCTACAAAAAATAGACACTTTGGCATAGAGTAACGTATAATATTGGGGTCAATGAGGATTTAAGTGCTAATCGACGCAAAACTCAATTTTTCACAAATTCTAAGTATTATCACCACATTTTCTACTTGTTAGCCCTCATAATTCTAAATAAAAGGCTTATAATAACTGGCATTTCTGCCAGTTATCACCCCTGGCCCGATTTTTTTAATTGCTAACACACACACACATATATAAAATAAATGATGATCATAATAATTAATATTAATAATAATAATAATATAATAATAATATAATTAATATAATAATATAATAATAATAATAATAATAATTATAATAATTAAATAAAGTAAGAAAAAGCCGAAACAGTTAAAGCTTTTACTTTTAATATATTTTTTCTGTTTATATTTTATTAATACATATAAAACTATTGAAAACAGTAGCTGTCAATATAAATACTAATTTAGGTTATTTTATAAAAAAAACATTTAAAAATCTTTTAAATTGTTTGGTTAGTTTTTTTAATATAATAAATTTTATAAAATAAAAAATTATTAAATTACTTTTAAGTGTAATTTAAATAAATATATTAACATAATATTTAATTTATACTAAAATCACAATTCAATATAATACTAAGTTTTAGTAATTTTAAATAATAAAATGAAAAACGGGGATTTTTCCCCATGGGGACCGAACCCCGCCCCGGTCCCGTGTTCCCAATCCCATACTCTTGTCCCTCATACCAAATTCACACAGAGCTACACCTCTAGGATTTCACTCGAAATACCAAGATAACCGACTGGTAGTTGTCGAGGAGTTGCCGTTGAGCAGATCCTCAGCAACGTTCGTGATTACACTGGGTGTTCGTTGCGTTCGTGATCGTTTAGACTTTGCTAGGACGTCTGACCAGTGTAGATCGAGGGAATACGTGAAAAAGAGTTCTTCAAAGATATGTCTCTCAATTCCCTTTGTATTTAAGTTAAGAAAGCATGTTGTAATTTACTCTATAATGCATAACTGTGGTTGTATGTTTGTAAATATTTTATTCTTTCACAATGGGCGTGGAAAGATCTTGCTTCTACTCACTGGTTCTTTTGAATAAGAGTTCCTTCAATTGAATAAGATCTTGCTTTCGCTCACTGGTTGTATATTTGAATAAGAGTTCCTTCAACATGGTCTCTTTGTACTTTCCTTTCAAGTGTGACCCATAAACAATTATCACAGGCCAACAACTTACGAAACTTCTAATACAAGGCTCTAATGCCATAAACATATACTTGAAATGCACATCATCTTCAAGTCCGATCTCAAACACTATACCCAGATTCTCTATATTTAACACTTTCTCATAAGCATGTAGTATGGAGTATGAGTATTCTAGAGTACCTCTAGTGAGATCATATGCGGCCTCCCTTGCACACCACACTTTATCATAACTTATGTTCACGCCATAATCTCTCCTCATATTCTCAACGATATGACAAGGTTTATAAATACGTACTATGCCTGTAAACTTATCTTTAATCAACTGACCAACAACCGTAGTAGTTTCTTATCTATGGTCGTGATTCAAAATTTCGATGGAACAGGTGTGCGAACTGCAATACTTTGTGATCTTGAATATATCAGACCCTTCCATTTTCACTGCACGAAGGCTTCACTTACAAGTCTCCCCAATACATTTGACAGTGAACAAAGATTTGGTTGACTTCCTGACCCTAAATTCAAAATTTTTGTTGATAGACAAAATAGATAATTGCATTTTCAAGTCCTTTTTACTTAAAAATAGTTAACCAACTTCAATGTCTGTCCCAGATGAAGAGGTATCAGACATAATCAACTCTCCTCTATGACTTGAAGATACAGGTGGTGGAACCATTGAAGTTGCTGTAGAACAATGCACATCTCTATGATCACGATCCATTTCATTCAATCCTATTGATTACTCATTAACATCCACTGAAGGACCACAACGTTGCTCTGGATGACCACAATCCATATAATCAAGTTTAGACGATCTCTCATTACCAACAACTGAAGTACCGTCTAATTCTGTATCACCATAATTCGAATTCAATCTTGTTGGATTAGTGCGATCGTTGTCTAGTGATAATGTTGATGGTACAATGTTGGTAGATAATGGAATATCATCCTCTTCCCGACGAAACTCATATGATTCCTCGGATTGTCCGTCCACAGTTGTATCATCATAACTCACATTTCCAAATCCCATTCTAATATTTTCGTCCCAATTCGATTTTAGCATTACAGATAATTAAAGTTTACTAAGCTCTTCTTGGAAAAGAAGAAAGCGAACATCATCATTCCTTATGTATTGTGGAAGGGCTTCATATCAAAGCTTATATTTAAATCTCATTATAAGATCAAACTCTAAAGAACTGATATTTGTAACCCTGTAAATGTGAGATTTAAGTTCTTCATACTTCAATATAACAGGCACAATGATTCCTGTTAACTCTTCCCTATTATATGAACTTTCATTCTTATCCCAATCACCTCCATATCGAATAAATAGACACTTTTCTGTCATCCTACAAAGCAAGAGAACATTTGTCATTAAGTTGTACAAGCAATTGTAGTGTACTCTCTCTCTCTTAATCTCGCTCTCTCTTACTCGCTCTCTCTCCCAATACAAAATTTCGTAATGCTCAATTCCTACCTTTCCAAAAATAACACAACAAAAATAATGAAACATACTCTAAATATTGAAACATCTTTCTAAAAAACCTGTTCTGTTCTGAAAAAGCCTTGTCTTGGAAATCCTCGTTCGAAAAAACTCCATTCAACAAAACACCGTCGAAAACTAGGGAATGAAGTAATCACTGTTGAAATGGAGTTTAGAATTTAAAGAAATCACCATTGTATTGTGTTTAGGTATTATTGATTTGAGGCTTCAGTCGTGAAAATTGTCAAATCATTCGTACACTGATGAACAATAACATCAAACTAGGGAATTTAAAGTGAGAGCGAGAGTATTTAACCAGACGAGAATGAGACTTATAACGTGAGGCACTTGTGAGGGTAATTTACGTAATTTAGTATGCGATGATGTCAGTAGAGGGTCAATTGACATTATTTTTTTAAAAATGGTCATTTGACATTTTGGGTCCAAAAAATGGGTCATTCGTACAAATTTTCCGTTTTTAGTTTTGGTTGTTTTTCAGTAAAAGGGTAAGAAGACAAAGAGATGAGGATAATTTACGTAATTTGGTATGACGATGATGTCAGCAGAGAGTCAATTGACATTATTTTTTAAAAATGGGTCATATGACATTTTGGACCCAAAAAATGGGTCATCCGTACAAATTTCACCTAAACTTTGCGATTTAGTTTTAAAGTACCTTTATTCTTTTATTTAACTTTGCAATATTACTATGAGCTTTTATAAAAGTTTAAAAACTATGTTTAGAATAGAACATCTTTTAAATTTTGGATGAAAATTGATATACAAAATAATGTAGAGATTGCTAAAACAACCTGCTGAGAAAAGTTTTTGTACTAGGTCACTGTCACACCATTATTCAAAATCTAAAGAATTTCTATAAAGTGCAGTTGTAGATTTCTTTGAGAAGTCATGAACAATATTACCAATATTACAACTTTTGAAAGAATAAGAGTACTTTTTAAACGAATGGACACGTGATGTATGTGTATCATGAAGAAGATGGAGTAGATGGAGTTGGTGGAAGCATGCATGCTTGACATGTGGCGAAGAGAGAAGTGAAATGATGATTGTTATGGAATGAAAAATTATGAAGAATATGTTGAGAGATATGATGATTGTATAAAATGTAAAATTATGAAGAATGATGAGTATATTGGTACTGATGAGACAAAGGTTTAATATAATAGATGAGTTTGAAATAATGATGAAAACTTTGTGTAAATTGAAATATAAGACTAAATTAGTTGTTGAAATTATAAAATTTGGTAAAGAAAAATTGATGTAAATAAAGTAATTATTGGAAATATTAAAATATTAGGAACTTACTTGAATTTTATGGGAGAAATGAAGAACTCTTTATTTTATATCACAAGGTACAAGTTCTCTTGTTTTTAAGACTCAAAAGATTTAGAAGGAAAAACTTGTGTCCCTAGATTCATACTAAGCATCCTTTATAGAGATAGAAAGCTTACCATGCATTGCATTAGCTAGACATGTTATATGACACATTTGTTCATTGACAAGTGTAAAAGCCAAACATTTGTACAATACATTGAAACTTAAATTTGACACGCATACAACATTTTGCCTTCAATTGGATTTTGTCGTCTACTTATTTGGATCAGTGGATTGAGTTGGTGTGTGGATGTGATGCATAAAATTTGCAAATTCGTTGTCATCCTCTTCTTCTTGAATATTGGATGTATTTTCTTCTTGGCTGATAGTGGATTGAGATGAAATTTGTTGAAGGATAATATTGGGCTCTTCTTCATTTGATACTTGTGCCATTGCAGCCATCAGTCTTGATTTTTTAGTCAAGAATTGTTGATTTTTTTTTTTGTAGGTTTGACTTCATGTTGTGGGGATAGATGAAAAACAATCTTTCCACCACATTTTTTGAAGCAACAACTGTGTTGAATTTGTCCCACCACTTGATTCTATATGATCGAAAAAGGTAGGAGGTGCCATTTGATTCTGTAACTGAATAATTCCAACAAAAGATCCATTCTAGATGAAAATAATTTGAAAAACGTAGAGCTAAGTCAAAAGAATTTGAGAAAATATTATTTGAAAAGTATTTAAAACTTTCAAGAATTGGGTATGGTAGGATAGCCTCATTAAGGCTAAATATATCCCACCAATCATTATACCATAATGAAAAATTCTGAATACATGTTTTGTCAAACATTATAAACCAAGAATGATTAAAATTGTTTAACTAAAACATATTATACCAAGCATTTTGATAATCGATGTATGAATAAGTTTGTGGAGAAAATTGATGAGAAAATCTTTTTTCGGTATAAATACTTTGGTTCCATTTTGTTGGAGTTAGAACACAAAGAATTCTAACTTTTGAAAAAGCAATTCTATTGGGGTTGTCTTTATTCTTATTATGAGTGATTTCAATTGAGTCGGTATCAACAAGAATAAATTCTTCGAATAAATGAGTTTTTTGTGGATGATTTGGAATAAAATGGAAATTTGACGGAAATGTTTTTTGAAATATTTCAAGCATAGAGTTACATACGAATTTTGGCTCAAGAGTCGTAACATATGAAGTCTGGGTTTTATTATGGTAAGAAGTAGATGAAGATGATTGATAATTAAAAGTTTTGTTTGAGGGTATAATTTTTGAATTTTGAAAGTTTGAGTTTGTAATGGCTTGGACGTAAGTGGTTAGAGGAGTGGATGACTCCTCAATTTTGATAGGGAAAGAGTTGATTATTAAGGTAGAAAGCTTTGAAGGGATGAAAGATCCCAAAATTTGAAATTTATTTGATAACGACATTGCTTGAGGAGTTTTCCCTTTTCGATCCTCCATTACTGGTGATGATTCTTCTTTGAGAAATTGAAACACTTGAGAGTACAAGGCTTTGGTTTGTGGAGCTGTTGATCGTTGTTGTTGTTCTTGATCACGATCATGCTTTTCTTCTTTCTTGCAAATAGAATTCATTCGTTCTTTTCTTTCTCTCTTTCACTCTCTCCTTTAGTCTTGCCTTGAAGAAATTC
Source organism: Benincasa hispida (assembly GCF_009727055.1). Classification (NCBI taxonomy): domain Eukaryota; kingdom Viridiplantae; phylum Streptophyta; class Magnoliopsida; order Cucurbitales; family Cucurbitaceae; genus Benincasa; species Benincasa hispida. The sequence continues at coordinate 59,651,494 of NC_052353.1, forward strand.
TCTAGTGAGGTATTTAGGAAGGGAGTTTGTACTTCCTTTTATAGCTTCAATTTTGAAGTCAAAACAAAAAAGTATTGCTTGCCATCTGGAAAAAATTTGTCAAGAAACTAGTTTTTTAACATCCTTTTGTAAAACATCTGTAGCTGCTTTGAATCAACACATATTAAAAAACTTTTGTTGATTAAATCACTTTGGAATTTTTTGGTACATAAAACGATTGATAAAATATCTTTTTTGATGGTTGAATAATTTTTTTGAGATCCTAGCCAGATACCCGAATGATATCTAACTAGTTGCTCGTTACCATTAATGGACTGTTTGAGAATGCCACCATATCCTATATCTGATGCATCTGTTTCTACAATGAGTGATGCATGTGGATTGATGATGGATAAACATGGAAGACTCTTGACTAGACCTTTGATGGTTTTAATGATGCATGTATGTTGATGATTCCATCGAGGGGGATTTTTTTTAGTCTTTAATATAGAGGTTCACATGTTTGTCTTAAATTTGGAATAAAGTCTGATATGTAATTTAAGCAACCTAAGAATCTTTGTAATTGATTTTTATTGACGATTTCATATAGAAATATGTTAGCAAATTCTATTGATCTTTGAATTGGTTTTATTTTTCCTTGGAAAATATCGTATCCTAAGAACCTTATTTTTTTGTTGAAATAATTTTATTTTAGGTAAAGAACCAACTAAACCATTTTGTTTAATTATTTTGTAAAATATTTTTAAATGTTTAAAACGTTGTTCTATGGATTGTGAAAAGATTAAAACATCATCAATATAGACAATTGTGAATTCTTGATATGGGTTAAAAATGTCATTCATAATATTTTGAAATTCATAAGGGCCATTTTTTAGTCCAAATGGCATTACCTTCCATTCATATTGTCTAAATGGAACATTGAATGTTGTTTTATATTTATCTTTCTCAGCAATTTGAATTTGCCAAAATCCAGATTTCATATCAAATTTTGAGAAGATTAAAGCATTTTGTATTCGGTTAATTAGATCTTTTTTGTTTGATATGGGATAACGTATCCATTCTAGAACAGAGTTTAAGGCTTATAATTGATTACAAGACGAGGTACTCCTCGTTCAATTTCTACTTGATTATTTACATAAAAAACAGCAGGATGATTTGCTAGGTCGTAAAAGTCCCTTCTCTAGAGGTTATTGAATTTCTTTATGGCAGTGTTTTAATAATTCAACATTCATTTGTATAGGTCTTGCTTTTATAGGAATTTTTTATTCATGATTTTTTTTTTTTAATATTTATGGAAGGCTAACGATGTGTTGCTTTCTTTCCCAAAATTGCATTAGGAATAGTAGCACATATATCTTTTTCAATTACTTTTTTAAAGTGATTTTGAATATAAGGGTCATCTAATTCTTTAATTGGATTTTGAATATAAGTGTAACATCTTGATTTATTTTGTAATTAAGTTTTTATTTTATTTTATTTTATTTATTTATTTTTTATGTTGGCTACTTGGATAAATTATATGAGATTTATGTTTTTTTTGCTAAGCTAAAATATAATTTAATTGGTTGGAATTAATTGAGTTTTATTTTGGCTTGTATTTGGGAGATTTGACTATCTATGGAGATAATTAAATGTGTTTATTAGATTCTTTTTTTTAAAAAGGGGGAAATATATATAAGTATATATATTTTGGAAAATAATTAAGGAATTTGTTTTTTTAAAGGGAAAAGGAAAGAATTTAGTTTTATTATATATATTTATGGAAAAGGTTAAAGAAAAGAGAAAAGGAAAAAGAAAAAAAAAAGGTAAATTTTCTTTTCTCTCTCTCCCCACGCAAGCAACCCCCCTTTTTTCTTTCTCTTCTTTTTCTTCTTTTCCTTTCAGCTGCCACAAGCAGCCTCACCTCGCCATTCCGTCACCGCCGAAAGCAGCTGCCAGCCTTGCCGTTCTGTCACCGCCGCGAGTAGTGCTACCAACCTCGCCGTTCGCCTGCCACTGCCTTTTTTAGATTGGGTAAGAATTGGATTATTTTGGGCAAGGGTTGGTGTTTGAGTCTTTTTGGAGTGTCACTTGGTGTTGAAAACAATTTAGTTTTTACCCTTTGTGTCGACTTTCAGGATTTGGATTGTTTTGAAGATTCTAGGGGGTTGTTATAAAAAAAGAGACCATTCTTTTCATCGGAGAGTTTTAGTTTGGGTAAGTTTTGTGTAAGTTAGTTGGTTATCCTTCGGACTTGGACCCCGAGGATTTTTTGAACTCACTTCCTAGGCCATAGTTGCTAAACTAAACTTGTGGTTAATGTCTTAAGGTTGATTTGAGTTTTATCCAAGGGCTATTAAGGAGTTATTTGTAGACATTTGAGACCAGTATGGTAGTGATACTATTACCGAGTGCCTTCGTGTTAGGTGAACCTAGATTAGACCTATCAAGTTACTTGGTGGACTCTGGAGCATGATTTTGTTTGACCTTATGTTTTGCTAGTTGCATGGCGGTTACAAGTATTATGAGCATGTTAAAATTTCTAATCAGTACTGATATTATGTATGTGATGCATGAATAGACCAGTAGAGCGGTTTATTGTCTCGCCTTGACGTATGTTATTATTATGTTTAATGGTGTGCCTACAGGCTGCTAGACATGCGTAAACCGACAGGTTTACGTTCATGTTATTATCATGTTTGACAGTGTGCCTACGGGCTGCTAGACATGCGTGAGCCGACAGGTTTACGTTCATGTTACTTTTATTTTCATGTTTCATGTTTTGATGGTGTGCCTACGGGCCGCTAGACATGCATGAACCGATAGGTTAACGTTTATGTTATTATCATGTTTGACGGTGTGCCTACGGGCCGCTAGACATGCGTGAGTCGATTGGTTCACGTTCATGTTATTATTATGTTTGATGGTGTGCCTACAGGCCGCTAGACATGCGTGGGTCGATGGGTTCACGTTCATGTTATTATCATGTTTGATGGTGTGCCTACAGGCCGCAAGACATGTGTTTCAAGGCAAGATAGTACGTATTTTAGTTTTCCTTTCATCATAAAAATAAAACCGATGTAACCGTATGAGCCACAAGCTATCTTTCTTTGCTCGTGGATGCATAGTCTGATCCCGGTAATGGGATCAATTATTGAGTATTTTATACTCAACCTTTATCTTTATTTTTTTTTTCAAGTAAGGGCAAGGACGTTTGGGCGACTGATAATAGGAATCCGTGATAGTGCCAAAGGAACCAAAATTTGCTTCCACAATTGACCCTTTATATTTTCGCATGTTTTGTTTTGTTTTTTTTTTTTTTTCATTTCAATCATGGATTTATTATAATTTAATTTATTTATTTACAGTTGGTATCAGAGCCCGGTTTTTGGGGTTCTATAGACTGACTTATTATGTAAGTTCGGGTTGTTCCTTTGGGAAAACGGATTCTTCGTCATCGCGAGGTATGCCCTTTATGAAAAGTATTTAGAATAATATGCACCCGAGTTAGTAGCATTTATGATTGCAATTGATGTGTTTTGTGCTAGTAAGAAAAGTAGCTAAGGGGTGGTTGCGAATAACTGTCAGGAAAATGATTCGTGTTAGGGGAAGAGGCAGTCATAGGGTTACCGGAAGGGGGCGCGTTCCCGAAGAACAGAATCTATTAGTTCAGGATCAAGATCCTCATGATAAGGATCCACAAGTTCAAGATGCACAAGTTCAGGACCCTTCGGTACCAGAGGATCTCTTGCCGCCTAGGGACCCCTCAGGGTCAGAGTGGCCGCGAACCCAGTCACAAAGTAGAGCCCAGCACACGGCCACGCCACCACAGACGCAGCCCACCCCCGTCGCTTCAACAGAGGTTACCGATTGGGTAGCCACTATTGAGGAAGCAGTTACATTAGTTGTGTTGGGAAAGGTGAAGGACATGCTGGATTAATGACTGGCCCAGTTTGCCCAGTTCCATCAGACACCACCACCACCACAGGATCAGGTGCCGCATGTCTAGACTCAGAACATGATCCAGAACCAAAGCATGTCAGGCCTTTTGGTGGAGGCCAAGCATTTGCGAGATTTCAGAAAGTACAACCCCAACACCTTCAATGGGTCACTAAAGGACCCTACCAACGCAGAATTATGGATATCCACGTTTGAAACGATCTTTCGTTATATGAAATGCCCAGAAGATCAGAAGATGCAGTGTGCCGTTTTTATGCTTACCGACAAAGCTCAGATCTAGTGGTAGTCGGTAGAAATGATGTTGGGTGTAGGAGGGGATCTAGTGACATGGGAGCTGTTCAAGGAGCGCTTTTACATGAAATACTTCTCTGCGAACCTGAGGTACAATAAGCGGAGGGAGTTCTTGGAGCTGAGGCAGGGACATAGGTTAGTGGAGGAGTATGACCAGGAGTTTGACACCTTATCCCGCTTTGCCTTGGAGTTGGTCGCCACAGAAGCCATGAGGGCAGAAAGGTTCATTCAAGGCCTAAAAGACAGTATACGAGGTATTGTGCGAGCATTCAAACCAACCACTCATGCTGAGGTACTTCGCTTAGCAGTCGAGGTGGACCCACAGTCAGGAAATAAGTTTTCACGAGCGTTTGGGGCGAGACCATCCTCAGGTCAAAAGAGGAAGGTAGATCAGAAGGCTTTCGAGCCTCACCCTCATCAGAAGGTTCAAGGTTCAAATAGACCACCTCGACATTTTAGGCAGCAGGCTGCCGAGGCGGATCTGGTGGAAAGAATGCAACAGGTGTGTAGCTCGTGTGGAAGACGTCACTGGGGTCGATGTTTGGCAGGCACTGGGGTTTGTTTTCATTGCAAGCAAGAGGGGAACTTGATAGATAGATGTCCTGCTAGAGGCACGTTCGATTTTGGGTACCAGTTTGTAGGCCATGAATAGAGGAGTTCGGGTAGGCCTCAGCATCAGCAAGGTCATGTTTACTCTACCACCCGGCAGGAGACCGAGAAAGCAGACACTGTTGTGACAGGTACGCTCCCAATCTTGGGAATTTTGCGCTAGTATTGTTTAATTCGGGTTCATCCCATTCATTTATATCATCGTTGTTTGTTAAGCATGCCATGTTAGAACTAGAGCCTTTACACTATGTGTTGTCGGTTTCCACTCCGTCTGGAGAAATTATGTTAGCAAAGGAGAAGATAAAAGCATGTCAGATTGAAATAGCGAGTCATACCCTGGATGTGACTTTAATAGTCTCGGACATGTAGGATTTTGATGTGATTTTGGGCATGGATTGGCTAGCTGCTAACCATACCAGTATAGACTGCTCTCGCAAGGAGGTGATCTTTAACCTTCTCACGGGAGCCAGCTTTAAATTTAAAGGGACGGGGACTGTGGTCCTACCCAAAGTGATTTTTGCCATGAAAGCCTAGAGGTTGCTTAACCAGGGTACCTGGAGTATCTTGGCTAGTGTTGTTGACATTAGAGAACCTGAGGTCTCATTGACTTTGGAGCCAGTGGTACGTGACTACTCGGATGTCTTTCCAGAGGAACTCCTAGGTCTGCCGCCGCATCGGGAGATAGACTTTGCTATCGAGTTAGAGCCAGGCACAACTCCTATCTTGAAAGCTTCGTACAGAATGGCGCCAGCAGAACTGAAGGAACTCAAGGTTCAGTTGCAAGAGTTGTTGGATAAGGGTTTCATACGCCCTAGTGTGTCCCCTTGGGATGCGCCGTGCTGTTTGTGAAAAAGAAAGATGGGTCTTTACGACTCTGCATTGGTTACAGGGAACTAAACAAGGTGACTATAAAAAACAAGTATCTGCTTCCCAAGATTAATGACTTGTTTGACCAGTTGTAGGGAGATACAATGTTTTCTAAGATTGATCTTCGGTTGGGGCATCATCAGTTGAGGATAAAGGATAGTGATATTCCCAAGACAGCTTTTCGTTCGAGGTATGGGCATTATGAGTTCGTCATGATGTCATTTGGGTTGACGAACGTTTCTGCAGTATTCATGGACCTGATGAATAGGGTGTTTAAGGAATTTCTTGACACCTTTGTGATAGTCTTCATAGATGACATTTTGGTTTACTCCAAGACAGAGGCGGAGCACGAGGAATATTTACGAAAGGTTCTAGAGACCTTGAGGGCGAAACAGTTATATGCTAAGTTTTCCAAGTGCGAGTTCTGGTTAAAGCAGGTGTCCTTTCTAGGGCATGTGGTGTTCAAGGAAGGTGTATCTGTTGATCCTGCAAAGATCGAGGCAGTCATGAGTTGGTCTCGTCCTACCATAGTCGGAGAGGTACGTAGTTTCTTGGGGTTGGCGAGCTATTATTATCATTTTGTGAAGGACTTTTCCCGTATAGCCACCCCTCTGACTCGGTTGACCAGAAAAGGAGCTTCCTTTATTTGGAGTAAGGCTTGTGAGGATAGTTTCCAAGATCTCAAACAAAGGTTGGTTACTGCCCCAGTTCTCACCGTACTAGATGGAACGGGTGGTTTTGTTATTTATAGTGATGCCTCCAAGAGAAGGTTGGGGTACGTGTTGATGCAGCAAGGTAAGGTAGTTGCTTATGCCTCTCGCCAGCTAAAGAACCATGAATTGAACTATCCCACACATGATTTGGAGTTGGTAGCTGTTGTTTTTGCTTTAAAAATATGGAGGCACTACTTGTATGGCGAGAAGATACAAATTTTCACCGACCATAAGAGTTTAAAATACTTCTTCACTCAGAAGGAGTTAAACATGAGGCAACGTAGGTGGTTGGAGCTAGTGAAGGATTATGATTGCGAGATTCTGTACCACCCAGGAAAGGCAAATGTAGTGGTGGATGCTCTAAGTAGGAAGGTAGCCCATTTAGCAGCCCTTATCACCAGGCAGAGTCGTTTATGTAAGAACCTTGAGCGGGCCGAGATAGCAGTAATGGTAGGGGAGGTGTCTGCGTAGTTAACACAATTTTCAATACAACCAAGTTTAAGGAAGAGGATCATTGTTGTTCAACGCAGTGATCCTTACTTAGTTAAAGTAGCGCAGTAGGTGAAGAAAGGACAGGTGGTGAGTTCTCCTTGTCAGCAGATAATGGTCTTACTTTTCGAAGATGTTTATGTGTACCAGCAGATAGTGACCTTAAGAACAATCTGTTATGGGAAGCTCATAACTCCCCATTTTCAATACATCCTAGCAGTACCAAAATGTACCAGGACCTAAAACGTTGCTACTGGTGGAATTACATGAAAGTGGAGATAGGAGAGTTTATCAGTAAGTGCTTAGTGTGTCAGCAGGTAAAGGCCCCAAGACAAAAGCCAGCAGGTTTATTGCAACCTTTGAGCGTACCGAAATAGAAGTGGGAGCATGTCTCGATGGACTTCATTATAGGTTTGCCGCGAACGGCGAAGAGTTTTATAGTAATTTGGGTTATAGTGGACAGATTCACCAAGCTGACACATTTTATTCTAGGGAAGTCTATATATTCAGTGAGTAGATGGGCCCAATTATATATGAAAGAAGTGGTAAGATTGCATGGGGTACTAGTGTCCATCGTGTCTGATAGGGACCCTCGATTTACCTCCAGCTTTTGGAAGAGCCTCCAGGCAGCATTGGGTACATGTTTGGATTTCAGTACGACTTTTCACCCACAAACTGACGGTCAAATTGAGCGTTTAAACTAGACACTGGAGGATATGTTACGTGCTTGTGCGCTAGAGTTTGCAGGGAGTTGGGACTCTCACCTGCATTTAGTAGAGTTTGTTTATTGATTTACAGTTGGTATCAGCCCGGTTTTTGGGGTTCTATAGACTGACCTTATATGAAGTTCGGGTGTTCTTTGGGAAAACGGATTTCTTCGTCATCGCGAAGGTATTGCCCCCTTTTCCTTATTGAAAAAGTATTTTAGAATAATATGCACCCGAGTTAGTAGCATTTATTTGATTTGCAATTGATGTGTTTTGTGCTAGTAAGAAAAGTAGCCTTAAGGGTGGTGGAATGCGAATAACGTCAGGAAAATGATTCGTGTTAGGTAAGAGGCAGTCATAGGGTTTACCGGAAGGATGGCGCGTTCCCGGAAGAAACAGAATCTATTAGTCAGGATCAAGATCCTCATGGATAAGGATCCACAAGTTCAAGATTGCACAAGTTCAGGACCCTCGGTACCAGAGGATCCTTTGCCGCCTAGGGACCCCTCAGGGTCAGATGGCCGCGAACCAGTCACAAAGTAGAGGCCCAGCACAGGTGCCACGCCACACAAGACGCAGCCCACCCCCTCGTTCAACAGAGGTTACCGATTGGGGTAGCCCACTATTGAGAAGCAGTTACATTAGTTGTGTTGGGAAAGGTGAAGGACATTGCTGGATTAATGACATGGCCCAAGTTTTGCCCAGTTTCCATCAGACACACCACCACCAACAGGGAATCAGGTGCCGCATGTCTTAGACTACAGAACCATTGATTCCAGAACCAAAGCATTGTCAGGCCTTTTGGTGGAGGCCAAGCATTTTGCGAGATTTTCAGAAATACAAACCCCCCAACACCTTCAATGGTCACTAAAGACCCTACCAACGCAGAATTATGGATATCCACGTTTTGAAACGATTTTTGTATTATGAAATGCCCAGAAGATCAGAAGATGCAGTTGCCGTTTTTATGCTTACCGACAAAGCTCAGATCTAGTGGTAGTCGGTTAGAAATGAATGTTGGGGTGTTAGGAGGGGATCTAGTGACATGGGAGCTGTTCAAGGAGCGCTTTTACATGAAATCTTTCTCTGCGAACCTGAGGTACCAATTAAGCGGAGGGAGTTTCTTGGAGCTGAGGCAGGGACATAGGTTAGTGGAGGAGTATGGACCAGGAGTTTGACACCTTATCCCGCTTTTGCCTGGAGTTGGTCGCCACAGAAGCCATGAGGGCAGACAAGGGTTTCAATTCAGCCTAAAAGACAGTATACGAGGTATGTGCGAGCATTCAACCAAACCACTATGCTGAGACTCGCTTAGCCAGTCGAGGTGGACCCACAGCTTTCAGGAACATAAGTTTTACGAGCGTTTGGGGGCGAGACCATTCCTCAGGTCAAAAGAGGAAGGGTAGAATCAGAAGGCTTTCGAGCCTCACCCTCATCAGAAAGGTTCAAGGTTCAAATAGACCATTCGACATTTTTAGGCAGACAGGCTTGCCGAGGCGGATCTGGTGGAAGAATGCAACAGGGTGATAGCTCGTGTGGAAAGACGTCACTTGGCGGTCGATGTTTGGCAGGCACTTGGGGTTTGTTTTCAATTGCAAGCAAAGAGGGGAACTTGATAGATAGATTGTCCTGCTAGAGGCACGTTCGGATTTTGGGGTACCAGTTTGGTAGGCCATGGAATAGAGGAGTTTCGGGTAGGCCTCAGCATCAGCAAGGTCATGTTTACTCTTTACCACCCGGCAGGAGACGAGAAAGCAGACACCTGTTGTGACAGGTCGTCCCAATCTTGGGAATTTTGCGGCTAGTATTGTTTAATTCGGGTTCATCCCATTCATTTATATCATCGTTGTTTTGTTAAGCATGCCATGTTTAGAACTTAGAGCCTTTACACTATGTGTTGTTCGGTTTCCCACTCCGTCTGGAGAAATTATGTTTAGCAAAGGAGAAGATAAAAGCATGTCAGATTGAAATAGCGAGTCAATACCCTGGATGTGACTTTAAGGTGTGCCTACGGGCCGCTAGACATGCGTGAATCGACAGATTAACGTTCATGTTATTATCATGTTTGACGGTGTGCCTACGGGCCATTAGACATGCGTTTCACGGCAAGATAGTACATCTTTTGGTTTTCCTTTCATCATAAAAAAAATCGATGTAACTGTATGAGCCACAGGCTATCTTTCTTTGCTCGTGGATGCATAGTCTGATCCCGATAATGGGATCACTTACTGAGTATTTTATACTCAACCTTTATCTTTATTTTTTTTTCAGGTAAGGGTAAGAACACTCGAGCGACTGACAAGAGGAATCCGTGACAGTGCCAAAGGAACCAAAATTCACTTCCACATTTGACCCTTTATATTTTCACATGTTTTTTTTTTATTTCAATTATGGATTTATTATAATTTAATTAATTAATTAATTAATTTTCTTTTTATATAATTTATTTCTTGTTAAAAAGGATGACCGGGTTGAACGATTTAAGATTTTGAGATGATGTCAGAACATTTTCTTATATACCTAAAGCAGTTCAAAATCATGATTATTTTATTTTAATTTACTTTATCTTTCTTCAATGAGAATATTTATGCATGCATGCAGTAGCGATCCCCTTTTTAGTAGTCCTAGGAGGTGGGGTTGTTACAATAAGGGTCATCTAATTGTTTTTCGATTCTTTTATAACTTATTTATTCTTTTAGAAATTGTATTTGTTGTGTCTTTCTTTTAATGAAATTAATAGTTTTAAATATTGAGGAATTTTGAATAGAATTTATTAATTTAGTAGATAGTGGATTTACAAATTTGAAAGTTATGTTTTTTATCTAAATTTTTTTAATTTATTCCTTTCTCATTTACTGATGGATAAAGTTGGGATAGAAATAGAGTTCCTAATATTATTTCTTCATGTAAGTCTTTTAACTAATATGAAGGTATTTTTGAAACAATATCCTTGATTGCAGATATGTGTATTTGAAAGTTTGTAACGAATTTTTAATCGTTGACCATTGGTACCATGTAATTTTTCTGAGGTTTTTTCAAAGTATTTGGTAGGTATTAAGTCTTCTCGTACACAGTTTTGATTTACTCCAAGTCAATTAAAACCTTAGAAGTTAAATGGTATTCCTGATTTATGACAAGATCAATAATAAAGTACTATTTTTGTATTTGAGCTTTATTAATAAGATTGATAAACGATTCATGTGAAATTTTATCGGCTTTGTTGTCAGTTTCTATGTTTCCAGGATTTTCAGAAGTGGAAGGTTGATCAATTATTTGTTGAGTTTGAAGTGATAAGAGTTCAAATTTTATTTGAGAATTTTCTTTTTTAATGTTAGAAATTTCTTCCTTTATTGTATTTATTTCTCTTTGAAGGTCGGGAATAGTTATTGGTTTTGTTTTTGGTTCAAAGCGAGAAATTATATATTTAAGATTATAATGTTGGAAACTTTGTTGTTTAGGTTCTATAATAAGATCTTTAAGTTTTTCAAAATATTCTCTTTTAATTTCGGGGTCTTCAATTTGGCGAATGACTTCAAAAAGAATCTTTTGGTCATGTACATGTCTTGATTTGATTATCACTAGAGGATGTTGATATTTCAGAATCAAAATTATCAATAATTTCTTAGATTTCAAAAATTTAGTCATAGGAGGATTCTTCATTGTCATCTGACGAGGAGAAGGAGTTTGAAGGTATTAACAAATTTAATAATTGAATTTTTAAAACTTCATCTATTTCTAAACTATTACTTTTTCCTTTCATAGGACAATTGGGCAACGTGAAGGACGTTTTCTATAATTTAAACAAAATTTTAAAGTCTCTTAAAGATTACTTTGTAACTAATTGATTTTCTAAAGCATAAAATTGAAAATTTATTTGTGGCCAACCATTGAGAAACAATGCATCAATTTAATATCCATTTGAATCAGTTAACTTCACTTAGATTGCTTTAGCAGTTTCAGAAGTTGGTTGGAATTGGTAACCAATTTGATTTTGTTTAAAAGAGAAATTGACATCAATTTTTAATCTCTTATATATGACTTAGAATCGATTTTGGCCAAAACCAACCCGAAACCAATTAATTCTGTCTGTGCTGATGGGGGGTCTGGTACGCAGCCAATCTCAATGAGAGAAATATTAATATGTAGTTAGAAGATGATCAAATTCAATAACCAAAAGTTACAGCAAACAACTTGACAGATTCCAGTGAAAGAGCTACCAAATTTCAAATGACAATTTATAATCAGATTTGACCAACTTTTCATTAAACTCATATTGGAAGGTGGAGAGATAACACACAGCAGTTACTGTCACAGAAACCAATTTTGTAAGAACTTGTTTAATCATCATCAGGGTCATATTCAAAGATATACAAGTATGGAGTTACAGGTTTGAGTCCAAGATCTTCTTTGATAGCCATGATCGGCACTACAGGCTCATTCCAACCCAACCTTTGCAAGTAAACCGAATCATACGCTTCAATGTTCAAACCTGAAGCAAGAAACAGCTCCAACTCAAGCACGAATCGGTCTGCTCTTGCCGACAGGAATGGCTTTGCTGCATCAAGGACCATGCGGTTAAACGTTTCCCTCTTCAGTTCAGGCGTTTCTGTTTGATACCTAGGTTCATTTCTTTAAGGAAAGACAGAGAACAAGAAGCAGGTTTTAGGGTGTAATCATGTATCATATCATGTATATTTACATTCATGTGGATAGGTGATGGGTGATAGTCAGAGAGATAAATGAAAATGGGTGTTTTCAAAAGATTCTACATGCCAAACCGGAATGAAAAGCATTAACCAAAAAATAAAAAAATCCCTAAAGTTTGGTGGGTAACAATTTTGTCCATATACTTTGAAATTTTAACAATTTAGTTATTGAACTTTAGTATGCAACAACTTAGTCTCTGTACTTATCGTAATGATTTAGTTTCTAACATGAAAAATCTCATCAAACTAGCGTCAAGTTTTATTATTTAACCACTTATTTGATCCCTTATTAGTTTATTGATCTACAAGAGTAAGAAATTCCATTAAATTTTGACAATACTTTTCATGATACAGACATTATATTATAACAAAATACTAAATTTTTATATAAATAAAATTTACACTAAAATTTGCCGAGACTAATTACGAACTAAAGTTTAGGGACTAACCATGAAAGTTGTGTTCTTTATCCAATTTTCTATTTGATGAAAGTATAGAATGCAATAATGGATGGTTATTACCTACTAAAAAATGAATTAATAAAACCAAGTAGGTGGTGCATAATGATGTCAATATCTTCTTCCTGTAAAAGGGAAGGAGACACTATCAGTCATCATCCACAATGAACTGTAATGCAGAGAAATAGAATGGGTAAATCAAGAAACTATGCCATAGAAACGCGGTTTTGTCGAAGTAATTCCTTCTCTACTAAAACTGAGTTCACAAATCCTCATAGTTAAAGTGACACATCTTTACCTCATCTTGCCTACTTCCACAATACACAGTTTTCCTTAACATTGAGAATAAAATAGAGTTCACAAATCCTCAATTAACAGATAAATCCCCCTCCTTAGAGGAGACAAAACCTCCTAGGGGCCACTATGCCACAAATGGGAGAAACCCCAACCTTCTCCTACCTTTTTATATGCCTATGCGGAAGAGAGATTTGATCTTCGTCCAGGGTGAATTTCATTCATTATGAACTCGAAAGCGTAAGCCTGATTAGTGAAGTCTTAGAAACTTCATGAATTTAATGAATGATCAGCCATTTCATTTGTGCTTGACGCAAGTAGGTGACAGAATCTATGGATTCTATGTTTCAATGGGATACCAATTGCTTGGATGCCTTTGTTTGAAAGCCTTGAGATGATTTGCAGGAAAAAAAAAAATGCTTTCTAGCGTCTTGTGTCTCCATAACAAATGGTCCATTTATTGATGGGCAAACGACGGGGGCATTTTGGAATTAAGAATTTCATTAACTACTAGGTGCAGTGATAGAATTCATTTCCCCAAGAATCCGACTGTAGGAGAATGTAGGAATGAGGAATGGCTTTCCCACCAGCATTTTTGGTTTTGAGATTGTTGTTTGATTTTGGATGTAAACAATTCTCCAAGAAAAAAAAGGGCCAAAGGAAGCATATCTCATAGAAGTACAAATGTGATGTAAGAAACTAAGACAGGAACCTGAATCAAAGCTTGAAGTTCCCTTTTCAACCAAACTTCAAGCCATTGGTTTGCCTGGAGATACTTCCGTAACTTCCAGTACCTCTGTACATTGAATATGTCATCCAAGAAACCTACATGTAGACAATTAGGGAAATTCATAAATCCAAGTTACTGGATGTAAATGTCGGAGCATCATCACATAACGAGTTGAACAATAAACAAAAGACAAACCTGGTTCAGTATAATAGCACTGTAATCTATACTTGTGAGCTTTTGATAAGATAAAGCTGCAAATAACATTAATTATAAACCACAGTCAATAAAGGCAGAGAAAATAAGATTAGAAAACCTAGGGGAAGTATCAACAGGAAGATACCTATCCTGAAAATCCCGATTAACATAATGTCTTTGGAGACAGTGTCCATCTAATCCGTGTATTATAGAAGAACTTTCTGTCTGGTGTTTAAGTATAAAAAAAATAAGAAATGCAATACAGAAAATATAGAATGCTACAATAAAACGAGATTAAGAGGGGAAGGAAAATTGAACCTTGCATAAAGGACACTTAATGGACGAGAGCATGCAGGAGTGCTTCCCAGAAACCACTTTGGTCCATTGTAAAATGCAATTGTAACAAAATTTATCTGCAAGACAGAAATAGAGTTAAGCTAGAACCATTCAAACTCCTCAACAAAGTGTTTCAACATTCCTTTTTTTTCTAAATAGTATGTTGTACTTAACGTGAATGAACAAATAGAATCACTAGGGTTAATTAAATGATCATATTCACCCAAACTTTAAGGCTTAACTTTGGAAATTATCGATACTCAACATGATACAAAATGCAAAATCTTAAGGTAAGTGATATTTACTCTTTCATTTCAATATTCCGTGCATTGCAGAACATAATCAAAACTAATATTCAAGCCCAGACATAAGGAAGTATACAAAAAATAAATTTACACTCGACATATCAAAGAAACCTAAAACATTCTAGCTGCTGTTTCTGTTTTCCTCAAAGAAGAAGATGCCATAATAAACACTTCAAATGGCTTACATAAAGCATACATACAGCACTGAAGAGCTGAGTACATTGGATTAAATTGAGAACCTCCAGAAGAACTTTATGTCCACTCAAAGCTAAAGAATTAGCTAGTTTACCTTTATCCCAAATGAATCCAGTTAATTATCTTTTAAAATACTATAATCATCAAACAATTTCGTTCATCAAATACGAGTAACAATGGCAGAAACCGTGATAATTGGGGAAGAGCTAAAAGCTGAAATCCCCTAAAAGGACAACAGAGTGGTTCTTACTTCTTCTGGTGATACAGTAACACATAATGGATTATTTACAAGTGGGTCACTATAAGAATCAGAAAAAAGAAACCCCAATTCATAAAAACGAACAATTTTTCTTAATTAATTTCTGTTTAGATGACTGGAAAATTCAAGAAAAACGAAAGAAGGAACAGATTGAGAGAAGTAAAGACGTACGAAAGCATTTGTCGAGATAGGAAGGTTGAATTATGAGTCCGAGGCAGATCGGGCAAGGATTGGTATCGTCGGAAAAGGAACTGCTCGTCGCTGTCTCCACTGGCGCCGTGCTTTGCAATTCCATGGCCCTTTCCGACATGGGTTTACAATGAACGATAACTCGATCAATCGACCAGCAGACACTCAATATATATGTAAATTAGATTAAATTACAGTTGAATCCCTTGCGCAACTATTTGGTTGGGAGCTTTTAAAAATCAATATTGTTTTCCAAAAATTTCACAAATCGACCACTAAAAAATTTTCTACCAATAACCTCTCCCTAAAAGCTTTTCTACCACCAACTTTCCCTAAAAACTTTTCTAACAGTACTCTTTTGTTCATGCGAAATTCCAAAATTACCTCCAATTTTAAAAAGCCCTCAGACCGTTTGATATCCGGGCGCCTCTACGAATATTTTACAACAATATGTCCCTTCATTTCCTTCATTTCCTTCTCAAAGCATTTCTCTTCGAAGATTTTTCTCTAAAATTTGCTCCTGTTTCCTCTCCGAACTTCAGTCAAGCACTCCTCGTAGGTTTCTCGTCAGTCGTCTTTATGCACTTGCCACTATAGTCGTGATCTGAAAGATATGAGACTCTTCTCCTTGAAGAATGCATGTTGATATTCGAGGTTTGACTATCTTTTAGGGTTTAATCACGTATTTGTTCGTAATCGATTGTTGAGAGAATACTAAGCGATCAGATAGAGAATTCTAAGCGAGCATTTAGAGAATATTAAGCGAGCGTTTAGATATTACTAAGCGATCGGATAAGGATTACTAAGCGATCGAATAGAGAATACTAAGCGATTGTTTAGGTTTATATCATGCGACCGTTTAACTATCCATTTTGCGATCATTTAGCTAACTGTTACGCAATCGTTGAGATATCTGTTATGCGATCGATTAGTTTGTGTTATGCGATTGTTTAATTTTGTTATGCGATTGTTTACTAATTGTTGTAATATACACGTCTGTCATATTGGTAAGATGGTCATCCTCGTTGAGAAAAATTTCCCTGCTACAGTCTCTTGCCAAGTCCACAAAACTGTCTCTATGATTAAGAATAAGTTGACAGAAGAATGAATATGATTGTATAGGAAAATGGCCTTTGATCCATTGTTGGATATAGATCTTGTTTTTAATGGACAACTTTTGTACTACTTTCTGTTAAGGAAGGTAGCGGATACAAAACTAGACGTTATATCATTCAACATTCTAGGGAAGAAGGTAACACTCTCTCAAGATGATTTTAACTTGATAACTGGGTTGTGACCGACCAGGGAAACAGTAGAAAGGGAAACAAGCGGTGAAAAGTTGCAAAAACTCATTCTTGGACCGAAGGGCCCAAATGAAAATGATAGTTCTTGTAAGGATGTGGAGACTGCATTCGAGAAGTTCAATTTTACTAATGACGAAGATGTTGTAAAGGTTGCATTGGCATAATTCATTGAAACAGTGATGATTGGAAAAGACAAGAAAACTCCATTCAATGTGAATATATTTGGGATTGTCGATCACCATGAAGTCTTTGTACATTACGACTGGTCTTCTCTCTTTTATATACGTACATTGAATAGCATGAAGACTATTATACGCGGGAAGAAAGAGACATATGATTTAAAGAAAGCAAAAAATGATCACCATGCCTCATATTACTGTATAAAGGGATTCGCACTTGCATTCCAAGTATGTTCTTTTGTTTATGATTCTCTTTAATATATATTGAACCTGTGTGTTATATATGTGTAACAAAGTTCCCATATCGTAGGTTTGGGTTTACGAAATTTTATCCACATCAAGTAAGTTCATTGCCACAAAAATCAGCCAGGTTGCAATTCCTATAATTCTTAGATGGACTTGTTCTTGTGCTCTATCTTATAAATCTTTGAGCAATAAGGTTTTCCAGCCGAAAAAAGTAAGTAACAAATCACTTTTGACTTGCTCATTTGTTTATGTATAGACTATTGTTGTGTTAATACTTGTATTTAGTGCAGAGGAGATAAGGTACAAGGAGGATCGACTGGAAGGACTTAATGTGGTTCATATTGTTGGAGAAAGAAGGATCGAAAGGGTTGAACACTCCATCGATACTCACGAGTCCTTTGGGGACAACGAAGAGCATGAACCCCATGTAGATCAACCTGTAAATGTGCAACGTATAGAGCCGGAACCACGTATGTCTGTTCAAACTAACCCATAGAGCCGAAACCACGTATACTGGTTCAGACTAACCCCCTAAAGGGTAAGAGGGCACGTGATGATGACATATCATATATATCTTTTTCTCCCACTGAGTATTTTAAACAACCTAGGGTTTAATTTACTTAGAAAAAAATACGGCTAATTATTTTTACTAAGTGATTGTTTAAGTTTGCCCAAAAGTAACACTTTGGAAAGTTAAACAATTTTGATTAACATTCATTAAACACTTTAACAAATATTAATTAACAATTGCATGCTTGTAGCAAATCTATCTAATTCACCTTTCTAGGTAGGTTCCCAGGTAGGGGTGTTCCGTTTTGGTCAGCTTAAATACCCTAGTCTAGTCAAAACCCGCCTTAGACAAAAGGTCCTTTATAGATAGATTTATTACAGATTTAATCTTTTTTTTAAATCAATTTAATCCTATTAAACCAATTTAAAAGATTAATCTAATTTCTAATCTCATTAGAAATTTGTGAGCTTAGATCTATCTCAATCATATTTTAAAACTATTTTTAAAAAATAATTTTACCTAAGTTTGCATGCAACTCTTGGTTATTGATTTTAATTCTAATTTCATTAACTATAACTCTTATAAAGAATGAAACAATTAAAACTATTCATATTGCTAGCTAGACATACATAAGATATTTATAACTTTTATAAACAAACCTAAGTATCATTCTTCATGCAATGTTCATTCATTACTAATATATAACTTTTATATAACTAAGTAATGTAGGAAGCATACGTTCCATGCTAACATACAACCTTATATTATAACATTTATAATATAGATGATGCATGGATATGTTTTAATGCATGCATATATTATAACTCTTATATTATATGATGTATGAACATGCTTTAAGTAATTTAATCATGCATACTAATATATTATAACTCTTATAATATAAAAATGATGCATGAAAATAAATGCATAACCTATGGTGGGTTTTAAAACTAAATGACTTACATTATGACATATAATAAACATATATCACATGCATGTTTAATTAAAAGTTGATGGGCCGGGATAATTTATCTCAAAACCGAAAAAATTGCTAAACTATTACAAAAGTTGGAGTCAACTAGTTCGAACAGGTGAACCGAGTCTTGAACCGCCCGCCTTGAAGCCTCGTCACTTGATCGTGTAGCAAATCCTTTGATTTTCGAGTAACGCTTGTTGAGTGTAAATGATCGTGTAGTAATGATCGCGTGGCTTAGGACTATGCGATGAGCATGAAAGTCCATGCGATTGTGCAGTGTGCTTTGAGTAACGCATGCCCTGATTGTGTAGCTAATAACTATGCGATGAGCATGATAGACTACATGATCAAATAGCAAGCATCGAGTATCGTATACCATGCGATCGTGTAGCTACTGACTATTCGATGAACATGATAGCCTACATGATCGTTTAGCATGCATGCCTTGCGTCGTGTATCAAATACCACGTGATCGTTTACCCCCGAGCGTCTATGCAATCCTGTAGCCAACGCAACACGATCGAGTAAACTCTTTACACAATTAGGTAGCATTAGCTTTGCGATCATTTAGCAAATGCTACACGATCGAGTAGAAAAGTTCTACACGAATGTATACCCAAATCTAAACGATCGTCTAGCTTGAGCTACACGATGCAACCATCATTCCGTCTTCTCCATTGAAGCGAACTACAACTTTTTGCATTTGAAGCTGCTTCATGAACGACTCAAAAACTTAAAACAATACAGACTCGATTACAAGTAAATTATACCCAAAAACGTAGGGGCCCTTACAATTAACTTTTGTAATGTAAAACGAAAACATTAAACAGAGACAACTATCCTGAAACATCCATCAACAACATCCATAAACATTTAACACTTAAACGCATTGTAGAAACTTAAAACCCACTAGAAACTAACAAAATTCAATATAGCAAATGGAATTTAGAAACCAAAACACAACTTGGCTCTGATACCAATCGAAGGGAAACTCAACATGAGGAGTTCCTTGAGTGGAAGTGGATCATCCAAATTCTGTTGTGATTGAACGCATACATTTATAATCATAGAAGAAGATTATGAAATCAAAGTAAATTACAACATGCTTTTCAAATAAGACAAAGGTTGAGAGATCATACCTTTGAAGAACTATTCTTCAAGTAATCCCTCAATCCAACTTGTTTACGAACACTTCAAACAAGTCACGAACACTCCTCTCGAACAAGCAGCAAACAGCAACTCGATCCTCGAACCAACAGGGGCATTACCACTTAGATTCCTCAGTATACCCAGGGTGAGAACCCAGGAGTGGTGGACTCTAACTATTTTGGTTAAGAGGATATTTGTGAGTTTAGAGGAGGAAGACAATTGAAGAAGAAGCACTATCGCATAGCAAACTTCTCGATCGTTTAGGTTATCTCATAGCAAAACTTCCTATCGCATAGGCTATCGCATAGACAAAGACAGCCTATCGTATATGCTCTATGTTTGTCATGTAGACTATCGTATAGTCTTTATTTGCATTCTTTTTTTTAATTTTTGATTTCTTGGAAATCTTAGCCTTAGCGTTAAAAAATGAAAAACTCTTTTTCATTTTATTCCAATTGCCATAAAATTTCCATAACCACCCACTAAGGTAGTTTTTGAGAAAAATGGATTACTATTCAAAATAATAAATAATATAAATAAATATGTTAACCAACTTATCATATTATATTTGTAACCTATAGTTTTAATATTTATATTAAATTAACAACTATTTGAATCTCATTCAAATATTTATTCCTCTAATTAATGTATCAAATACATTATATCAATTATATCATATATAATTGAATTAATTTAATTATATCATATATAATTGAATTAATTTAATTATATCATATATAATTAAATTCCTTCTTATTAATTTGAACAATTCAAATTAACCTAAAAACTAATTCTCAACATAATCCTTTTAAGCTACCAAGGGGACCTTATAGACCTGTAGCTTGAAGCTTCAATGGTACATGAATAATTAATTAAACTCTTTAATTACATTATCCATCATCCGTTAACTGTCGGGCACTCCACTGAAGACCGATAGTTGCACTCTTCACACTACAGATGTTGGTGTGAAAACATAATCTATCGCTTAAACTTTAGAGCCTATACAATAGTCGCTCAGTGTCTAAACGATCGCATACCTCGCGCCTAAACGACACCTACCTAGCTCCTAAACGATCACACACTAAGTCCTAAATGATTGGTTAGCTTTCCTAAATGATCCTATAGTGTGTTGTGTTTGCTAGACAATCGCCTACTATTTTCTAAACGATCGTTCAGTAAAATCTACACGATCGTAAGCGATAAACATCTTGCTATGCGATAGCTTCGTATTCTCTCCCACTTGCTTATCGTCTACACGATCAGTTCTTCCTTCTACCTTTACCAAACTCACCAAAGATCATGCTTTGGGTTCTCACTCCGAGAATACCTGGGGCTCTTTTCTGGTGGTGTCCTCCCCGCTGCGTTCGTGTGTTTGCGGTTGTTCGTGCCACTGTAGTCGACGCATCTGCTGGGTGTTGGTTGTTCGGGTAGAGGTCTTTCGCTACATTGAGTTCCATAGTTTGAAGAGCGTCTTCAACTAGTACGAGAATTCTCTCCCTTGTTATTTCTTGTTCAAAGCATGTCGTTAATTACTGTTTGTTTGCATAACTGTGCATTTGAATGTACATGGTGTATTTCAGTCACGATGAAATTGGAGCGATCCAAACGCGCTCATGGAACTCCTCGTTAAGAGATCCTTCATGTACAAGATTAGACCACGAATCAGTCACTCTTACTTTATAACGTTGTTTACTATTTAAGACTGACTATTTCAAAGCGATGACCTAAGTAACTTGACCTTAATCCTGAGCTAACTATGAACTCCTGTTTATTCAGGATTATCCTTAGAATTGCATAGGTGAGGGTTGGCTCAACAGCACTGGCTCAATAAACCTCTATTTCAGGAGTAAGACCAGGTAGATAGTTGGGGACATAGGGTGCAAGAAGAAATTCGCTCCTACCCGCTTTTAAGGATAGTAGAGAGGTTGTTCCCTTAAGTGCTGACTCCGGGTCTTGAACAAGGAGCCCACCTTTTCATTGGCCCGAGAGGGACTCGATTTATTGATTGGATCACAAATCAATTGTTCATTAGAGGATCAGTGGAACTTAAGGAACAAGAGATAATCTCGGGGGTAAAACAGACATTTGACCCAACCGTTATTACGAACAACCTGTGAAGGGTTAACTTACTAATCATAGTTATATCGAGTGGACATAATATATCTATAGTGAGGGGAATTCAACTATGGGCTTTAGTGGAGTGACCCATTAGTTAACGAATGGGGTTAATTCGGTGTAATGAGTTAGCCAATTAATCCCAGATCATTAAAGCCATGATCTATAGGCCCGCGAGGTCCCCCTACTAGCTCGTAAATGGATTAACTTTAGAGTAGTGTGATAAGTTAATTTGAAACGTTCAAATTAGAATTAAGGGAATTAATAATTATATGAGATATAATTACACGTTTAATTTTAAGAATTAAACGGAATTGGAGAACTAATATTTAAATATGATTTAAATATATAAAGGTGGTTTTGTGTAAAATTAATTTAATATTTGATATTAAATTAATTAGAATTGTTTAAATTGTTTAAATAATTATTTATTAATTTTATAAGAAAAATAATTTATGAAATTAATTTTGTAAAATTAATAATTTTTCCAATTTTAAAAATCAAATTTGAAAATTGAAAAACACAAAAATGGAATTGTGGATTTTTCCATTATCATCTTCAAAGTAGCTCACACAAAACCCACTCCATTAGGCTTCAATAACTCCAAGCATGAACTGCATCTCATGCAGCCATCTTCTTTGCATGAAGGTCCTACAATATATTGAGAAGATTGGAGTGGAATTGAGGCATGCATCTATAGATTTTTTGCTGAAAAATTCATGTTGAAGAAGGTGTTCTTCAAGTGGGTTGTTATTGTGAGTTTTTCTCCAAGTTCCCTTCATTCAAGCTTATTTTGAGTCCCACAACTCAATCTAAAGCTCCAAGAGAATAGTGGGGAAGTTCTTGAGGTGGTTTACAACAAGATTTGGAGAAGTTTGCAACTGAGAATCAAGATTGAAAAAGTTCTTCAAAGGTATGGCTTGAAACCTTCTTGTTTTGATATGAGCATGCTTTAGTTACTGCTAAAATTAATGAATTAGAGTGCTTATTGATCCTTGTTGTTTCCGCTGCTTGCTGATGTACTCCAACAATTGGTATCAGAACATCATTTAAGCATTCAATTCGATTTAATTTTTGTGTGATGGGTGTTTTTCATGATTTATATGAAAATGGTGCACTGATATGGTTTTTTGAGATTTGGCATTTTATTTCTCTTTGATTTCTTGATTAAATTTGTAATTGGCTATTGACTGATGAGCTTATATGTGTTCTCAAGAGTCTGTAATTTATTTGGAGTCATTAGAATTGAAATTAAAATGTAATTGAAGAAACAAGTGAAGAAGGTTGAGTTGTAGATTCAAGTTCTTCAACCTCTGTTCAAATCTCGATACAAAGCAAGAGCGAAAGGACTAGACGATCATGTGGCTATGGACGCAGGGTGTTGAAGTGTTGTAGATGATCGTGTAGCTACAGGTTCTGAACGATGCGTTGAAGTGCTATACGATGGCACTACACGATCATGTAGTTTTGTGCAGGCGTTGAACGATGCGTTGAAGTGCTATACGATGGCACTACATGATCATGTAGCTTTGCGCAGGCGCTGAACGATGCGTTGAAGTATTATATGATAGCACTACACGATTGTGTAGCTTTGTCCGACGCTAGACGATGGCGATACATGATAGTTGGAAGACGCTAGGTGATTGTGTAGCTTTGTCCAACGCTATATGATAACTGTTAGAAATATAAGTTATTACAGCTCAAATTAGTAAAACAATGAGAGAAAGCAATGATAAAATAGACAATATCATGTCTGAAAGCACCAAATTGAAAGAAATTGCGATCGCTAATGCTCATCGCATAAAAGCAGTTAATTTACCTATTTTGTACAGATACAATGTGATGGCGCACATGAAATTGTGATCCAAGGGCACAATGCGACAATGCGCTTGAAGTTGCGATCGCAAGTCATGTGATTATGAGAAGTTTCTTAAAAAGTGATCGCATAAAGACCTCGCATCAAGGCGACAACATAATAAATCATGATGGGACGTAAAGCTGATAATGGTCGATTCCGAATTCAGTTGACAAGCCGTTAAAAGCGACACTGTAGTAAGTACATTGAACTTTTGGTGACTTTTAAATGGCGCAACAGAGTAAGGAAATTAATGAGCCCATCATTGCAATCATTTGTAAGAAAAGCTACTTCACCTTGAAATCTATAAATACCGAATGCCACCAGTGAGAGAGTGATTCACGCACATACATATACATATATATAAAGGACGGAGAGAGCAAGAAGACGAGGCAAAGCCGAGAGAAATCGCTTCCGAACAGATCGAGAGACTGCCGAAAAGCAATACAAAGGAGAAAAGGCCAACCCTTGCGAGAGTAAGAATCCACAACTAGAACAAAATTGAAGTGATAAAAAGCAGTGTAAAAGGCCACAGGAAGCAAGACATTGTGTACCGGGCTTGTTATCTCTTAAATCCATTTGTTATTTTGTCTTCAACACTTTATTTTTAGAAAATGGAAACTTCATTTCGATTTATGTTCAATCTCTCCACACCATGCATGGGTAGCTAAATTTCTGAATGGGTTGAGAAGTACTTAGCTAGCATGACTTAAGATATGCATTTTATGCGATTATCTTGTCTTTTGTATGCATCATTTACCCTTTGGACGTACTTGAGAGAGTAGTCTAAAGATAGAATCTAGGCTTGAAAGAGTCAGATTAGAATCTAGGCTTGAGAGAGTCGGATTAGATCGCATAAGCAAGAGTAGAAACTTAGAAATAAGTTCTATATGCTATTTACACATCGCATGCGTCCTAGAAATAGGAATGGTGGTATGTGGTCATTTTGTTTTATGTGTGCGTCATTCATCATTTGGACATACTTGAGAGAGTAGTCTAAAGATAGAATCTAGCCTTGAGAGAGTCGGATTAGATCGCATAAGCAAGAGTAGAAACTTAGAAATAAGTTCTATCGACTGTTTCACATATATCGCATGCGTCCTAGAAATATGAATTGTGGCATTCTGCATTGAGAAATGTAGTACTGATATTTGCGTATTGCATGATCGCATAACTTGTGCACAATCTTGGGAAATGTTAGCTAAACCCCTTCTCAACCCCTTCATCGCATACTTATTGTAACTCTACGCTTTCATCACTCCGTGTTCAACTTCGTCGTATAGGAAAAATCTAAATCAAAACACTATCCACTTTTTTTCGCCACCACAATAGAATCAAAGAGTCTATCACACATCTATTTAGTAGTCCCTGTGTTCGACCCTGGACTTACCAGGAACCTAAGAAGGCTTATACTTGGGCTTTGTTAGGAAAACTTGCATGACCATCGCATAATACACATCATCGCATACTCACACCATCGCATCATAAATTAACGCATCAAGTTTTTGGCACCGTTGCCGGGGACTACGATATAGATTGCACTAACATCAAACCTCTTTGATCTTTGCAGCTTTTGACCTCTATTGCATTGCCATTCCTTCGGTAAAGGAAGAAGAAAGCATCGCATGAGCGAAGGACACACTTCTAAGCCCAACTACGACCCATAGATCGAAAGAACATTTCGCAGAAGATAGAAAGACAGACGTAGACAACAAGGAAGAACTCATAGAATGGCTGAACAACCTGAAGAACGAGCCGCAAATGAAAAAAACAGAATGGAAAATCCTATCCTATTGGCAAATGATCGCAATAGACCCATCCGGGACTATGCGTCACCAAACTTGTATGATTTCTCCCTAAGAATCATGAGACCAGCATTGGATGGATCAAGGTTTGAGATGAAGCCGGTAATGTTACAAATGATACAAACAGGAGGACAGTTTGGAGAACGACGTGGTGAAGATCTGCACGCCCATCTACGAAGCTTCATTGAAATTTGTAACACTTTTGTGTTCTCTAATATCTCCGCAGAAGAGGTTCGACTCACGCTATTTCCATTTTCACTATGCGATAAAGCAAGAACATGGGCATACTTCCTCGAACCAGGAGAGATAACTTCATGGGAGCAAGTTGTGGAGAAGTTTATGAAGAAGTATTTCCTTCCTACAGAGAATGCCAGAATGAGGAAATTGATCACCAATTTTGAACAAGAGGAAGATGAATCGCTCAATGACGCGTGGGCAAGATTCAAGAGACTAGTGCGCGACTGCCCACACAATGGATTGCTAGATTGGCTCCAAATGGAGATTTTCTATCATGGACTAAATTCTACGTTGCAGAAGCTGCCAATGCGGCAGCAGCAGGAGGACTACTGGACAAAACTTATAACGAGGCAAAGAATATTCTTGATCGCATCTCAAAAAACCACGAAGATTGGCAAGAAAGTGATCAACGAGTAAAACCCAGAGAAGGTAACGCAAGTAATTGTGCCATCGCATCATTGCAAAATCAGATGAATGCGATAATAAATTTATTACAGGGCATCGCAATAAACAATCCCAGAACGCAAAGAGGACAAGTCAATGTGATAGAACAGACAAACACTAGCTGTGCTACATGTGAAGAATCAGATTCTGTTGAAGATTGTCCACGAAATCAGCAGTCAATCTACTTTGTCAAGAACAACTCTTTTTCAAACACGTACAACTCCGCGTGGCGAAACCACCCTAATTTTGCTTGAAAAAATAACCAACAACAAGGCTGTCAACCTATTGCGCAAAGAGAAGGACCACCAGGATTTTTCCAAAGAACTAACGGTCAACAGCAACAGCAAGCCAGCAGCTCTCAAACACTACCACCATTCTCTCTGGAGAACTTGTTAAAACAATACATCGAAAAGAATGAAACGGTCCTCCAGAACCAAGTGACTTCCATACGCAATTTGGAAATCCAAATAGGAAAAATTTTGGGAGAGCTAAAAAATAGACCGTAGGGGACACTACCAAGCTTAACTGAGCTCCTATGCAACCCAGGGAATACAGGGAAAGAACAATCCTAGTAGTCACCCTGAGAAGTGGAAAGGCGGCGGTGGAAGTTAGGAAGGAGCCTAGTAGGATTGATTCAAATGCGATGGAATCAAAGAAACCGTTGACGCAAACTGAGTTAGAGAAGCCCAAGATTATGAAACCTGAAGATGCAATCACCTCTAAGCCTCCAGACCATGGAACAGTAAAAGTACAGCTACCTCCATTCCCTCAAAGACTGAAAAAGAAGCAAAACAATAAAGGTCAGTATCATCGCTTCTTGGAAATATTGAAACAACTACACATCAATATTCCATTTATAGAAGCGATAGAGCAAATATCGGTGTATGCCAAGTTTTTGAAGGATATGGTTTCAAAGAAGAGAAGCACAGGAAAATTCGTCATGATGGCACTAACACAAGAATTAAACACTATAATCCCACCTAAGATGCATGACCCAGGCAGCTTTACAATACCTTGCTCAATAGGAGGGATCTATATTGGTCAAGCATTATACAATCTTGGGGCAAGCATAAACTTAATGCCCCTGTCAATCTTCAAACAATTGAATGTAGGACAGCTGACACCCACAACGGTGACTCTTCAGCTTGTAGATAGGTCCCTAGTACACCCTGAAGGAAAATTGAAGGATGTCTTGGTCACAATCGACAAATTCATTCTACCTGCAGACTTCATCATTCTAGATTGTGAAGCGGATAAAGATGTGCTAATCATATTGGGATGACCATTCTTGTCTACTGGTTGTGCTCAAATAGATGTGCACAAAGGAGAAATCACAATGAGCATCAATGGAAAAAAGCTCAGGTTTAATATTATCAAGACAATGAAGTTCCCAGAAGATAAAGGCTTATCAGATTCCAACGATGAACACACTTGCGTTGAAGATTTGGAGTCTGAGGAAGAAAATGAAGAAAGAGAGGATGCGACAGCATCCTTAGAAACCTGCCATGCAATAAGAGAAACAGTGAACAATGAAGAAAAATTGAATTTTGATGAAGAAATAATAACACAGAAACCCTCCTTAGAGCAACCACCTATACTGGAGTTGAAAACTCTACCAAATCACTTAAAGTATGTTTTCCTTAGCCAGAATGAAACCTTGCCAGTAATCATAACCGGAATAAAAAGAAACTGCGCTGCTCAGTATTCTGAAGAAATATATTAGAGTAATCGGATGGACGCTCGTAGATATTAGAGGAATTAGCCCGACTTTCTGCATGAATAAAACTCGGCTCGAAGAAAACCAGAAAGGCTCGATAGAACCTCAACGCAGACTGAACCCTACGATGAAAGAGGTTGTTAAAAAAGAAATCATTAAATGGTTAGACGCCGGCATTATATACCCTATCGCCGATAGCATGTGGTTTAGCCCCATGCAATGCATTCCCAAAAAGGGCAAAATGATAGTAGTCTCGAACGCAAACAATGAGTTGATCCCCATGAAAACCGTCACTGGCTGGCAGATTTGTATGGACTACAGGAAGCTCAACGCGGCGAGTAAGAAAGATCATTTCCCTTTACCTTTCATTGATCAAATACTCGACCAACTAGCAGGGAATGACTATTTTTGTTTCCTTGATGGGTATGCAGGCTATAACCAGATTATGATCGCACCAGAGGATCAAGAAAAGACTACATTCACCTATCCATATGGAACATTCGCCTTTCGTCACATGCCTTTTGGACTATGCAATGCACCTAGCACGTTTCAAAGGTGTATGATGGCAATCTTCTCCGAGTACCTTGAAGACTTAGTTGAAATCTTTATGGACGATTTCTCGGTCTATGGGCAAACATACGAAATCGGTCTGAAAAATTTGGAGAGGATACTGAAAAGAAGCAAAGAGACTAATCTGGTGCTGAACTGGGAAAAGTGTCATTTCATGGTTAAAGAAGGAATTGGGCTTGGGCACAAGGTTTCAAAGGATGGGCTAGAGATGGATAAAGCAAAAACTGAAGCCATTGAAAAATTTCCACCTCCAGCAAATGTGAAAGCTTTAAGGAGTTTCTTAGGACACGTGGGGTTCTACAGACAATTGGTGAAGGACATCTCCAAAATAGCCCGTACATTGAATGCATTGCTAGAAGCTGGCAGACCTTTTAACTTTGATTCACATTGCCTCATTGCATTCAAAGCACTGAAGGACGCATTGACTACAACGCCTATTTTGATCGCACCTGATTGGACAAAGCCATTCAAGCTGATGTATGATGCCAGCGGATATGCGATGGGGGCAGTCCTGGCACAAAAAGTAAAAACAATGTTACACCCCATCGCATATGCAAGTAGAACATTGAACTCCACGCAGGCGAATTACACTACCACAGAGAAGGAACTTCTAGTGGTAATCTTTGCGATTGAAAACTTTAGACCTTACTTATTGGGATCAAAAGTTGTAGTCCACACTGACCACTCAACAATAAGATATTTAATGACCAAAAAAGATTCAAACCTGAGACTAATCCGATGGGTTCTCCTACTCCAAGAATTTAATATGGAGATAATCAACTGCAAGGGAACGCAGAACCAGATCACAAACCATTTATCGAGGTTAGAGAATCCTGAAGTGGATCCCATTCAGTCCGAGGTGAACGCATCCTTCTCGGACGAGCAATTGCTTAAAATTGAAGAATTACCCTGGTATACAGATATTGTCAACTTCTTGGTCTACAAAAAATTTCTAGAAAAGTACACATCCCACCAAAACAAACGGCTCATTCATGAATGTAAATCCTACTACTGGGACGAGCCAAATCTTTACAAAAGGGGATCAGACCAGATATCGAGACTCTGTGTTCCAGAGACTACTTTTCAGCGCATACTTTTTCAATATCATGAATCATCCTATGGAGGACATTTTGGGGGATAGCGCATAGCGGCAAAGTTTTGCAAAGCGGGTATTACTGGCCAACTCTATTTAAGGACGCACGAGAATATTCTATGAAATGCGATAAGTGCC
Organism: Benincasa hispida; assembly: GCF_009727055.1. NCBI lineage: Eukaryota > Viridiplantae > Streptophyta > Magnoliopsida > Cucurbitales > Cucurbitaceae > Benincasa > Benincasa hispida. Next base: position 59,681,115 of record NC_052353.1, read on the forward strand.
AACGCACTGGAAACATTTCAGAGAAAAATGTGATGCCGATGAACATCATATTGGAATTGGAACTATTCGACGTCTAAGGTATAGATTTCATGGGATCATTTTCACCGTCAAATGGTAATAAATACATTCTGTTGGCTGATGACGGGCAGAAATGTACGTTATTATAAGCCTTTTATTTAGAATTATGAGGGCTGTTAAGTAGATTATGCGGCGATTATACTAAGGATTCATGAAAAACGGGTTTGCGTCGATTGGCATTAAGAATCTCGGCTAACCCACTTTTATTCCTTATTATACATTCAACTGTTTATTTTTGTAGCAAACGCAGAAATCGATCGCATGTGCAAAAGAGAGGCTATCACAAAGACCTTGGCAACAACGCTCTCCCTAACTTTCAGCTACTTCTTCAAAGAGATCTATTTTAAGCTTAAATCCGGCAAGCCTCTGCTAAAATTTTTTTTATGCATTCCCCGCAACTTTGCGTTTAGCTTTTAACAATGCGTCTATTGAGACAATTCAAAGCTTTGCGATTTATTATTCGAATGTGGCGTTGAACCTAGTTACGCTCTTCGTTTTGGCTTTCCCCCACGTGTGTCATGCGGACAGCCAACTTCGGTTGCATACCATATTCAACTCAACTCTTGTTTTGGCTTGATTTTGCGCCAGACAGAGGAGTTGCTCTTATGTGTTGATCTTGGCCACTTACTTTCGTTTTGGCTTACCTGCATGTGTGTCATGCGAAGTATCTAACTACGGGTAAGTACCTTTCACAACTTAACTTTTATCAGCATGGGTTTCCTCATTGTGCTGACAGTGGAGTTTTTATTCCTAAACTTTTTTTCTAGAGCATGGTAATGTAGTGAACACATTTCTTCGGGACCACTGCCACCCCCAAACTTAGAGATTGGCAACACTCTCGCCGCAAAGTTAAAGACAAACTCACTAGGAATGCGGTAACAAATGTTTTAGCAGAGGTTTACACATAATAAAACTTAGATTGTCAAATTTTGAAGAAGCTATTAAAAGTGAGGTGAGCTTCGCGATACTTAGTTAGCGGATATAATGAATTATACGTACCATCATAGATGCATTGCAAAGGTAGGCAAGCGGACAAAAGAGAATTTCAAAAGGATAATGCATAAAAGGTAACAAGAAAAGAACCTTTGAGTAGAATAACACTTGCGATCATGCTTCAGAATTCATGCGGTTGAAGCCATGCGTTGAATGATGGAGAGGATTCTTCCGTTGTAACTGCGCACCGAGGAGAACTATTGTCGTACCTACAAGGAGCAAACACACCACACCTAAGAAAGCAGCCGCATATCCAAAATAACAATAAAAATAAACTAAACTAGAAAAGCAAGGTAAAGATAGAGTAGAAGACGTCCCTAGAGAAATTGGAGTGAGGCCACTGCAAGGAGTCTTTCATGCAGGAGATTGTTCTCAACTGCTTAGGTCAAAGGGCTCGCCCTGACCAGTGGAACTTCTGGCAATTGTTGGGCACATGTTGGCCACCACGCGCTTATAACTACCTTCAGCTCATGCGACTGATTGCCCTTCTATCCTGGGGACAATACTGCCTTTCGGCGCATCACCTACACTTTAAATATTGTTTGCAACTTGGTCGCACAAGCTACAATACTCCCAAGGTAAAAAGGTTGCCTACGAAAACACAAAACTTAACAAACTATTAGCTGCCAAGTCCCNCTCATACGACTGATTGCCCTTCTATCCTAGGGTCAATACTAGCTTTCGACACATCGCCTACAATTCAAATATTGTTTGCAACTTGGTCGCACAAGCTACAATACTCCCAGGGTAAAAAGGTTTCCTGCGAAAACACAAAACTCAACAAACTATTAGCTGCCAAGTCCCCGGCAACGGTGCCAAAAACTTGATGATGATTGGCCGTCGACTATGTTTCCAAATGGATTGAAGCGGTTTAATGCGTTGCAAACGATGCGGCAACAGTCTCCAAGTTCTTACAGAGAAACATCTTCACTCGTTTTGACACTCCACGTGCCATAATAAGTGACGAAAGGACCCACTTTGTCAATCGTATCATTAACAAACTGCTGATCAAATACAATGTCTACCATAAGATCGCCACCGCATATCACCCTCAGACAAACGGGCAAGTCGAGGTTTCTAATAGAGAAGTCAAGTCGATTTTAGAGAAGGTGGTGAATCCATCATGGAAGGATTGGGCCATGAAGCTTGACGATGCATTGTGGGCATATAAAACTGCCTATAAAACACCCATAGGCATGTCACCGTATGCGTTGGTGTTTGGGAAGGCTTACGATGGGTGGAAAATGGAGAGTAAATATGCGTGCATCTTATGATATGCGTTCATTCTCCATGTGTAGATGGTCATGCGTTGGACTAAGGAATATGTAATATGTGTTTAAGAATATATGATGACCATGCATTTCTGCCACAAGTTTTCTTGCTCTTTCGCCAAATATAATGAGATCGCAAGTTTCTCGGGGTGATCCGAGGTTGAACTTAGGGACTTGTAACTAAATGTTGCGAAGTGATATGTTTGCGGCAAAAAATAAAAGAATAATGAAGTTAAAGGACTATGCGCTACTCCTACTCCTAACTAAACAGATTAAGTAATGGAAGTATGACTATGAGAGTTGGTAGAGATGCGGAAACTGTTAACTCGTAATAAGATGCATGGAAAAATAGATAAAATAGTGGAAGGGATAACTTCACCGCATCATTAAGCTTGATCGCAAGGGTAACCTCAGCCAGCACAAGTTATGCGATCATGCTATACACAAATATACGCATGCGATGCATATGTGATAATGTCGATAGGACTTATGTCTAAGTCTCTACTCTTGCTTATGCGATCTCTCACACATAAGACAAGGTGACCGCATACCACCACATCTTATTTCTAGGGCGCATGTGCTGTTTAAATAGCAATAGAGTTTATGTCTAAGTTTCTACTTCTTGCTTATGTGATTCTAATCCGACTCTCTCATGTCTAGATTTTATCTTTAGACTACTCTCTCAAGTATGTTCAAAGGGTGAATGATGCACTCATAAGACAAGATGATCACATAAAGCATGGTTGAACATAAGATTATTCTTATCTCTAGGAACACTGTTTACTTTGCTTAGTGAATTCCACTACTTACCCTCTCGGGCAGTTAATCGTCGCTGATCAGCTTATAGACATGCGTTGCTACAGCCTCACACTAAGCAAAGAGGATTTACTCACTATACTCGCATAACGCACACCTTTCGGTGGTTTGCTACATGCTTCATATGTCTATGCCACATGATTGAGTATGCAATACTCTTACAATCTTACTTAGTTCGTTGCAATGAAAGTAAGGGATGATAAAGAAGAAGTTAATGAAGATGGAGTTGAAGGAAATAAAGAGATGCATTGATTACAAAATGTATTAATGTCTTAAGCCAAAATATAATACAATATAGAGATAGAAGAGAGATGAAGGGCTAGATGTAGGCAATCTCTTGCTTCCATTAGATATGTGTAAAAGCTGCCAGTGGTGCCATGGAAGGACGGTGGAGTAGTCTATCTCGAGATCTATCTCCGACAAAGCTCCAGTCGTCACTCGAAATGGGTGAAGGAATGAAGAACTCTCAAAGAATGTATTCTCATGCTCTTATCTATGATCACAAGGATTTGCCTTAAGGCAGAAGCTCGGATGCCTTGAATTTGGGCTCTAAGGCTCTATTTATAGAGCTCAAACGCTGACAGCATTCAATGTCTTGCTTCCATCAAATGTGTGTCAAGGCTGCCGGTGGTGCCATGGAAGGACGGTGGAGTAGTCTCTCTCGAGATCTATCTCCGACAAAGCTCCAGTCGTCACTCGAAATGGGTGAAGGAATGAAGAACTCTCAAAGAATGTATTCTCGTGCTCTTATCTATGATCACAAGGATTTGCCTTAAGGCAGAAGCTCGGATGCCTTGAATTTGGGCTCTAAGGCTCTATTTATAGAGCTCAATCGCTGACAGCATTAATGGTCCCGCTCTGAATCTCTGCCACTAACGGCGTGATGGTCCAGCTCTGAACCTCTGCCACTAACAGCGTGGTAGGTGAAATGTCAACATTATCTTTTCGGTACTGCCAAGGTATACATTCATGCTCGTTTTTGTCGAAGTGTAGCCGAATTCCACCAACCTTACGATCAACCTTCTATCATGGTTATTACTTTGTAGCCGCAACATCCATGCGATGAACGTACGCGATCACCCTTGCTATCGTTTGGGATTCACCGCATGCGATCGATTCCTGCGATAGCTACAAAATAAGACATTTCGACGTAGAAAACACATAAAATTGGGTTAGTGGAAATTTTCTATGTTGATCGACGCAAGCTCACTTCTCACATGAATTCTTAGTATAATCACCGCATATTCTACTTGTTAGCCCTCATAATTCTAAATAAGAGGCTACAATAACTTGTATTTCTACTAGTTATCACACCCCCAAACTTAGAATCATGCTTGTCCTCAAGCATGCCTTATACTTAGGAAATTCACAATTCATCCTCTAGCTTTCCTTTTGCGATGACCAGCTTTTCAAAACATAATTCACCTGTACCTCTAACCTTGGCAGCAACACTCTCCTCAACTTTGTCTACTTCTTCAAAGGGATATTTTCTAAGTTTAAATTTGGTAAGCCTCTACTCAAAAAATTTTTTTACCCATTCTTGGCATCTTTGCATTTATCTTTTTACAATGCATTCATTTAAAAAAATTCAAAGCTTTGCGATATATTATTAAAGTGGGGCGTTGAACCTGGCTACAGGGGCATAAGGGTTATTGGTCGAGCTATACTTACGAGCGATATGTGAAAGGTTGTCGTACTTTTGATTGGTTAAGATGGACACATAATATTATGTTGTGGTAAGGAGAGTTCAGCTGTCGGTCTTTAGGTGGGAGTGCCTGGCAGTTAAGGATGGTGGATCTTCATGACTAAAGATTTTAGTCAGTTATTCCACATACCCGATTGAAGCTTCGAGTTACAGGTCCAAAGGTCCCCTTTGGTAGTTTCAATGGATTCAGTTGAGGATTCAGTTCTTTGGTGTGATTTGAAATATTCAAATGACAAGAGGTAATTCGATTATATATGATATGATCCGGTAATGTTTGAGATAACATCTAGTGGAGGATTGATGTAAAATGAGATTTACATTAAGTACCATGGATAGAAAAAGATTATAGTTTATATGTTTCATGAGATAAATAAAACTATAGGTTATAAATATAGTATGATAAATTTGGTATTCATTTATATTTTCAAAATATTAATTATTGGATTAATTAAATATTTTTCTCTAATAATCAATTGAGTGGGAGGTTATTGGTGTTCATGGTAACCGTGAGATAAAAGAAAAATTGTTTTCCTATTTAGTAAGTTTTGGCAAAATGTTTTTGAGATTTTCTCTCTCGAAAAAAGAATCTCACGGAAGTTGTCAAGTAAATATTGATTTACTAAGCGACAGCCTTGACAAAGGTAAATAATCGTGTGAGTGTTTGTAGGCGACAGACCTCAGCTAAACGATCGCTTAGCTTTTGCTAGACAATCGGGCTTAGCTTTTGTAGACGATCGCTTAGCTTTGTTAGACTGATCGCTTAGCTTGCTTAAACGATTGCGCATCGACCTATACGATAGGCAGGCTCAAACCATCTCCCACTTGCTCAATCGTTACAAAATTGTTTCCTCCATCTCTACCTCAAAACCAAGTCCACACAGAGTCCACCATCTGGATTCTCACACCAAGAATACCAAGGTAGCTTTCTTGGTGGTTGCCATACAAATTCACTCGATGCCGTTGAGCTCTGTGGAGGTCGTTCGGTCCTGTTGGGTGTATCGTGACCGAGGCGATCGCTGAGTTCGAGTTTGCGGGTGTTCGTTGCTGCGAGCGGTCATTGTTGTTCGTCGTTCGAGGTTGTTGTGTTCAGAATTTTTTGAGCGAAGGAGTGTGGAGACAGTCTACAAAAATGTGTATATTTCTCCTTGAATTTTATAGTTTCATGTTTGTATCTGTATTGATTGCATAACCGTATGTTTTTTTTAATGAGTGGTAATTTGTTAATGTTCATTTACATGATTGTAATTTTGAATGATCTTTCGCTGCTCATGAAATTCTCTTTGTCGATTTCCTTCAATTGGTATCCAGCCAGTTTGTTTCTGATATTTCCAAATTACAAGTCTGTTTTGAACTTCATTTTTTACAAGCGCAGTGGGTGTTCTGCATTTGTGGGTTAAATTGTTAAATGCTTTGTGGATGAGTGCTGAATGTTCAGTTTTAATTGCTTAGTTTAAAGCTTTCTTTCAATTACAAAGTGTTAATTTGTAGGGTCCCGTGTGTTTTTGGGCGAAATTGTAACTTGCATCGAGTCTATAATTCAAAGAGTTTAAAGTTAGTTGGGTCGTTCGTGATGAAGTTTTCGAAGCATGGAGATGCAGTTATAAACAAAGAAGATGAACAACGTTGGTCGTATCGTGTAGGCCTAAGCGTAAACGATCGTTGGGATTTAACTAAGCGAATCGTTAGATTTTCTAAATGATCGTATAGTATTTTACTTAAACGATCGTTTAGCTAATCCTAAGCAATAAGGTAAATCGTTTACTCTATCGCGTAGCGTTGGTTGCCCGATCGCGTAGGCACTGGAGGTAGACAATTGTAGTGGGAGCATGTGATGCTCGTCGTTTAATGAAAGGCGTGTGCTAAACGATCGTGTAGTTAGCAAGCCTCATCATTTAGTTACTACCTACACGATCGCACGTATACGATATGGAGGCGCTAGCTAAGCGATCGCTTAGATGATGGTGCTTTGTGGCATCGTAGTCGTTTAGATGATCGCGGAAGGCAGGCATTATGGCTAAGCGCGCTAAACGATTGTGTACCTCAGACTTTATCGCTTAGTAAAAGGTACACGATCGTGTAGTATTTGCTAAACGATCGTTTAGCTCTGGGAGCGTTGGTAAGCGATAGAGCAAAGCATTTGTTTTATCGTGTAGACGATCGCGGGGAGTTTAGTACATGATGGTTGGAGACGCGATGCTTCGCCGGAGCGGTTCAAGACCCGATTTGCCTGTTTGAACCGGAAACTCCTTGTCTTTGTAATAGTTAGCTTTATTTTTGTGTTTTTAAGGCAATTTCACCCGATTCATCAACATTTATTTTTTATACATGTGATGTATGGTGCTTATATGCCAAAGTGTTTGACATATAGTTTCAAATCCACCTTAGCTTGTGCAATTATTCATGCATCATGTATTATAATTGTTATAATTGAGCATGAAGAAATTACTTGAAAGCATGTGCATGCATCATGAAATATAAGAGTTATATTTTGCATGCAGTGAACATTATCATGCATCATTCTTTTATTTTAAATGTTATAGTCTAACGGTGAATGGAAGTATGTTTTGCTTGTTTCATTGTTGTTTTGTATAAGTGATATAAAAGAAGTAGCAATGAATGGACAATGCATTGAGCATGACACTTAGGCTGTTTATAATCATTATGAATACCTTGCATGTGTTAGCTTAGTATTGTGGTTATGGTTTCCATTTATAAGTGTTATAAAGGAAATTAGACCTAAAATCAATAAGAAAAAGTTGCATGCGGACTTAGGGTGAACTCAAGTTTTTAAAAAGGGTTTTAAAATTGGATTGAGATAGACCTAAGTTCAAGTGGTTCTAAAGAGTTTAGTAACCCAAATTAATCTTTTAAAATCGGTTTAATAGGATTAAATTAGTTGGCATAAAAGATTAAATTTGTTTTAAATCTATTATAAGGGACCTTTTGTCTAATACGGGTTCTAGCTAGGTTGGGGTTCTTAAGTTGACGAAAACGTAACACCCCTACCTGGGAACCTACCTGGAAAGGTGGATTAGATAGATTTTCAACAAGCATGCGACATTTTGGTCAAAGACTCCGTTAAAGAGTTTAATGGATGATGATCAAAAGTTATTTCACTATCCAAGGTAAAAGTTACTCTTAGGCAAACCTAAAAGTCACTTAGTTAAAATCTTTAGCCGTGTTTTTTCTAAGTAAGCTAAACCCTAGGTTATAAAATACTCAGTGGAAGGAAGAGATGTATCTGATATATCTATGATTCCACTCATGTTTCTCCCTGAATGTTCACATTGTGAGATTCATGCTTGGCCTCGTGGTGCCCTGGGAGCATCCTCCTCCGGATGGTGTTTGCATGAGTCAATATCAAGGTGAACGGAGATAGTGTTTATAGTAAGTGGGTGAGGGTGTGTGTCAACACGTCCTATGGCTTCTATCATTGGTTCACACCGTGAAATCATTCTGTACTCCCTCGTGGCGCTCTGGGAGCGTCCCCCTTCAGATGGGTTTTATACAATTGGTCAAGATCAAGGTGAACTCTAGAAATGGATAGGGTCGCTTTAGGTTTTTCCCCAATCGGATTTTTTCCCTTCGGATTGGCTTTTTGGGGCGGACTAAAATGGTGGGTTACACTTACGGGAGATTGTTAAGTAAGTTAATGATCTCTTGGGCAAATCAATGATGGCTAGTCGTTATAGGAGCAAGAGTTGTTTTGGTATTAATGACTGGTTGAGATCTTTTCAATTCAGAGGAGGGATAACTAACCTCCCTTCGACGGCTTTTTTCCTCTACCTTTGAAGTGTCATTGCGAAACTAGATGTCATATGGGGTTCATATTAGTTTTGCTAAAATCTTATTGGATGTTTTTTTTACAACGGGTATTTTCTTAAAACCTAACGTAGGTCAATGTGTTTTTCTTTTCAGCAACTCGCTAGTATTTTCGTTTAGTGATTTTAATATGACCGACTACTTACAGTGGAAAGAATCGTGTGAAACGTATTTCATGGCAAACGACCTCGATCCCACTACTCTCCAAAATATAAGACAAGACAGTAAATCTGATTTATTGGTCTTGGAGACATGTTTGGTAGAGAATGATGGTTCTGCCTGGATCTTTGATTCAGGTGCTACCAATCATGTTAGTTTCTCTTACCAAGGATGTTAGTTTCTCTTACCAAGGATTCGGTTCTTGGCAAACGTTGTCACAGGGAGAGATGACTCTTCGAGTCAGTATTGGTGAGGTTGTTTCAACTGTTGCTGTAGGTAGACCGAAGTTATTTATTGACAAGAAACGTTATCTGTTACTGGATAATGTTTTTGTAGTTCCTCATATTAAGAGGAACTTAATCTCAGTTTCTTGTCTCATTAAACAAGGCTATACCATCTTCTTTTCTGAGAATAAAATATTTATTTTCAAGAATGGAATGGAGATTGGTTATGGTTCAATGGAAAATAACTTATATGTACTAAGGCCGTTAGTCATAAAAGCCTTGTTTAACCCTGAAATGTTCAGTACGGCAACAATAGCTAAAATACCAAAGGTTTCTTCTAAGGAAAATGCCCATCTTTGGCATCTTAGGTTAGGTCACATCAACCTCAATAGGATTGAGAAGTTGGTGAAAAGTGGACTTCTAAAGAGTTTAGAAGAAAACTCCTTGCTGGTATGTGAATCATGCCTCGAAGGCAAGATGACCAAACGACCTTTTACTAGAAAAGGTTACAGAGCCAAGGAAGCCTAGAAGCTTGTACATTCAGACCTCTGTAGTCTGATGAATGTTAAAGCTCGAGGTGGGTATGAATATTTCATCTCTTTCATAGATGATTATTAAAGGTTTAGGTATCTTTACCTAATGAAACGTAAGTCTAAAGCCCTTGAGAAGTTCAAGGAGTATATGGCTGAAGTTAAAAACTTGTTAGGTAAGAAGATAAAAACACTACGATCTGATCGTGGTGGAGACTACATGTTATATCCTGAACAATGTTCTCTCGAAAAGTGTTTCTGAAACACCTTTTGAGTTATGGAGAGGCCATAAAGGTAGTTTATACCACTTCAGGATTTGGGGCTGTCTAGTACATGTGCTAATGACTAACCAAAAGAAGTTAGAACCACGTTCGAAGGCTTGCCTCTTTGTAGGCCACCTCAAGGAAACGACAGGTGGATAATTCTATGATCCGAGTGAGAAAAAAAATGTTTGTTTCTACAGATGCTATCTTCTTGGAAAAAGACTACATGAGGGATCATAAGCCATGGAGTAAGCTTATTTTTCTTGAGATCTCTAGTGAGACTGAAACTGCTGAGGGTTCAAGAAGAGTTATTGAACAGGCCGACAAATCAACAAGAGTTATTGAGGTCAGTACATCTAGTCAACCAGCTCAAGAGTTGAGACTGCCTCGACGTAATGGGAGGGTTATGAACCCACCAGATCGCTACATGGGTTTAACTGAAGCCTTAAACGTCATTACGAATGATAGGATCGAGGATCCATTGTCTTTTAAGAAAGCAATGGAGTATGTTGACAAAGATGAATGGGTTAAAGCCATGATCCAGGAAATGGAGTCTATGCACTTTCAATAACATCTAGGAGCTTGTTGATCCACCTGATGGGGTAAGACCTATTGGGTATAAGTAGATCTTTAAGCGAAAGAAAGGTGTAGATGGAAAGGTACAAACCTTTAAGGATAGACTCGTGGCAAAGGGTTATACCCAGGTTGAGGGAGTTGACTATGAAGAAACTTTCTCACATGTTGTCATGCTCAAGTCTATCAGGATTCTCCTGTCCATAGCCACATTTTATTACTATGAAATATGGAAAATGGACGTCAAGACTGCCTTTCTTAATGGTAATCTTGAGGAGACCATCTATATGACTCAACCAGAGGGGTTCATAGTTCCAGATCAAGAGCAAAGGGTTTGCAAGCTTAATAGGTCCATTTATGGGTTGAAACAAGCATCTAGATCTTGGAACATCAGATTTGACACTGTTGTCAAGTCGTTTGGCTTTGATTAGAACGTTGATGAGCCTTATGTTTACAAGAAGATCATCAACAGCTCAATAGCTTTCCTGGTACTTTATGTGGATGATATCCTACTCATTGGGAATGATGTAGGGTATCTGACTGACATTAAGAATTGGCCAGCTGACCAGTTCCAAATGAAAGATATTGCATGAGGCACAGTATGTTCTAGGGATTTAAATTATTTGGGATCGTAAGAATAAACAGTTAGCCCTGTTTCAGGCATTGTACATTGATCAAATGTTGATCAAGTACATGATGCAGGATTCCAAGAGGGGTTTGTTACCCTTCAGGCATGGAATGGTTTTGTCTAAGGATCAATGTTCTAAGACACCTCAAGAGGTTGAGGTGATGAGACGTATTCCCTATGCTTTTGCTATAGGAAGTTTGATGTATGCAATGTTGTGTACTAGTGTAACACAATTTTTAATCTATAAGCTACAAGTCCATGTCCCTGTTACTAGTTCGCCGGCAACGGCGCCATAAACTTGTTGACACATTTTTTTAGATATGAAACTACAATGCAAGGTTCAAGTCCATTCGATACTACTTCAAGATATGCGTTAATAATGAATGTTTTTGTAGTATGTTGTGCATTGTCACACCTTGCGTTGGAATCAAGTGTAATTCCACCGCAAGTTTCTCGGTGTGATCCAAGGTCGAACACAGGGACTGTTTGAGGTTATTGTGTTATGCTTGTGATACATGCGACCAAGGGTTTTTTCAATTTATAAAAGAGTTGTGTACAAGTATTTAAACATGCGGTAAAGTAAAGTAAAGCGGTAAAAATGCAATAATAAAATAAATTGCGATAAAGTAAATCTAAACTAAGATGATACAAGATACAGGTTTCATGATACAAGATACCGAGGTTGAGGCTGACTATGAAGATTATACAAAGATTGTGTTATGTGGTGGCAAGTCTTATGTGTGAAACAAAAACAGAAAAGATAATTAATACAAATAGTGCAAGTTCCTTAATTGCGTTAAAGATACAAGTACAGTTCCACTTTTCCCTTGGCGTACACCTCTCAGTGATCGGCCGCGTTTCCACATATCTGTGGTGAAATAGGGACGAACGTAATGAACACAAGGTTGCTTCCATCTCTGGAAGTACTACTCACTTTAGTTAACGCATTCTTCTAACCTTCTCTTGACAGATCAGAATGGCATCTTTACTTCTGCTCTCACAGGTGAAGATGCCATCTAGCATGCCTTAGCTAAACGCATTTATCTCTTTATCACAGATTAAGTTACTCGTTTAATTCATCTTAATTACCAAGGGATTAAGAAAACTTCATGGAAAAAACGATTAATGGAGGAATGGAAATAGACAGAGAAGTGGAAATGGAAATGATCGAGACATTCAATAAAACTATTTAGCGTCTGATACATGATTTGTGAATGAGGAGATTAAGAGAATGAAATACAATTGATGAAAATAGAGTTAGAAACAAATACAAATAAGCGCTAACGTCTTGGCGTTGATCTGGATGGAGATTTTCTTGAGGACGTGGATGGATCGTGCGGAAGGATGAGCTTCCCTTTCAGGCTTGCTCAACCTGTAGTAGGGATCTAAGCACAGAGCTTCACGACGGGGATTTGGTAGAATTGTACTGAGACTCACCTCTCGGCGTTGTCTCTTCTCTTCCTGGATTTATTCCGATCAGTACTCAGCTCAGCCTCTCTCTCAATAATCTAGCATCAATTAGCCCTCGTATCAAGTATATTTTCTCTGAATTCTATGGGGGTATTTATAGGTGAAAAGTTTTGACTTTTGGCTTGTGGACCCCACTTATTGTTATGGAAATTCCGAAGATGGAAGAATAAATATTCCTTCTATTATTCAATCAAACCGTCAAATTTGCACAATGGTTAGTTGTACACGTGTCACAATCCTTCGCGTTTGCGTTGCTCAGCTACATCTTTCAATTGGGTGCTCGCATGCAGTGTTGTTTTAATTACCGCTTGCAGTTGAAATTCAGCTCAGGAACGACTGTCACATTGCACCGTCATTGCGTTAATCATCTTTTAATTGTTGATTGATGAGCGCAATGTGACAGAGATGTGTTGTTCAGTTTCTCGTTGAGCCTTGATCGCAAGCAGTGACTTGGTTTCCTACAAAACAGAGTAGAAATATCCTCTTCTAGCATCTTAATGATCTTAGTGGGTGTAATTGCGATAATTTGTAATTATTATATTTCTTAGTTAATTTTCATACAATCGACGCATATTTTCTCTCTTTTTTGCCACAATATCTGAATAAGGTAGCATAAATAACTTGTATTTCTACAAGTTATCTAGGCCCGACATTTGCTATGCAGTAGGGATTGTCAGTCGGTATCAGTCCAATCCAAGATTTGATCACTGGACGACGGTCAAGATGATCCTCAAGTCTCTTCAGAGAACGAGGGACTACATGCTCATGTATGGAGATAAGGATCTGATCCTTACAGGATACACAGACTCTGACTTTCAGACCGATAGAGATTCTTGCAAATCGACATCGGGGTCAGTGTTCACTCTGAATGGAGAGGCTGTAGTCTGGCGAAGCATCAAGCAAGGATGCATTGTGGACTCCACTATGGAAGAATACATAGCCGCTTGTGAAGTAGCTAAGGAGGTAGTTTGGCTGAGGAAATTCCTTTCAGATCTGGAAGTTGTTCCAAATATGGATTTGCTTATCACTCTTTATTGTGATAATAGCGGGGCAGTGGCAAATTCAAAGAAGCCTCAAATTCATCGTCGAGATAAGCACATAGAACGAAAATATCACCTGATCAGGGAGATTTTGCCTCGCGGTGATATGATAGACACGAAGATCGCATTGGAGCATAACGTTGTTGATCTCTTTACAAAGGCCCTCACAGCTAAAGTGTTCGAGGGTCACCTGGAGAGTCTAAGGCTATAGGTGATGACGTGCAGAAATGCATGTCATCTTAAGCCTTTTACTTAGAATTATGAAGGTTGTTAGGCAGAATATGTGGCAATCATGATAGGAATTCACAAGGAAATGAGCTTGAATCGATCAGCATGTTGAATCTCAGCTAACCCCTTATTTTGCGTTATTATGCGTTCAATGTTCTATTTTTGTAGCTAAAACAGGAAATGGACATAAACGTGGAAATTAGACCACTGCATAGACGACCGCATGCAAAGAAACACTCCATCGCAAGGCCAAACGTGTCGATCAACGCATAGATGTTGCGGTAATCAACCGTATGCGTCCATCGCATGGGAGTTGCACTCGCCTAGCAATTGTGGTCATCGTGTAGAGTTGCGGTATTAAGCGAATTCAGTCATTAAATGATTACAGCTATGCGACAACGCATTCTAATGAAATCAACGCAAGGTTGGTGGAATGAACGCATCAATGCATCTACCTCGAGAAAAACCAAAAGATGATGCTGACATTTCACCTACCACGCCGTTAGTGGTAGAGGTTCAGAAAGGACTAACACACCGAACGTCAGACTCAAAGCAGTCCAATTAATGCTGTCGGCGACCCAAGCTCTATAAATAGAAGCCAATGAATGGAAATTGAAGTTATCCAAGGTTTTCGCCTGAGGTTCGCCTAGGGCGGATCCTTGTGATCCAGACAAAATGAGTGAGAAAATGCTGAGAGTTCTTCACCTCTTTCATCCATTCCGAGTGACGACCGGAGCCTTCGACCGAAGCTAGATCTCGAGAGAGTCAACTTCTCCACCCATCCATGGCACCACCAACAGCCTTGACGCATATTCGCTGGAAGCAAGACTTTGTTTCCAGCCGGTCATTTCATTTTCCTTTCTTTTCTTATATTGTATTGTGTACATTTTGTGATTAAGAAATTAATACAATTTGTTTTCAATGCATTTCTCTGTTTCCTTCGACTCCATCTCCATCTTATTTGCTTAGCATCTTTACTTTCATTGCAAAACTTAGTGAGATTGTTTGGGTATTGCATACTTAGTCATGTGGATTAGAGATATGAAGCATGTAGCAACCTATTGAGAGGTGAGCGTTTCGTAAGTGTGTAACCTTATTTTCTTAGTGTGAAGCTGCGACAAAACCTATCTATAGGCTAACACATTGCTTTTCTATGAGTAAAGTCAACAACAACCAACTGCCCGAAAGGGTAAGTGGTTGGTCGCATTAAGCAATGTATGCATTATTCACTAGAGATAGGAATAAGCTTAGGTCAGCCAAGTTCATGCGATTATCTTGTTCTATGAGCGCATCATTCATCATTTAGGTATACTTGAGAGAGTAGTCTAAAACCCAAATCTAAGACTCGAGAGAGCAGATTGAAATGCATAGACAAGAATGGGATCTTAGAGATAAGCTCTGTTTGCTTCACACAGCGTATGCACCCTACAGATTGGATTTGCATGCGTCCTGGAAGTAGGACAAGGGGTTATGCGGCAGCCACGTTCATGCGGCAAGAGCTAGTGAGCTGGTTATGGAGGTCTAGGCAGGCATAGGCTTCTCGGCAATATCGTAGATACACTGTATACATCCTAGAGTTAGGTTCACGTGTGTGTAGCAAGATTGTATAGTTTGCGTTGACTAAGGTTGCCTTTGCGGTCACTCTTAAGGGTTGCAATGAAACCATCTCCTCATTTTATCTATTTTTCCATACATTTATTTCATGTCAAGGTTTGTCGTATCTCTATCTTTCATGCATATTCTCATTACGTTGTCTGTTAGATAGGAGTAGGAGTAGGATTAACGTAGCAACCCCTCCAACATTCTTTTATTTAACCGCTGCATGCACATCATCACATTCATTCTGCTACAAGTCCCGTGTTCAACCTCAGATTACCCGAGAAACTTGCGTTCGCGTTATACTTGCTGTGAGCGCAAGAAACTTGTGACAGGATGCATGGTCATCGCAAACATTTATTAACGCATATTCATTCCAACACATGACCATCGATGCATGACTTTCAACGCATATCTTAAGAACATGCATCGTATACCACATCCACGGGATTTTAGTTGTCGAGTAAAATTGACTTTTAATTTCCTGCCACCAAGTTTTTGGCGTCGTTGCTAGGGACTTGGTAGCTAAATGTTTGTTAAGTTTTGTATCTCTTCGAGCAAACTTTTAATCTTGAGAGTATTGCAGCTTGTGCGATGAGGATATAAACAATATTAAAGTGTAGGCGATGCGCTGAAAGTCAGTATTGACCCCAAGGTAGAAAGGCAATCAGTCGCAAAAGAGCTGAAGACAGTTCTAAGCTCATGGTGGCCAACATGCGCCCAACAATTGTCAGAAGTTCCAATGGTCAAGGCAACTTGACCCAAGTAGTTGAGAGCCATCTCCTGCATGGAAGACTCCTTGCGGTGAAAACATTCTTATTTTTCCAAGGACGTCTTCTACTCTATCTTTACTTTGTTTTTTTAGTATAGGTTATTTTTATATTGTTATTTTGGATATATGGCTGCTTCCTTAGATGTGGTACGTCTGCTCTTGTAGGTGCAATAATAAGTCTCCTCGGTTCGTAGTTCAACGAAAGAATTCCTTTCATCCTTCAACGCATGGCTTCAATCGCATGAATTCCAATGCATGAGCGCATACATTGTTTCACCTAAGGTCTTTTACTGTTATCTTGTATGCCTTATCCTTTTGAAATTCTCTTTTTCCCAATTGCGTTATTTTGCGATGTTTCTATGATGGTACGTATAGTTCACCGCATCTTCTAACTAATCAACGCAAGGCATTCTTGCTTCTTCAAAATTTGAAAGTCTTAAGTTTTATTTTGTGCAAACCTTTGTTCAAGCATTTATTATCGCATTCTTGTAATTTTGCTTTTTTAGCTTTGTGGTGAGAACGCTGCCAACCTCTAAGTTTGGGGGTGGTAGCGGTCTCAGAGAATTGCGTTCATTATATTGCGCTCAATTGAAAAAAAAATGACGTGAGATTTTGAGAATAATAACTCTACTGTCAACGCAATGGGGAAACCCATGTTGATAAGAGTTAAGCTGTGAAATACACTTGCTCGAAGTTGGATGTCCACATGACACACGTGGGGGCAAGCCAAAACGAAGGCAAGTCACCAGAATCAGCGCATAAGCACAAATCAAATGAGACAAGAGTTGAGTTGAATATGGAACGTAACTGAAGTTGGATGCCCACATGACATATGTGGGGGTAAGCCAAAACGAAGGGCGTAACCAGGTTCAAGGCCGCATTTTAATAAGTCATCGCAAAGTTTTGAATTATTTTGACGAACACATTCTCAAAAGCTAAACACAAAGTTGCGATGAATGAAGAAAAAGTTTTTGAGCAAAGGCTTGCCGGAACTAAACTTAGAAAAGATCTTTTTGAAGAAGCAGCCAAAGTGGAGGAGAGTATTGCAGTGATGGTCAAAGGTGTGTAAATTATATTCTAAGAAGTTGGTCATCGCAAAGGAAAGCATGAAGGTGAGTTAGAATTTCTTGAGTATAATGCATGCTTGAGGACAAACATGATTTTAAGTTTGGGGGTGGAGCATTGGAGCACAACGTTGTTGATCCCTTTACAAAGGCCCTCACGGCTAAAGTGTTCGAGGGTCAACTGGAGAGTCTGGGTCTGTAGGACATGCGACATCTTGTCTAGGGCAAGTGGGAGATGATACTGGGGTATGCCCTAGTTTATTGTATATTGTATAATTTTATATTGTATTGTACATTAGTCTCGCGAGTCATTAAGACTAGTAGGAGATTGTTGGGATTGGTGTCCTAATTCTCCCGGAGTTTCATTGTTTGTAATGTTACATATTATTTGATGAATAAAATAATCGTTATTTCATTCTGGCATTTCCTCATATCCAATAAACAAAGCTCATTGGTTATCTTATGTAAACTTAAGCATGTATATGTGATATACAAGTGGATCATGCCTTAAGTGATAACCTAAATAGGTCTGTAGTATAAGGATTAAGGTGGGATACCTGATCCTGATGACTCTACGGATACAGCCCGCTTTGTAGAGGTTTGCAAGTGTTGTAAACTACTACAAATGATAGATCCTGACCATTCATGTGGAGACGTGCTAGGGGGTGTCCTATACAAAGAGTTTTTATAAGACTAGATCACGGGATGACTAGACTCTATATATAACGCCGTTGATACTAGAGACTTACATCTCACCTAAACGATCATAGGTGACACGATCTCAATCTTGGGTGTTTTAGGAACTCCTGCCTTTGAAGGCAGTACTATGATTAGTATGGGTGAGAGTGGCCAGATTGCCAACTCAACATGCCTACCTTTTTGGGGACTTGTTTGATCTGGGAGCTGGAAACTCAATCCACAAGATGGAATTCACTCCTTTCCCGAAGCAGGGATAAGTAGAGAGATTGCTCCCTTAAAGGTTGATTCCAGAGCTTGAACATAATGGCCACAACTTCTCTTTGGAAGAGAGGACTCAGTCATAGTAGGACTATAACTTATGTTCATTAGAGGGATCAGTGGTACTTAAGGAGTTAGATGTAACTACAGGGGCATAACAGTTATTGGTCGAGTTGTACTTACGAGCGATTTGTGAATGGTTGTCGTACTTCTGATTGGTTAAGATGGACACATAATATACCTGTGGTAAGGAGAGTTTAGCTGTTGGTCTTCTGGTAGTTAACGAATGGTGGATCCCGTGACTAAAGAGTTTAGTCAGCTATTCACGTACCATTAGAGCTTCGAGCTACAAGTCCATAAGGTCCCCTTGGTAGCTCAATGGATTCAGTTGAGGATCAGTTCTTAGTGTTGATTTGAAATGTTCAAATTGACAAGAGGTAATTTGATTATATATGATATGATCGATATGATGTATGAGATACATTTAGTGGAGGATTGATGTAAATGAGATTTACATTAAGTACCATGGAATAGAAAAGGAACTATGGTTTATATGATTCATGAGATGAAATATTAAGACTATAGGTTATAAGTATAGTATGATAAGTTGGTTATCATTTATATTTATAATAATATTAATTATTGGATAATTAAATCTTTTTCTCTAATAACCAATTGAGTGAAAGGTTATTGGTGGTTCATGGTAACCGTGATTTAAAAGGAAAATTGTTTTCCTAATTTTAGTAAGTTTTGGCAAAAATGTTTTGAGATTTTCTCTCTCGGAAAAAGAATCTCACGGAAGTTGTCAAGTAAATACAATTTACTAAGGGACAGCTTGACAAAGGTAAACGATCGTGTAGTGTTTGTAGGCGACAGACACGCAGTTAAGCGATGAGCTAAACGATTGCTTAGCTTTTACCAGACGATCGCTTAGCTTTTGCTAAACGATTGGGCATCGACCTATATGATAGGTTTCAGCCATCTCCCACTTGCTCAATCATTTACACGATTGTTGTTTCCTCCGTCTTTTGCCTCAAACCAAGTCCATACAGAGCCTACCATTTGGATTCTCACACCGAGAATACCAAGGTAGCCTTCTTGGTGGTGTCATACTCAACTCGACGCCGTCGAGATTCTGTGGAGTTCGTTCGTGTTGTTGGGGTGTTCGTGACCGAGGTGATTGCTGAGTTCGAGTTTGGCGGTGTTCGTGCTGCGTAGCGGTCATGTTGTTCGAGCGTTTGTGAGTAAGGAGCATGGAGACGAGTCTAATGTGTGTAGATTTCTCCTTGATTTTTGTAGTTTCATGCTGTAATTTCTATATGGATTGTATAACCGTATGTTTCTATTAATGACTGTAATTGTAATGTTCATACATGATTGTAATTTGGATATGTTTCTATTAATGACTGTAATTTGTAATGTTCATACATGATTGTAATTTGGATGATCTTTCAGCTGCTCACGGAAATCCTCGTGTTTGATTTCCTTCAAATCTGACTTGCTTTTGTTATCTTATAAAAAGAACAAAATGTATATATTTTTGTTGTAAATGAAATGTTCATTTTCGAAAATTATGTTTGTTCTATCTCATAGCAACTTCTGTTAAGAATCAAACTAGTTATAAGCCATTTGCAAATATTCAGATATTCAAAATGGCTAGAAATCAATTATATCAAAGTATAGAAAGTTTAAAGATTTCTAGATCTATTTAATAAAGAGTTATTGAATTAACACTGTTAACAAAAGTTGTTAAAACAGGTCAGATGCGTCTTACTCAAAGAGTTGAGAGTACCTCAATGTAGTGGGAGGAAAGTATGACTTCCTGGTCATTATTGAGAATAAGATGCGTTCCCCATATAGTTTAATAAGATTTCTATTGTACACTAACATGTTTACAATGATTCTTTCGGCTAAAGTGTTTGAGAATCACCTAGTAAGACTAGGAATACCAGGTAAATAACCAGGGCATGTGGGAGAAATATCGGGTATAGGATACCGAATGGTAAACCATGAGTATGGGATGCCCTAGTTTATTTGTATTTCTCAATAAAACTCAAAAACTCAGTCTTATATATTCGTATATATAAGTTACCACTGGAGTTTTAGTCTAAGTGGGAGTTTATTGGGTTTTATGTCTTAAAACTCGTGGATTGTAAACAATAAAACTTATTCTGAAAATTCAATAAGTTGTTATTGAATATATGTATTGCTTATTAGAAATCCAATACACCTAAAAGATCCATGACTATTACATGAGTACTTGAACTTTATGTGGAGACATAAAAGTGGATCAGGTTCGAGTAAAGAGTCAAAATGATCTATAGTATATGAATAAGTTTGGGTGCCTTATTCTGGTAATACTATTGAATGTGGCCTACTCTGTAGTTGTTACAAAGAGTAATAAAGTGCTACAAACGAAGTGATCCTAATTCGTACATGTTATGACTTGAGAAGTGGGGGTGTCCTATGCAATAAGATTTGTACAAGATTGGATTGTGAAATCAGTCACTCTTATTTTATAACGTTGTTTACTGTTTAAGACTGACTATTTCAAAGTGATGACCTAGGTAACTTGACCTTAATCCTAAGCTAACTATGAACTCTTATTTATTTGGGATTATCCTTAGATTTACATAGGTGTGGGTTGGCTCAACAACGCCGACTCAATAAACCTCCATTTCAGGGGTAAGACCGGGTAGATAGCTGGAGACATAGGATGCAAGAAGGAATTTAAGACCGGGTAGATAGCTGGAGACATAGAATGCAAGAAGAAATTCACTCCTACCCGCTTTTAGGGATAGTAGAGAGGTTGTTCCCTTAAGTGCTAACTCTGAGTCTTGAACAAGGGGCCCCACCCTCTCATTGGCCCGAGAGGGATTCGATTTGTTGATTGCATCACAAATCAATTATTCATTAGAGGATCAGTGGGACTTAAGAAATAAGAGGTAATCTCAGGGGTAAAACAGACATTTAACCCAGCCGTTATTACGAACAACTTGTGAAGGGTTAACTTACTAATCATGGTTATTTCGAGTGGACATATATATCTATAGTGAGGGGAGTTCAACTATGGGCTTTAATGGAGTGTCCCATTAGTTAATGAATGTGGGTTAATTCGATGTAATGAGTTTAGCCAATTAATCTCAAATCGTTGGAGCCCATGATCTGTAGGTCCGCGAGGTCCCCCTATTAGCTTGTAAATGGATTAGCTTTAGAGTAGTGTGATAAGTTAATTTGAAACGTTCAAATGAGATATAATTACACGTTTAATTTTAAGAATTAAACAAAGTTGGAGAATTAATATTTAAATATGATTTAAATATATGAAGGTGGTTTTGTGCAAAATTAATTTAATATTTGATATTAAATTAATTAGAATTATTTAAATTGTTTAAATAATTATTTATTAATTGTATAAGAAAATTGATTTTGTAAAATTAATAATTTTTTCAATTTTAGAAATCAAATTTGAAAATTGAAAAACACAAAAATGGAATTGTGGATTTTTCTATATCATCTTCAAAGTAGCTCACACAAAACCCACTTCATTAGGCTTCAATAACTCTAAGCATGAGTTGCATCTCATGCAGCCATCTTCTTTGCATGAAGGTCCTACAATATATTGAGAAGATTGGAGTGGAATTGAGGCATGCATCTATAGAATTTTTGTTGAAAAATTCGTGTTGAAGAAGGTGTTCTTCAAGCGGGTTGCTACTGTGAGTTCTTCTTTAAGTTCCCTTCATTCAAGTTTATTTTGAATCTCACAACTCAATTTGAAGCTCCATGAGAATAGTGGGGAAGATCTTGAGGTGGTTTACAACAAGATTTGGAGAAGTTTGCAGCTGAGAATCAAGATTGAAGAAGTTCTTCAAAGGTATGGCTTGAAATTCTCTTGTTTTAATATGAACATGCTTTAGTTACTTTTAAAACTAATGAATTAGGGTGCTTATTGATCATTGTTATTCCCGCTGCTTGCTGATATACTCCAACAGTATATACCTTTAGGACCAAGGATTTCTTCAAAACACTTTAGCAGAACACATGGGTGCTTGGAGACGTGAGTATTTCTATTAATGCATTAACCATAATCGACCATTTGGAAAATTCTAATTGATCGTAGAAGTTTTTAAACAATCGTTTAAATCTTTATAAAATATCGCATAGAAAAGTCTAAACGGTGTTGTAGACATTACCAGTGAAACTACTCTTCACTCAACCATGTATTTATATCTTGCTTTTTCTAGGATGCTTTGATGGAGCTAGAGGGAATTGCTTCTAAAATCTGATAAGAAGGTCTTGATGCAGGGGCATAACAGTAATTTTGGCCTAGCTGTAGTTACGAGCAATTTGTGAAGGGTCATCGTACTATTGACTGGTTATATATAATGGACACAAAAATATATTTGTAATGCGAAGAGTGTAGCTGTGATTTTTAGTGGAGTGCCCGACAGTTAACAAATAGTGAATAATTTTATTAAAGAGTTTAATTAATTATTCATATACCATTGGAGCTTCAAGCTATAGGTCCATGAGGTCTCCTCTGTAGCTCAATGGGAATTAATGAGAATGAATTTTTGGATTAATTTGAATTGTTCAAATTAATTTAGGGAATTAATTATATGTGATATAATTAATTTAATCTAATTATATATGATATAATTACTATAATGTATTTGATACATTATAATATAAAATTTATTTGAGAGGAAATAAATCATTTGAATAGATTCAAGATATGAATTAATGTGAATTGGATTCATATAATTAAAAATTTATTATAAATATGATTTTACAATTAAAAGTCATTGGTGAGAGAGATTGAAACTATAAGTTATATTTTATTGATACAAGATAGAAACTATATGTTATGTGTTATATTTGATATAATATATAGTTTAATATATATAATATATATATATATATATATATATATATAATATATATATATATATATTATTAAAAATAAATTTATTTCATTTTTATTTTTTTTCGAAAAAAATCATTTTGGGAAGAAGTTGTAACTCTCTCACCCTATTTTCTCTTTAATAGGTGATAGTGGGGCAAGAAAGAGTGTGCTTCTTCTTCCTGTAGTGTTTTCACAAAAACAACATAGATTCACAGAAACGTTCTGAGAAAATCTGAATCCCATCATCTTCTTTTTTCTCTATCAAACTCCCTTTTCCAAAATAGCCAGAGCCCACACATTTGTAGATTCTAATCTAGAGAATACGGAGATTTCTTCCGTGTTGGTGTCCATTTGAAAGAGGGTTTTTCTTAAATCCATTTTTCTGTTTTTGTTTTCTTTCAAGCATGCTGTAATTTTAATTTTAGATGTATGTATTGTGTAAAATTGTATTCTATGAAAAAACTGAAATTAGAATGATCCACTTCCATTCAGGACCTTTGCAAGTTCCTTCACTTGAAATGGGGGATGGCAAAGTGGCAGGTTGGTTGGATCATGAAACACACATGAGGTTTTGGGTGGACTCTCACTTCTTTACTGATTACGTGCTTGGACAATATAAAGATTACAAGCCAGCATGGACGGATGTTAACTTCGTCTTTGGGGCAATCAACATCAAACAACACTGGCTTATGTTTGGCATCGATCTCGAGAGGTGCATAATTTTTGTATTTAACTCCATGTCAAACTACATCGGTAACGACATAGTTGATGGTTATCTTCAACTCGTGGCCAGAGCAATACCTTCGATGTTGATTTCTATCCGATCTGACATTCCACATAGGAAGTTCAAGTACGAGCAATGGGAAGTGAAGAAATCGAAGATGACCCTCCAAGAGCGCAAGTTTTTAGACTGTGGCATTTTTTGTGCTAAATTTATAGAATAATGTGTAACTGGTGTTGGTAGAGCTAGCTTAACACAGGCTAATATGGCACTATATAGAAGACAGTATGTTACCAGTTGTGGACAAATAAATATTTATGGTAATAGAATTCAAATTGCACTGTACATTTAACTAAGCAATCGTCCAAAACTAACTAAACAATCGCATATATCTGAGTAAATGTTCACACATAATAACTACAATATCAAATACAAATAACAAAGCAGTCGCATATAAATAATAAAATGATCGCATAGAAATAACTAAACTATCACATAGATCGAAGTAAACGATTGCACATAATAACTAAGCGATCACCATAAATAACTAAGTGATCCCCTTTTGTTTATAACAAATCGATCACATACAAATTACATATCATTAAGCATAGATGGGCCAACGCCAGGTGTTATTAATGTTTGTCTGCAAATTAATGTTTTCTTGTTAGCCTAGATGAGCCTAGATAGTCAAAGTTCTTTCGTATTGCAAGCATCGATAATTTAACTAACAAATCATATTTCGAAAAGAAAATTTGATCGGCCTTTACATCCTCGTTATTCAAACAGTCATGAGGTATTGTGATGAGGTCGTCATACGGTGGGCCTTTGATGGTCTGGGTATATTTACAAATGATTGGTTTAGAATGGTGGAATACATTTGAATCGAAGGCATCACAACTGGTGGGACGGGAGCAGGTGGGGTTGGAACATGGATGTAAGGTGTTGGAGAAATTTATGGTCCTAAAGATTGCCCATATCCATGTTCAGTATCAAACTATGAAATACATCTAGGTTCACTGTTTTGACCAAACCAAGCTTCACTTCGGTCATCCTTTAAGTTACATGGCTCAATATGATCATTCAGTGAAGACATGGTGTGAATATTACGTGTTGGAATGGTAGCAAACCCAAAGTTTTGACTGGTTGAAATGGGTTGATCGGTCGGATTGCAATGTTGGTACATATCATCGGTGTACACTCCATGACTTTCGCAAGGTGTAATTGATATAAATAACAGCATCCGGATGCACCACTTCCTTCTGAAAAAAACTAAGGTCTTCATCATTGATTATGTCAACTGGGAGAGCTGGGACCAATAAATTGTAACAACATTTGATGTATATATCAAACATATCCAGATCGATATTCAGTTGTTGGTGCATAATACTCACTAATTCACTGACTGTTATATCATTTCTGACTTTCAGACCTTTCATATGACCTCCAACATAATTTCTTCCGGACTCATCCCAATCCTCACCAAATCGTACAAATATGCAAAGTAGCGTCTTTGATCTGCAATGGGATAAGCAAATCTTAAGCAATGTCCCATAAAAGTTTAAGAAATCGCCCAGTAA
Source organism: Benincasa hispida (assembly GCF_009727055.1). Taxonomy (NCBI): domain Eukaryota; kingdom Viridiplantae; phylum Streptophyta; class Magnoliopsida; order Cucurbitales; family Cucurbitaceae; genus Benincasa; species Benincasa hispida. The sequence goes on from NC_052353.1 coordinate 59,706,508, forward strand.
TTGATAAGTGATCGTCCAACTATTTATAAGTGTTTGCTTAGTATTGTATATGCGATTATATATAAATTTCTGAACGATCGTTTCTACAATACTACACGATCGTTTATAAATTACTACACGATCGTTTATAAATTACTACATGGTCATTTATAAATTACTACACGATCGTTTATAACTTACTACATGATCGTTTATAACTTACTACACGATCGTCTAGTAATTCATGAAGGATTGTTTATATGGTAATGAACGATTGTATATATATTACTATATGATCGTTTATTTCATACTAAACAACACTTATTATGAAAGCAATCTGAAACAAGAAATATTGTAGAATATCACTTACATTCTCTCCGTTTCTAAATTTGACGATGAAAGCGATCAATGAGAATGTAGGACTGAAACTCTGAGAGAACACTCCAAGAGAACAATGGGAGAACTTCGTGGGGGATTCGACGGAAAGTGAATACTGAGAGTGAGAAATTCGATTCATACCAATGTTATTGGTAGAATAGTAGTTAGGAATAAATGCTTTGGTGGAATATTGGTGTTGCATTGAATACATATTGAATGAATGCTTGAGAAATGGTTGAAGGAAGAAGATGGAAGGCTTTGGTTTGACGGCTTTTTAAAATTTGGGGTAATTTTGGAATTTTGCATGGGCAAAAGGTCAATGGTAGAAAAGTTTTTAGAAAGAGGTCATTGGTAGAAAAGTTTTTGGTTTTTAGATCATTTTGTGAATTTTTCCCTTATTTTCTCATCTTCTAAACTAAAAAAGATTGAACTCTTATCCAAATTTCAAAAAGGGCGTTTGAGGCAAAAAAAATTGGTTATTGTATCCTAAGTTATTATAGTTGGGTTATAATAGTTTGTGAATAAGGTGTAAATTATTTTAGTTTGAGTTATAATAGTATGTGTCTGAGGTGTAAAATATTTTAGTTTGAGAAGGAAAAAGTAAATACTGTAGCAAAGAATAAAAAAAATGATGAATGTAAAATATTAAAAATTGTAGCAAATAGTAAATACTGTAGCAAATTAGAGTTTTGAAATAGTGTAGACTATAGTTAGTTGGGGACAACAAAATAGAATTTACTATAACAAGAGGTGGTTATTATAGTCTTAAGATAATTCTTGCTCCAAACACCCCTTAACAAGTTTTTAAAAATTATTTTTTATATAATATCTTTTGATCCCTAAGTTTTGACTCTAGTTTTTTTTTTCTTTGAAACCGAAGTGAGCAGAAGGACTTTTTAGACCCAACTCAATTCTTCAGATTGTTAATTTCTTTAATCCAAATAACCATTTTTCTTTAATCCAAATAACCCTTATTAAAAAATGAACCCAACCCAACCCAAGCATAGTTCGAGTTGGTTCGTGGTATATTAGGTGAACCCATGAACTAACTCAACCCACAAAATTTTCATTTATTTGAATCCAACCCAGCCCAATTGAGTTAATAACCCAACTCAAGCCACACGGGTTGAGTTGGGTTGATCGATTTTCGGGTCATCGATTTTTGAACACACCCTAGATGGCCCTGACAATTCTTGTATCCCCTGCGATCGGACTACGTCATCTTTGCTGTATTGATGCTTTTAAGGGTGAAAGTTATCCCCATAAAAAACATAACTAATATAGATCAAAAAAAAAAATTCTCATGAGGTCACCCAATAAGATTTTCCAAAGCTAAGCACGTTTACACTATAAAGTTGTAGGTTAAAGCCTGAATCTCATAGGGTTTTTATAGTTTGTAAACCCTTGTATAACTGTAAGTGATTATAATATTTGACATATTTGATATTTTAATTCACTTTGTCTATAAAATATCTGATATTTTAGTGGTCATTAACCACAAAGCAAGTAAATAACATCCACGATTATCTGTTTGTAACTTACAACTCGTATGTGGAGACATAGAGGTGGATCATATTTAAGTGATAACCCAATGGTCTGTGGTATATAGATCAGGTTGGGTACTTTATCCTGGTGACACTACGAGTAGACTCGCTTTGTAGATTTACAAATGTTTGTAAAGTGTACAAATGATCTAGAATCTTGATCATTCCATATATTAGACATGCAGCAGGGATATTCCCTATACAAAGAGTTTGTCAAGACCGGACCACAAAAAAGCTTAGTCTTATTATATAACGCCGTTCATTAATACAAGACTTTCATTTCACTAGATGACATAGGTTAACATGACCTTATCCTAAAGTTTGGGGAGGTTGGTGCAACGTCTTGGCCTATGAGAACGGTCATTTGATTTGTATGGGTGAGAGTGGCTAGATTGCGCTACTCAACAAGCCTACCATTTTGGGGATCGTCTGATTAGGGAGCTGAGAACTCAGCTACACAAGTTGGAATCACTACTTCTCGAAGATGGGTGAAGTTAGAATAAATTGCTCTCTTAAGGGCTGATTCCAGGTCTTTGACAATGTGGCGCCACACCCTCTTCTAGCCCGAGAGGGGTTTAGTCATATTGACTATGAATCTACTTGTCCATTAGGAGGATCTAGTAGCACTGATATAGAGTGAGAGGTGAACTATAAGAAGAAACGATAAATTTGGTCCAGCTGTAACTTACGAGCAATTGTGAAATGGTCAACAACAGAAATATAATCTGTGTGCGAAGAGAGTGCAGTTGTCGGTCTTTAGTGGAGTGTCCGACAATTAACGGATAGTGGATAATGTATTAAAGAGTTTAATTAATTATTCACGTACCGTTGGAGCTTCAAGCTACAAGTCTATAAGGTCCCTTTGGTAGCTCAAAAGATTTAGTTGAGAATCAGTTTTTGAGTTAATTTGAATTGTTCAATATAATAGAGAAGAAATTAATTATATATGATATAATTAAATTGATTCAATTACATATGATATAATTAACATATGTAGTTTTGATACATTATTGTTTTAAATAGAGGAATAAATATTGAATGTGATTTCAAATATATTTTCTATGAATGAGATTCATAGATGTTAAATTTAATATAAATATGATTTATATTAAATGTCATAAAATAGAGAAAAAGAACTATAGTTTATCTTGTATATGATGCAATATTAAAATTATAGGTTATAAATATAATATAATAAGTTGGTTATCATATTTATTTATATTATTAATTATTTTGGATATTATTCTCTTTTTCTCTCTAACCACCTTAATGGGAGGTTAGTTGGTTTTTATGATAAATGAGATAAATAAAATATAATTTTATTATTCCATATCTAATCTACACGATCTTGTGATTGAATCTATATGATAGATTAAGAGAGCATATATGATAGGCTCATTGTCTACAAGATTGAAGAACTTCTCTATACGATAGTGTGCTCTTCCTCAATCGTCTTCCTCCTCTAAACTCTAACACTTCCTCCTAACCAAAATAGTCAGAGCACACCACTCCTAGGTTCTCACCCTGAGAATACCGAGGTCACTAAGTGGGAGTGTCTTCCCCTTTGGTTCGAGTTTGGTTGCTGATCGAGGGGTTCGTGTTTGTTCGAAGAGTTCGTGACAATTTGACGGATTTACGTGAAGAAGAGTTATTCAAAGGTATAATCACTTGAACTCTTTTTGTAGTTTAAAAGAATGCTGTAATTTTTGTTAAGATGCATAATTTGTGTGCTTTATTGTAAATGTTTGTTTTCAATCGAAATGGGATTTGGACGATCCGCTTCCGCTCATGGAGCTCTTGTAAATCGAGTTCCTTCATAAAGTTCCTAAGATTGAGCCATCGAAAAAAAGGGTGCACGTTGTTGGTATAGGTAGTAACTTTCAATTCTTTTGTCTTTTTTAACCATATTTTCATGTTCTCAGGATCCCTATCATTTAGATATGATCTCGGTTCATTTATGTCTTCCTCCTAATCTCGGGGCGTTACAGTAATTGACATGACCTTCGTCCCTAGAGCTCGGAGGTTCAATCCCCACCCTACAATTGTTGTACTAAAATAAAGTTTTGGCTCTAGTTTCATTATGTTTTAAAATGTCACACACTAAATTTTTCAATTGGTTTTAGAAAATTGTTAGTATTTTTTGGGTAAATTGCAAAAACCACTTTTAAAGTATGGTGATAGTTGCAATTATACACCAAACTTTCAAGTAAAAATTGAGTTTTCATGCTTCTAAAACCGTTAAAATTGTAACCTCAAATTTACATAGTTGTAGATATTAGACCTTCAAATATTTAATGGTAAGTAATAAATATAATTTTTATTTAAGAAAATATAATAGGTGAATAAGCTTCTAAAATTTATAATAAATATGCTAATAGATATATATATATATATTTTTTTTAAGAAATCTATAATAAAACTAAATTTAAGATTTATCGATAGTAAATGAATTCGAACGAAATCTCAAAATACCGATTACCGACTAAATTGATATTTTAACCCATTTTTGCCCAAAAAAAATAAAAAATAATAAATAAAATCACAATTTTCAAATTTTTTTTGTGAACTCCAAAGTATGTGGATCCCAACGGTCATTCATTCGTCATCTTCTCCTCTCTCTCGTCCGAGAAGCAAAGCATCAGAGTAAAATGCAGACCACAGCCATAGTTCCTTCTTCAAGTGGCTCCATTTTCTTCAACCCCCTTCTCAATTTTACCCTTTCAAATCCCATAATTCCACCCAGATCCCCATTCCTCTCGACCCTTGTAGCAGTTTCCGATGGATTGCAGGCCCAAACATCGATCATTTGCGCTAGAAAGAAGAAGAAAAGTCCCGGATTTCAGAGATCAACCAAATTGATGCTTGAATTGGCTTCTCTCTTAGTTTCCAATCTCAAGATCTTGCCGCCACCGCTGGATTTAGTCGTCACGGAATTGAGCGGCGGAGATGGAAACGGAGGTGGTTCGCGGTTGTGGAGGGGTTTTGGTGGAGGGGGCTATGATGGATGGAGAGGTAAAAGGAAGAAGAAACCATTGTTGATTGGGTTTTTGATTGTTTGTGGTCTTGTTTTGTTGTTTATGACTGATTTTGAGATCGATACGGTTTGTGGTGTTCTTGGATTTGCTTTATTCAGTGTTGCATTGATTCAATTGTGGCTGAAAAGTGGGATTTCGAAAGATTTCGTTTGGGGGTTTGGCCTTTTCGGCATTTTGATTGCCTTGGGATTGAGAAGATCTGAAATGCAAAAATGGGTTGGAAAATTAGGGATTTACAGTCCAAAGATGAAGAGTTTGAGAAGAAAAATTAGAGGCAAGAAAATTTTCTGAGAGCGCTCTTCGATAAACACAATATATATATCTATAAGTATTTTTTTTCCTCTAATGAGATTATAGTTAGAGATTCGACTAGATATTTCCCCTTCATATCTTCACCTTCTTTTTACATAATTCTCACTCGATGATTCATTTCCATGATCTTCAATCTTGCGTATCTGATTGAGAACGAAGATAATGAAACCGAATTATTACAGTATTATAAGTTTATTGGAAAAATGCAAAACCATGAAGGAGTTGAAACAAATACACAGTCTGATGATTACAACTTCAGTCGTCAAGAACATAGTCCCCTGCAGCAGACTTATTGATTTTTGCGCAAATTCTGATCTGGGTGACATTGAATATGCGAGAACAGTTTTCTATCAAATTGATCAGCCAAGTGTTTACATCTGGAATTCGATGATCAAAGGGTACTGCAATGGCGGTGACAAGTTTGAAGCTCTGTTTATGTATGAAGAAATGCAGCGTAAAGGCTTCTCCCCGGACCATTTCACCTTCCCTTTTGTGTTGAAAGTTTGCTCCATAATCGATCTTTTTGGATATGGGCAAAGCGTTCACAATCGAATTGTGAAAACTGGGTTTGAATTAGATGCGTATACTTCTTGTTGTTTGCTCAATATGTATGTTTCTTGTGGAGATTTGAGTTCTGGGCTGAAGGTGTTTGAGTTTATTCCCAAGTGGAATGTGGTTGCTTGGACTTCCTTAATTGCAGGGTTTGTGAACAATGATCAGGCGAGAGAAGCTCTGAGATTGTTCAAAGATATGGAGAATGAAGGTGTGGAGCCTAATGAAATCACCATGACCACTGCCTTGGCTGCAGCTGCTCATTGCAGAGATATCGATACTGGGAAATTGGTTCACAATCGTCTCTGCCAACTTGGTTTTGATCCATTCGACATAAACTCTAACTTCAATGTAATACTTGCAACTGCAATCATGGACATGTATGCAAAATGTGGCAAGTTGGCGACTGCTCGGAATCTGTTTGATAAAATGCCTCAAAGAAACTTGGTTGTTTGGAATTCGATGATTGGTGCCTATAGTCAATATGGTCGAAGAGCGGAGGCATTACACCTTTTCATTGACATGGGATTGGCTGGGTTTGCTCCTGATAAAGCAACATTTTTGAGTGTGATAAGTGCTTGCACCCATCTGGGGTTTCGATCAACCGGACGAAGTTTACATGCTCGTGTGTTGAAAACAAGCTTCCATGAGTATGTTCCCATCGGAACCGCTCTTATGGACATGTATGCGAAAGCTGGAGATGCAGATACTGCATTGAAGATCTTCAGCAAGATGCAGAAGAAAGATGAAATGGCCTGGACAACGATGATATTAGGGTTAGCAATCCATGACAAAGGCCAAGAAGCACTGCATATGTTCAGAAGAATGGTAGCAGAAGATGAAGTTGCTCCTAACCAAATCACCTACATAGGAGTTCTATGGGCATGCAGCCATCTCGGGCTGATCGAAGAAGGTCAGAAACAGTTTACCTCCATGACTGAGGTTTACGGTATCGAGCCTACTATGGAGCATTATGGCTGCATGATCGATCTTTTGAGTAGAGCAGGCCACTTTGAAGAGGCCGAGGAGTTCCTGAAGAAAATGCCAATGCAACCAAATGCAATAATCTGGAGTTCTATTCTGAATGGCTGTGAAATGTATGGAAATGTAGGTCTTGCTAACAGAGTGAAAGGTCACATAGCAGAGTTGAAGAACTCTGGCAGTGGTGTTTATGTACTTTTGTCAAATATTTATGCCAGAGCCTGTAATTGGCAAGAAATGAAGCTGGCGAGAGATATGTTAAAGCATAAAAAGATCGGAAAAACTCTTGGGAACAGTTTTGTTGAAATAAAGTTGTTGCCTTAGCTAATGCTACTGTTGGATAACAAAAGTTCCATACTATTATGATAGTACCTAATCCAATAATCCTTCCATTAAGCATTTGACACTTGATTAGATGATAAATTATTTTATTCTACGGGTCCATGCAATTATTAAATACTTATTTTTTTGGCAAACAATGAATGGAAGTAGTTGTAGTACTAAAATTTTTCCTTGTCCAAACTAAGAAAACTTAAAAGACGATCAAATCAGGTAAGTAAAGTCAATTGATCTAGTAGTGAACGTAATTATGATGGTTTGAAAGTTTTCAATCAGTAACAGAGGGAGGGAGAAAGACAATTTCAGTCACAGAGGGAGAGAGAGAGACTGTTAGGGGGAGAAAAGTGAGAGAGAGATCATGAATGTTAGAATTATAGACAGATTGATATCGTAAACTTCAAAGTAAAATGAACTAGGCACTACTTAATTCTCTATACAACAGATCTTTTAACAAAATTACAAATTCCATATCATTGTGATGTTTTTCTGGGAGCTTGGTCGAGAAAATTAAGCTGATCCTTTCAAAGCATCTCCTTCTAAAGGAATGACAGAGAAAAAAAATGAGTTAACATCTTTCCTAATAGGCCATATTTCCTAATGAATAGTTATCCACAGAAAAGGCCTTTTCCTAAACAACAAACCAAAATGAGTCAACAATCATCTCAGTATTTTGACCCCCCTAACAAATCATTTAAGCCTGCTAATCACCTTTTGGCTACAGTGCCTTCTAAAATCCCATCTGCACCAAAAGCACCTGAAAATTGCAGGTTATTGACAGGGCCGGGTAGCTGGAAAGTGATAGAGAAGTGACCTGGTGGACATAGATTTTTCGATTGCATCCGAAATACTTGCGAATTCTTACATACTATCTTCTCCCCTGTTGTTGTTACTCCTTTTATTTTCACTTTCCCATCAGGTTCCATGTCACAACTGAAACTGTCTGCTGCCATTAAACAATAGTCTGGTCAGATAGATAATTTTCATGTGTACCAAAGCAAAAACAGATAAGAGAATAATCTTGTGTCTGTATTGTTAGGATAACATTAACGCTGCACATTATGGTAGCAAAGTGGAAGAAAATTAATCAGTTTCAACACTCACTCACTTTGATCTCTAGCCACCCCTGGAAGAGAAACGCGGAAGAAGTATGAATTCTCGTTCTCACCGATGTCCACACGTCCAATGACTGGTCCAACTTTTCCCATGGCTGCAGTCCCAGTGAGGGAAATCCCAGTTTTGGTGGCAGATACAATATCATCCCACTCTTGACTGGTTGTGAGAGGACAATATACCATAGCTGGCCCAACCTTCACCATAGCTTCTGGATCTTCAACTCGTGGAGAAGAAGGAATGTAGCTGTGTGGTAGAGGTGGACCAATATATGGCATGCTATTGATGGGAGCCACATTGAGAATGCGTTGACGAAGATTTGAAGAATCTGCCTCATCTTTTCTTGTTTCCTCAACCCTGCAAGACGAGTAATATGATTACAACATAGTCTGATGGTTCTCTGTCATACCATTCATTGAACAGAAATTGTGGACGAGTCTTTGAACTCCCTTTTTCCTAATAAAAAGAGGTTTTGAAGGATCTCCCTCATATTATGCTCAGTGCACACTGCACTGATCTCAAGGAGTTTCATCCATCAAAAGGTCAACTTCGGGAGAATAAAGATTTTGAAATGTTAAGTTTTTCATTTAGGGACACCAAGATATCTCCAAAAATCCGAGCTCTTACCACTAGGGGCACCAGTTGGAGGTGGGGATCTTTAAACTTAACAATAAAAATAACAAACACTCCCAAATTGAACCAATAATATAAGGCCATAAGCAGTCCAACAGTATGTTCAGTCGCTACTCTAGTCATATGAGAACATATTTTCCTAAGAGAACTAACTCGAGTTAAAGATTGTCTGGGAGGTATTTTAATGGACATATGGAGGGGTCTGAGATTAAAACAGTCATTGCCCAAAGCAAAGGTTGTGTAGGGAACATCTAACCTCTTGTGTGCATATGATGTAGTGCGTGCAAGCGACAGGTTCATCTTGTTTGGCAGGGGAGGGAGAAGAGCATACAAGAGGTCACCAGCGTTATATGAGACACATGCCAAACTAAAAGATTGGAAAGTACGATAGCATAACAAGAAATATATGAATATATGATTAGGTCTAAACTTTCTGTATGGTCAAACTTTTCTAATGCTCACATACTTCAAGAGAAAATTAGTGGGAGAAAGGAAATTTTAGTCTTAAATATTTCCTTTCTTCACCAAGGTGAAGCTGATGTAGTTGAAACAACAGACGGAAAATGGATTGTGATAGAAAACAAGCAGATTGTGACAGCCACCTCCAACAATTTATCCTCACAAACACAATCTCTTTGGGAAAAAATAAATTTCTCAAGCGTAAATAATTTTTTTCTCAAACGGCAGCCCAAATGTCACAGAGAGGATTCACTTAATGGACTTGTTTCTTTTTAAAGCCAGAGTATGTATTCACGTTACTGACATAAGAAGACAAAGATGAACGCCTGGAGGATAAGCTACAGGGACAGGTACAAATGAGTGTACCACATATCTAAAAGAAATGGCACAAGTTTAATGATGTACTTGGACTATCAAAACCCGGGATGCCTGGTCTATGCTATCAATAGATATTATGTGAATTTGGACATCCGGGTGAGTATACATGAGCAAGAGAGAGAACAAGACAAACAAATAGAAATCCTTAAAATTGTGACAACCGTCCAAGAGAGATTGCATACCCGGGTTGGAAATCAAAACAAAAAACAAAATTGATCAAATTTGGTTACTTATAACTCTGACAGATAATTTGGTTTCTAAATCGTTGACATTCCCTTGTATATATATGGGATTTCCTCAGAAAACAGATAACCAGAACAACATAAGTTCCTTTATGAGGCACGTAAATTTGCCATTTCCTTGTATCATAGCCAACTTCAAAGAAACAAGAACTCATTTACAGAATATATGATGTTTATCATTTATGATTAATAAAAGGATAACAAAAAAAGAAGTCTAAAAATATAAGACTATTGGTGATTATTTGCCTTGTAAGTCAACATGTGGGTGTTTAAGACTATAATGCCTCAAGTTGCCTTTTCAACTTCAGACACGTCAGGCAGATAATAAATCTCAACTAGATTTTAAAATCTGTTGTCAAATGGATATAAGCCTCTAGAACTAAAGTATATAAAAAGTACTGTTTTAATGGTTTAGAAAGGAGAAGAAAAAAAAGTTGATATTTGCTATTTAGCTTAAGAGTTCAGACAAAATTCAACAAGCACAAGCAATTACAAACATTAATATGGACCAATCGAATTAAAATGCATCTCAAAAAAGATAAAAATAATCAGTGCAAATTCCAGCTCAATACTTCTATGCTTCTAAGGAAAACGTCATGATTTAACACCAATTTGACAGACTGGCAAGGAAAAATTAAAGGGAAGTCTGAAAGTATTAACTTTCCAAATGAGAAATTACAGTTTCCCCCCTCCAAATCTTTCCAAAATAGGCACTTTAAAGAACTCGTGAACCCATGAACTAAATCTTTTGGTGAAGCCTTTCTGCTGGACTCTATGGAGGTGGAGGGAAAGAAACAACGGCCTTTTCAAAAACAAAGCCAAGCCTTCTGATTACTTATTAAACTTGGTGCTCTTCTCTGTTTTTAGTTGGTGCAAATGAACAAATTTTTTAAAGGACTATTAGTCTCAGAATCTCACTGATTTTATTTCTTGATGGAAGATTCTTTTGTAATCCACTCTACGAAGATTCTCCTTCCATTTTGTAAAGATTAACGAAAAAGGCCGTCTATGTATTACCAACTACGATTTCATGCCATCCAAAGAAAAGAACTCGTCCCAAAATATAAACACAACCATAGATGAGAACACTTATCGCTCATTCACGGACTCCAATTATAGAGAAACTCAACTTGGTTAAAACCGCCAAAAATCTCCAACAAAGTTCCCCTGATTTCCATCTCAACAACTTACTCTCTTAAGCAACCAAAACCAAAAGTTCCCACTCACCATTAAGAAAAAATTCAGAACATAAACACCGCAAAATGATTATTACATTTACCCATATTCAATTACGAACAAGCAGAACGCAAAAATTACCTTCAATTCTTCTTAAAATCCGAAACTATAGTTCATTTATCTATATCACCAAAACCCTTTACCCTAATACCCATCCGCTTCATAAATATAATGCTCAAATACCAAGAAAAAGGAGACAGTAGTTAATTAAAGAAGAGAAAATCCCTCCTCTGCTGCATTAACCGATGATTGATAACAGAAGAGATAGATAGAGAGACAAAGATAGCACTCCAATCAAACATGAAGAGAAGAAGATACCTAGCCGGAGAAGTCATCGGAGAGTCGCCGGAGATTTTGAAAAGCTTGTAAGTTCGGATTTCGTCAACGTACCCAGTAACACTGACAGACAGATGTTAGTGGAGATGTTCAATTTATAAATAAGCATTGCATAGGGCTGAGATGAATACGGTTCCCTTCATATCTTCCTCACGTGATGTTTTTTTCTCCTTTTTCTTTTTTAGTCTCATTTAGAAAAGGCCACTAATTTCTAAATTTGGATTTAAATCCCATTATCCATTCCATAAGTTATTAAGATTAAGGGATTTTTACATAACTTATGTTTGGCCATATATTTTTATAAATATCTTTAAATTCAAAAAAGTTTACTTTTGATAGTTTTGCCATATTTTCGAAGCTACATTAATGATGGAGAGAAAATACATTTTTTTTTTAAGAAGTATTGTAAATAAAGTGTGGGATGGGAGGAATCAAACTTCAAACCACGAGATTAATAGTATGAACATTATGCCACTTGAGCTACGCTTTTGTTGGTAAATAGTGCATTTATTATAGAGAGAGAAAATGCATTTATTTTAATTTTTTTCTATTTTCCAATTTGGAAAAAATATATTTAATGAAATTTTGTTTTCTATTTACATTGGTTTTCACACATCAATTTATTGGTTTTTTTTTTTTTTACAGATTAATGGTTATTTTAAATATACCTTAAAACATTTTGACGGATTCATGAATATTTTAAGAATACCGTAGAACATTTTGTTAGGTATTTGAAAATATTCTAACCAATATATGAAATATGCCAAAATTTATAAATTAGAAATTGACCAAATGCTTGACATAAATCACAGTATAAACCAATATATGAAATATACCGTAGTATATAAATTTTCATAGATTTCATTTACACCACAGAGTATATATCATAATACAATAAGTCTAAATAAAAAAAAACACTCGTTTTTATCAAATAAACAAACACATATACCACAGTACATATCAAATTTCCTACAAATGCTAAAAAGATAGTACATATATATCACAATATATATAAAAAATAGAAAAAAAAATGAAGTCCATCTTCATATGGGGGTTTATAATACATAACTCTCCATCTTTATCTCTTCTTCTTCTTCAGCCATGGTCGTCACAAATCTCTCTCCCTGTCATTGTCAACCGAATTTGCTCGTCCCGTCGCGTCGTCGACCGAATCTGCTCAATCCATCATTGTCGATTCGCACCACGCCGTCCGCACCATCAATTCGTCCCAAGTCGTTTGTGTCATCTTGTATCGATCTATCAATTCGCCTTACGACGTCGTCTACTGCCTACAACTCACATCGCCAAAAGGAGAAAAGAGAGGGAAGGGAAGGAAAAAAAGAGTGGGAAGAGGAAGAAATTAATGTGAATTGTGGAGGAGAGAATATATGAAATATATTGTTGGGGAGAGAAAATATATGCATGGGGGAGAGAGAAATAAATAAATAACTATATATATATATATATAAAACATAGGTGAGGGCTAAATTGTAAATAATCATTGATATTAGTGAAAATAGGGAGGCCAACATGTCTTTTTTGTAAAAAAAAAATGAAATGTTTAAGACATTAACATAATATGTGTCTATTCTTTAGGCCTTTTATGTAGAAATCCCTAAGATTAAATTACGTGTGCCAAAACGAGCATATCTCAATTAAAATATAGAATGTGTTAGCATAACATGTATCTAATTTGAATACCTTTACCTCTGTTCTACGAATTATTGGGTTTTATGTCCTAAAACTCGTGGTTTGTAAGCAATAAAACTTATACTGAAAATTCAATAAAGTTGTTATTGAATATATTGTTTTTTAGAAATTCAATAAACCAAAGTCCTTTGGCTATTATATGAGTACTTGAACTTTATGTGAAGACATACAAGTGGATCAGGTTCGAGTAAATAGTCAAAATGATCTATAGTATATGAATAAGGTTGGGTGCCTTATTTTGGTAACACTATTGGATGTGGTCTACTCTATAGTTGTTACAAAGAGTTGTAAAGTGCTACAAACAAAGTGATTCTAATTCGTTCATGTTGGGACATAAGAAGTGGGGGTGTCCTGTGCAAATGAGTTTTGTGCAAGATCAGACCACGAAACCAGTCACTCTTACTTTATAACGTTGTTTACTGTTTAAGACTAACTATTTCAAAGCGACCTAGGTAATTTGACCTTAATCCTGAGCTAACTATGAACTCCTGTTTGTTCAGGATTATCCTTTGATCTGTAAATGGTGAGAGTAGACCAACTGCCTCTGCTCAATAAGCTTACCATTTTGGGGATAAGACCGGATGAATAGCTGGGGACATAGGTGTAAGATGGAATTCACTCCTACCCAATTAGGGATAGTAGAAAGGTTGTTCCCTTCAAGTGTTGATTCTGGGTCTTGAACAAGAGGCTTCACCCTCTCATTGAGACATAAGATGCTTCACTTATACCTTTCACGTTTCTCCTAAATAGTCCACACCGTGAGATCTATCCTCGGCCTCGCGGCACCTTTGGCGTGTCCCCTCAGTGGATGGTGTTTGGGTAGGTCAATATTAAGGTTGATGGAGAGAATGTTCATAGTAAGTGGGAGCGGGAAGTGCGACAACATATCCCTCGGTCTCCCTCGTTAGGCTGAATAAAGTTACTGCGCATCGCCTCGAGGCACCCTAGAAGTGTTCCCCTAAAGGATGGCAGTTTTGCGAGTTTTTTTTTTTATTTGATCTCCTGTAAGAGGATAAGTTAACTTAGTCTCTTGTCCTAATCTGCTTCTTTCCTACGGTGGGCTCATTAGAGCGGGACTCTGCCATCAAAAGCGAGGGGTTACACTTACGTGGAAGAGTTAAAGGTTAACGATTTTGGATCGAAAAATGGTGGTTGTTAGGTTCAGTTCTAAGAGTTGGTTCTTTCTAATGGTTGATAATGTCTCATCCCAGCTAAGGGGCAACTGATCACCCCACCGGTGGCATTTGTCCTACCTCACTAGGGCATCATTGAAAAATAGAAGTCTTTAACTTAGGGTACTTGAAACTTTTTTGCAAAATTGATTGGTTTAAAAGTGGTTTAGCAAATTCTAATAAAGTTTTGTTCATTTTTTTAGCAACATTTTCAAAATGGCAACAGCCACGTTAGCATTGCTAAGCGTCGAAAAACTTACTGGCGATAGTTTCGAAACATGGAAACACATGATCATGACAATCCTAATCATCAAGGATCTCATGTTCGCTCTCACGGAGGCTTGTCCTCCTATTCCAGCTCCGAATGCCGCTCGAAATGTTCGGGAGGCATACGAGCGATGGACAAGGGCGAATGAGAAGCCCGAGCCTACATCTTGACAAGCCTTTCTGAAGTCTTGGCCAAGAAACATGAGCCTATGGTCTTAGCGCGTGAGATCATGGAGTCCCTGTGGGGGATGTTTGGATAACCATCTGAACAGCTTATGTATGAGGCTCTTAAATACATATTCAACTCTAAAATGGAAGAAGGCACCTCTGTTCGTGAACATGTGCTAAACATGATGGTCCACTTTAATATGGCGGAGTTGAATGTATCTACCATCGATGAGGGTAGCTAGGTTAGCATAATCCTATATTCTTTGCCGGAGAGTTTCCTGCACTTTGTTAGCAATGTGATTCTTAACAAAGTAAAATATAACCTTACAACTCTCCTCAACGAGTTTCAGACATAACAATGTTTACTGAAAAGTAAGGAGAGGCAGAAGGGTGAGACAAATGTTGCTTCATCCTCCAGGATGTTCCATAGAGGTTCGAATTCAGGAACGAAGTCTGCACCTTCTGCTTCTAACTCTGAAAAGGGGAAGAAGAAAAAGGGTGGTAAGGGAAAAGGGAGGGCACCTGCTAACCCACCGCATGTCGCCCCAAGGAGGCGTCCACAGGCTGCTAAAGGAAAGTGTTTCCATTGTAACTAAGATGGACACTGGAACTGTCCTCGGTATCTGAAAGAGAAGAAAACAGCCAAGGTGGATAAAGGTAAATGTGATTTACTTGTTCTTGAAACTTGTTTAGTGGAGAATGATGATTCTTCCTAGATAATTGATTCAGGCGCCACTAACCATGTTTGTTCTTCTTTTCAGGGGATTAGATCTTGGCAGCAGCTGGAGACTAGTGAGATGACGATGCGAGTTGGCACCGGGCACATCATCTCAGCTGTGGCAGTGGGAGGACACCAGTTAGCTTTATAGAATAGGTTTCTTATTTTACATAATGTATATATTGTTCCCAAACTAAAGAGGAACCTTATTTCTGTAAAGTGTTAATTGCAATGTAAATATACTATCTCATTTAATGTGGATAAAGCGTTTATTCATAAAGATGAAGTTTTTATTTGTACAGCAAATCTAGAATCGAATTTATATGTGCTAAGGCTGTAAGCCATTAATTCCCTCCATAATACTGAATTGTTCAAAACTGTCGTAACTCAATCAAAACGTCGACGAATTTCTCTAAAAGAAAATTCCCAACTTTGGCATCTTCATTTAGGACACATCAATCTCAATAGGATTAAGAGATTGGTGAAGAATGGACTTCTAAGTGAGTTAGAAGAAAATTCTTTACCAGTGTGCGAATCTTATCTTAAGGCTAAGATGACTAAACGACCTTTTACTAGAAAAGGTTATAAAGCCAAGGAGCCTCTTGAGTTAGTACATTCTGACCTTTGTGATCTTATGAATGTGCGAGCGCGAGGTGGCTATGAGTATTTTATCAGTTTCACGGATGATTACTCGAGGTATAGGTATGTTTATCTTATGCAACAGAAGTCTGAATCCTTTGAAAAGTTCAAAGAGTTCAAGGCTGAAGTTTAAAATGCATTGGATTGATGGATTAAAACACTTCGATCAGATCGAGGTGGAGAGTTTTTTAACTTCGAATTACAGAACTATTTAATAGAATATGGAATCGTTTTCCAACTCTCAGCGTCGGGTACACCTCAGCAGAATGGTGTAACGGAGAGGAGAAATAGGACCTTGTTAGACATGGTTCGCTCAACGATGAGTTACGCTTTCTTACCGAACTCGTTTTGAGGTTTCGCACTGGAGACTACGATATATATACTCAATTGTGTTCCCTCTAAGAGTGTTGCAAGAACACATCTAGAGTTGTGGAACGGGTGTAAAGCTAGTTTAAGTCACTTTTGCATTTAGAGTTGCCCTGCACATGTACTTGAGGCTAATCCCAAGAAGTTGGAACCACGATCGAGGTTATGCCTCTTTATAGGCTACCCCAAAGGTACACGAGGGGGTTATTTTTATGATCCTATAAAAAATAGGGTATTTGTTTCAACAAACACTATTTTCCTGGAGGAGGATCATATAAGGGAGCACAGTCCATAAAGCAAAGTCGTATTGTGTGAGCTTTCCAATGAAACTACTGAAACTTCAACAAGAGTTGTTGAAGAGTCTGCTACATCAGCAAGAGTTGTTGATGGAAGTTCATCCAGTAGGTCAGTTCCACCTTAAGAGTTGAGGGAACCTTAACATAGTGGGAGGGTTGCGAACCCACTCGTTCACTATCTGGGTTTCACGAAATCCTTGCTATGGTAACAGATGGTGACGTTGAGGATCCGTTGTCTTATAAGAAGGCAATAGAGGATGTTGACCAGGATGGCGACGTTGATGAACCTTGTGTTTACAAGAAGATCATCAACGCTTCAGTAGTCTTCTTAGTGTTGTACGTAGACGATATCTTACTCATTGGGAATGATGCAAGTCTACTGACTGCAGTTAAGTACTAGCTAGCGACCCAATTCCAAATGAAAGATTTGGGAGAGACTCATTTTGTTCTAGGTATACAGATCTTTCGGGATTGTTAGAACAAAGTGTTAGCACTGTCTCAGGCATCGTACATTGACGAGATGTTGCTCAAGTACTCGATGTAGGACTCCAGGAGGGGCCTACTGCCGTTTATCCATGGAGTCACTTTGTCTAAGGAAATTTGTCCTAAGACGCCTCAAGAGGTTGAGAAGATGACACGGTTCAGTCTAACCCAAACCATTTTAATGTTGCTGACGCATTTACGAAGGCTCTCACGGCTACAGTGTTTGAGGGTCACCTACGGAGCATGGGTCTATAGGATTGCCCGCGGTTGGGCTAGGGCAAGTGGGAGATTTTCTTGTACTGGGCTTTTATGCCCTAGTTTATTGTTTAGTACTAGTTTATTGTACACCCCACTTTGCTTTAGGACAAGTGGGAGATTGTTGGGGTTGATGCCCTAAAGTCTTGTGTCCTGTAGTTTGTAAATAGTTTGTACGAATGCTTGTGTTGTTAATATATGATATTTACTTCACATATTGTATTTTGCTCAGTTGCTTGTTTTATTTGCTTTACCACAAACCAATAAACATAAAATCCCTGGTTATCTGTATGTGACTCAAGCATGTATGTGGTGATATACAAGTGGTTCGACCGGTTGTCTTGTGGACCGGTCTGGTTTAGCCTCGAATGATTTTTTGGCTGGTCCGGTTTAGACGATCCAGATCTGGTTCAAGCTACTAGAGTTTGTTTTGGAGCGATTCGAGCGGTCTGGAAGCGGTTCAGAAGCTATTTTTGTAATAATTAGGTTTTCGTTTGCTTGTTTATGCCAAAACTAAAGCCATATCAGTTAGTGTTTAATTATTTATGCATGTGATGTATGTTATAATTAAATAAATCTTGTAGGTGCATACATGCCATGTAGATTTAAAATCCCACCGTAGGAAGCATGTTACATGCATTGAAAGTATGTTATAAAATGTTATAATATATCGTATGCATGTTAGGGTTTCTTTTATGTAATATAATAGTTATATTAGATATTGAATGCTTTTGTTGTTTATCGTGGATGTTTAACATGTCTAAAATTTTGTAAGTTATTATAAAATTGGGTTAGACGTTTAAAATCCATAACTGTATGTTCACTTAGGTTAATCACTTATTTTAATAGTTAAAATAGGTCGTTAAACTTGTAAACTAGGCAAACTCAATCAAAATATAATCCTAACGAAGGCTGGGGGTACTTAAGTTGACGGTCTACGAAACACCTCCTACCTGGGGATTATAACCGAATAATTGAGCATTGGTAACTGGTTTTATGAGCATTCGTGAGCGGTGTAAGGTAATAAAAATGGTTTATCACCTAGACATCGTAGGTTTAAAATTCATTTATAAGTGTTATACTTGGATAAACCACCTAGACTTAGGATTTTTTTTATTAGCCGAAAAAAACCTAAGTATAAATTTACCCAAACATTTAGAATACTTCAGTGGGAGAATAAAAGTTATTAGCTTTCACGTCCTTAAGAGTTCACACGGTGAGATCCATGCTCGGCTTCTTGTTGATTTTACCTCGACTGCTCCATGCGGAAAGTGTTTGCATGGTTAATAACAAGGTGAATGGGGGAAGTCGTTCATAGTAAGTGGGTGAAGGAAATGTGTCAACATTGTCCTACGGTCTCCTCCATTAGTATGAACCGTGAGATTCCTATGTTGCTCTTGCTGTCGTTTTTAGGCAGCACTAGCTAGTCATTAACCGCGGCGATCTCCTTGAAGGGTTGTAACATAGGATTTGGAACAACCCAGACTTCAGTAAAATGAATAGGGTCTTATAGTTCTTTCTTGGATATTGTCTTCTATTTCGGAGGCGTACTCATATCGTTCTGTAAGATCTAAAAATGGCGGGTCTACACTTACAAGACTTACTAAGTGTTAGTAATGATTTTGACCGAAAACGATAACTAAATGACTATCAGAATATGAGTTATTCTGGAGATAGTATTTGGTCAAGAACTGTTTTGATTTTGTGAAGGAATTCTTGACTGCCCTTCGGTAGCTTTGTTCTAAATCACTTAAGTATCGTTGCAAAAATAATGATTATGAGTACATTATCACTTTACTAAACTTGATTGGATTTAAAAGAAATTCACTTATATAATTTGTTTATAATTTTAGAATGACGAGTTCAATTATACAATTGTTGGCTTTGGACAAACTGATTGGGGATAACTATGTCATTTAGAAATCGAATTTGAATACAATACTTACGATAGACAATTTGAGATTTGTCTTAATGGAGGAATGTCCTCTCATTTCTAGCTCTAATTCCAACCAAATTGTTCGGGAAGCATTTGATAGATGGATCAGGGCAAATGATAAAGCCCGTGCTTTTATTCTCGCCAGCCTGTCTGATGTTTTGGCGAAAAAACACGAAGATATGAGTACTGCCAAAGAGATTATGGAATCTCTAAGAGGGATGTTTGAATAACCGTCCTTCACCCTGAGGCATGATGCTATCAAATACGTTTACAAAGTCGCATGAAAGAGGGAACCAATGTTCGTGAATATGTCCTGGACATGATGGTCCACTTTAATGTGGCAGAAGTAAATGATGTTGTGATGGATGAGAGAAGCCAAGTTGGTTTTATTGTAGAATCTCTTCCGAAGAGTTTTCTACAATTATGTACAAATGCTTTAATGAATAAAATTGAATACAACTTAACAACTCTACTGAATGAGCTGCATGCTTTTCAGACTATGTTGAGAACTAAGGGCCTGGAACCAGAAGTAAATGTTGAGAAAAGAGGAACGTCCTCCAAGCCTGATGTTGCCTCCTCTTCGTAGAGTAAGAATATTCCAATGAAGAAAGACAAAGGGAAAGGGAAGAAGAAGCCTGTTGGCAAGAAAAGCAAGAAAATCGTTGCAGAGAAAAGTTAATGTTTCCACTACAACGAACAAGGGTACTGGAAGAGAAATTTCTCTAAATATCTTGCAAGGAAGAGAGCAGAGAAAGGTAAACAGGCTACTTAGTTCCTGGAGACCGTTTACTCAGCTAGATCAGTGGAAGAAGTTGCTACTGAAGATGATATTACCTGCTTTTGTAAATCTTGTAATGAACGTATTGTACATATTTTTGTTTTGAATGAAATGTTCATTTTCAGAAAATATGTTTGTTCTATCTCATAGCAACTTCTGTTAAGAATCAAATTGTTAAAATCCATTTGCAAATATTCAGATATTTATCGACTAAGATCGAAGTATAATAAATTTAAAGATTTCTAGATTTGACTGTTAACAAGAGTTGTTAAGGCATGTCAGACACATCTTAATTAAAGAGTTGAGAGCACCTCAATATAGTGGGAGGAAAATGTGCTTTCTGGCCATTATTGAGAATTAGATGCATTCCCCATATAGTTTAATAAGAAGCCTATTTGTACACTAATATGTTTACCATGATTCTCTCGACTAACGTGTTTGAGAATCATCTAGTAAAACTAGAAATACCAGAGGTTAATAACCTTGGGCAAGTGGGAGAAATATCGGGTATAAGATACTGAATGGTAAACCATGGATATGGGATGCCCTAGTTTATTGTATTTCTTTATAAAACTTAGAAACTCAGTATTATATATTGGATATATAAGTTACCACTGGAGTTTCAGTCCAAGTGGGAGTTTGGTGGGTTTTATGTCCTAAAACTCGTGATTTGTAAGTAATAGAACTTATACTGAAAATTCAATAAAGTTGTTATTGAATATATTGTTTTTTAAACATCCAATAAACCAAAGTCCCTTGACTATTACATGAGTACTTGAACTTTATGTGGAGACATACAAGTGGATCAGGTTCGAGTAAATAGTCAAAATGATCTATAGTATATGAATAAGATTGGGTGCCTTATTCTGGTAACACTATTGGATGCGACCTACTTTGTGGTTGGATTAAAGCTTAGAGGAAGTTATTTAAAGGTATGTCATGAAACCCATTTATTTCTGTTGAAGCATGTTTTTTTTCCTCCCAAGATTAATGAATTAGAGTGTTTATGGATCTTGGTAACTTTCACTGCGCATTGGTACCTTCCAACACGAATTGCCTTCGAAAAAAATCTCTTATGAGTGGTCCGTTAAATTACTGGAAGCCCAAACTGTCATCAAGGAAAGTGTTTGGTTCACTACCTTGAAATTGGTATAGTCCACTCATGTTTGGTGCACCAATTATAGTAGTTGGTATTTCCAACAATAGTAACTTACAATTAATTAGTATTTATATCTCAAATCCCTCTTTGCTATAGTATTTACTATTGGTTATTGTGTTTACTATTTTCTGCTCATCCTCTTTTTTCCATCTGTTTACTATGTTCTACTACTAAAATATTTTGCACCCCAAACATAGACTATGATATCTCAGACTAAAATAGTTTGTACCTCATAACACATTATTATAATCTACAAACTACAATAACCACAAATTATAATAACCAACTTAGAACCTAAGGGTCTTAAACATCTCAATTCTAATGTCTTCTCCCTTCCCACTCCCTCGTGGTTGAATCTGATTCTTGGGAGGTGATAAATCTAATTGACAACTACTCATTAGACTATATCGAAGTGAAGAATGTAGTTGATGAGATCAATATTTTGGCGAGGAGTTTGGGAATTGTATCCTTCTCTTTCTATCCTTGTACTCATAATCGAGTTGCTCACTATGTATGCCTATTATGCCACGAGTTTTTCGAATAACTTTGATGTTTTTTATTCTTCCATTTTGGAAGATTTTGGGAGTTGTTGAAAATTTCCTTTTTTTCAGTTGGGTTTTGAATGTTACTAATGTTGACATTTTTCCTTTGTTTTCCCTCGATTTTAGGGCTTTAATGAACTTTTCTTTTTTTTTAACAATTTGCCCATTATAAATAATAATTATTATAAAAATTGGCATGACTATAATTGACATTTATTTATTAATTTTTCATGAAGGTGGAGGTTTAATTTCCATTATAGTATCTGCTTCACTAAAAGAAAACTATAAATAAGATTCAATTGCTTTACAAAACAAAAACTATTAAGACCAATAATTTAAGTCTATGTTGGTGTCTAATCGGTTTTTAAACTTTAATAATTCTTCAACTCTCAACTTCATATTTTCATATCTAATAAATATTTAATTTTTAAATTTATACTAATAATTAATAGGATGACACATATTTTTTAAAATCATGATCTTAATAAATACAAATCTAAAAGCTTTAGACACTGTTTAATAATCATTTATACAATATTTAACAACTACTTGGTTTTTAAAACTTAAGTCTATAATGACTGTGTTTACTTGTCATAATGTTCAGTTAACTGTTTAGATTTTATGAATAAAAACTAAAAAAAAAAAAAATTATTTTTTGATATTTGACTAAGAATCAAATGTTTTAGAAAGGAAGGTTGAAACTATGATTAAAAAATTGCTACAAATAAAGACAATTTTTAGAAAAAAAAATAAAACTAAATAATTATTTGACTATTTTCAAATATAGTAGAATAAATCAAAATATTTACAAGTATAACAAAATGTCATGGTCTATTACTGATAGACGTTGCTATCAGTGTCTGCCACTAATAGACGGTAACATTTTGCAATATTTAAAAATATTTTCAGCAATTTGACATTTAAAATAATTTCTCTAATTATTAAATGAGCCTCAATTTTTAGTTCTTAATTCTAATAATTGTATCAATAAGAGCGTAACTCAACTAGCATAGTGCTCGTACTAATTATTACTCTAGCACTTTTCGATTCCTTTGGTATCATTTTATAACAATTATTTACAATAGTTTTTATATAAAAAAAAAAATATGTGAATTCATATCTAAATTCTAAAAACTATACAAGTTTTTTTATTTTATTTTATTTTGTTTATTATTATTATTATTATTTTGGTGTTTTCAAAACTTGTCTTAAAGTCAGAAAGACTAAAGCAGAGGAAAAATTGCTCAAACTAATTGAAAATACTAATAACTTTATATATATATATAAACCCGACTTGCTTTCTAAAAAGTAGTTATTTTTAGAATATTTATAAGGAGTAAAATTATCAATTTACCCTTAAATCACAAAAACATCCAATACCATAATTCATAATATAGTTAATCGGTAATTGAGATGTACTATCTTTTGGTCGGGTTGAATTTCCCTACCCGTTTGTTGTACCAAAGCTAAAATTATGTATTTGAAAGTGATGGCAGTTCAACGGAAAGATTAGTCACTGGTGAATTCTTCAACTTTTCTTCAAAATTTCGTTTTTTTCGATCTTCCTAGATTTTGGGGCTGTATAATATTGTCTGTTTGATGCAAGCTCAACCAAACTTCTCCTCCAGTTTGATTTTTGCTCAAAACTGTTGGTCATTTCTGGATTTTTTGGTGGGTTTTCTATGATCTGGAACTGATTGCGCTTGTTCTTCGATTCGGCTGATCTCCAAGTGCCTGCTCAAGTTATCTTCACTTCTTGATTCCTTCCAATTAGGTAAAAATTATGGTGGAATTTGAATGGAACCCTATGCCCTCCTTTTATCTTTGACCTTATTAATATTTATGACTGTAATTGTTGAATTCAAATGGCACTGCATTGATAATTGGATATAGAACATTTTGATATTAGGGCCAGCATGTATCATCTTCTTCACACTTTCAATCAACAAGTTTTTAGCTGGCCTGGCTGTATTAGATTAATTGTCTGTATTTGGAATCGCTCAATCTGACCCTAAAATTTAGTTCCCTTCCACTCCTCCCCCCCGCGTTGGAAGTAAGAGGCCTTTTCTTTGTCCCAAAAGGGAAGAAAGCTGCTGTTATGGATGAATGTTGATGCAAATTGTACTTTTAGGTTGATATAGGTTGCATTCTCAGAATTGGTTACTGAACGAGAACAATTTGATTGCAGTTTATAAAATGGTAGTTAGGCTGTACATCCAAAATAATTGGCCATTTCAAAAGAAAGATGAGTTATGAACTTTCTATTGTCTAGTTTTGTTATGTCTTTTGTGGTCAAAATGGATTTGTAATCATTTTAGTACAAATAATGTGGGGGTGAGGATCTGAACTTCAAACCTCTGAGGAAGAAGTCGATGACTTAACCATTGGGCTATTCTCATGTTCACATAGAGCAAGTGTTTCTTACAATTACACCCAACAGCCCACTTGAGCAATTTGCCATGCTCCCATTGATTCCTACGAATATAGGAAACTTTTATTTCTCATTCACAAATCCATCTTGGTTTAACTCTTAGTTTAGTCCTACTTCTGATTCATTTTGTTACTAAAAATGGAGGAGGGAAATTAGTACCAAATGCTTGGCAATCCTTGGTAGAGCTTATTTATGATTTCGTGCTGAACTTGGTAAATGAACAAAGAGGTAGTTTTTCCAGAAATATTAAACAAAAGTTTTTTCCCGCGCATCTTGGTCACTTTTACTTTTTTGTCATTTCATAATCCCTAGGGTATGATTCTAGCTTCATAGTGGAGTACTAGCTTCAGGCAAATGTGAGGGAGGGGATGTCAAACATATGTGGGGAAGGAGTTGATACAAATCTGTAGTTGTAAAATGGCAGTTGCCATGACGGTGATTTCTTCTAAAATTTCTAGTTCCTTGCAAATTATTTGATAACTGCTCACTTCTGCTGGTGAATTCCATATATTTGCTTCAAGTTACTTCTTGGTTCATCAATTATAATTTTGGGTATCCATTACCGTGAAAAGTTTTTTTTGTAATAAAGTTATAAAGCAAACGTGAGTTAATTTTCTTGCAGTTGTCTTTCACGTTGCCTTTTGGTCCTCTATTGAATGTTATAGGTTTAGAAAAAAACGGTGGGTAGATTTTTGGGTAGCCTTTTACTGTATGTATTCTTTCCAGATGATTATTTATCTTGCTAGCATTTATTTAATACAAACATTTTCTCTGTTACTCCAATTAGCAACTTTTTCTTGCTTGTAGGTTTCTATTTGGCATCTGCTTCTGCAATGGGTGACAGCTCTCCCCAGAACTCGAAATCTCTTATCGCTGTTATGCCAACTAAAACGCCAGATAATGACCAACATTTTCTCTTGTACTTCATCGCCGGTATCTACTTTGGGCCTAACCTCAAAGGCGAAATGTCACCAAAGTCAGCGCTACAGAGGCTTGCTGAGGAATTGCCTCCCTATACTTCTGATCAACTTGCTGGATCTCTCATGAAGATGGTGGAAGTAGAGCGAATATTTTATTATGTTTTGAGGAAGGCTGATGAATCTCTTAATATGAAGATGTCTTTATTGCACCAGTTCTTCCGAGGCAATTTTCCTGCAAAAGGACGAGATATTGGTTTTCCTCAGTTTCCTGATCTCTTTCCACTCGAATTCCATCCCCATTCTCGGTCCAAGAATTGGTACAGGTTTATCGAAAACCTTTCATTTATCAACAACCCAGCAGTCTACTACCTCAATTCTGAGGATATTGAAAGGTTTAAGAGGCTAACAGGACTGGATGACTTCTATTTGGATAGAGACGCAGCAAGGTCATACAATTCATCAGCTCGTAAAGCTTCACTCAATGATGAAGCTACAAGCCATACATCAAATAAAGAGTTCTCTCCTCTTAAGGATGATCAGCAATATCCGTTAGTTACTTCACCTTTCCGTAGTGTTCCATATAATGGTAATTTGACACCTCCACATACCAATTCTGACTCTAATTGTTTGGAGAAGAAATTTGGTCCAGCAATGCTATTTCTTCCCAGACAACCATCTGAAGAAGATTGGGAGAATCTAGTAGCTGCTACAAATACAGGATTTGCATTGACCGGAACTGCAGTAATGGGGCACGTTGGACCAATAATTGGATCAATGGACATTGGGGAATGTGAAGACTCGTACTTGTTTCGTGTGTCACTTCCAGGCGTTAAAAGAGATCCAAGTAAGTTGCTTTTGTTTAAAGTATCTTACATATGAGTTTCTTTTGAAAAGAAAATGAAACTTTTCATTAAGAATGTGAAAAGAGATTAATGAACATAAAACTGCAGACAAGGAATTATAAAATAACAAAGCAAAAGTTGAAAAACTAGAAGCTGAATCTTACATATTACTGCAACTACACAGGATTATCCTAAGAGTATCCCGAGTTATACATATATATATATATATATATATATATATATATATATACACTGAAAAAGAAAGGATGTTATTAACAACAATATAGTCTAGCCACGAAGATATTGGTTATGACACTCTATTGCTTCAGTTAAGGTTTTGTAATTATAAATATATGCTTCTTTAATTTCTAAAATTTAAAAAGGTTCAGTTACATTCTTTTAACTTTGAATTTTTTTCATTTTACCATGGTAAGGAAATGATGATATGACATGCTACGAGATAAATAAGGGAGGATTTGACATGAAATGACAAACAAATGATGGAAATAGACACATTTAGGTTCAGAAACACTTTCGGTCCCTCAAGTAACAATTTAGTCCCTAAACTTTAGTTGGTAACATTTTAGTTCCTTTATCTTTAAAATTGTAATAATTTAATCCATAAACTTTAATAAGTAATGATTTAATCTTTATATTTTATAATTTATAATGGTTTAATTCCTATCATGAAAATATTAGTATGATTTAATGAATTTTTTTACAAATATTGATTGATAAACTGATTATGAATCAAATTTAGAGACTACGTCGTTAGGTAATAAAAATTGGCACTTAATTTAATAAAAAATTTCATGATACGGACTAATCGTTACAATCTATAAAATACAGGGACTAAATCGTTACTAAGTAAAGCTTAGAGACTAATTTGTTACTTTCATAAAAGTTCAGGGACCCAAAGTATTTTTTAACCACATTTTTATCTTGATTGATCGATGGGAAAAATGTCGCTTTAGTTATAGTTGTCTAGCTATCGATATGTTCGTTTATCTACCATATTATGACCAATTAGGCAACGTATATTCATTGGAGTTAGAGGCATAACTGATATATATTTTTTGAAATCGAAGGACTAAATAGACACGGCCATCGAAATGGACTATATTTTATGATGTTAGTGACTAACTTTTTCAGTGGTTTTCCTGTCATAAATTAAGAGTTTTGATTCATTGATCAGGTGGATTTAACTGTGAAATTGAAAAAGATGGCAGAGTAGTGATACAGGGAGTTACAACAACAGGTGAGAGAACTGTGAAAAAGCATTCTCAAGTGTTTGAAATGTTAACACACAACCTGTGTCCACCAGGAAAGTTTTCACTCTCATTTCAGCTACCTGGTCCTGTTGATCCTCAACACTTCTTAGCTAACTTTGACATTGATGGGATTCTTGAAGGTGTTGTGATGAAAGATTTACAGTCATGACTCATGAGTGTGTTAGCAATTTAACTTCATGCCTTGATTCAAAGGATAATAAAATATTTCCAATTTTCGAGCTCTATTGAATGCATACCACATTGCACATCATCCTTTTAATCACTTTTGTAGTGTTGCAAAGAAGCTGATTTATTAGTTTGAATATAGGTTTTGTAAAGAGTTTTTCATAATCAAGTGCAAAAGCCCCTTGCTTAGGCCAAATTCAGCTTATTAAATGTATTTAACACTTTCATTTGCACTCAATTAATAAGGTCAGGAAAAAATTATATTGCAACTAATTTGAGTAGGCTTAATCTTTTTAATATGTTGGGATGAGTTCTGATAACAATAAGAAGATGATATAATGAGTCAACAGTTTCAAACAGAATATAACTCAATATAAAGACATCAATTACCATCTTAGAAATCTATAGTAATTTTCATTTTCAAAATTATTAAACTCGGACAAAAGAAAGAAAAAAAGTATCAAAATATTGGTTTTTTTTATAAAAATTTATAAAATACTCCTAAACTTTGCCATTTTTTTAAAAAATCTTCCTATACTTTCAAATGTTTCAATGTTTACCATAAACATTTCAAAACTGCCCTAGTAGTAGAAATTCTTTAAATTTTTTCTTACAAAAATTGGCATCAAGACAAATTCTTTAGATTTTATTTTACGAAAAAAATTCTTTAGATTTTATTTTACGAAAATTGGCACCCTAAATGGTATGGCGGTGATCTAAAATAGAAAATTGAACGAATCACACTACTTTAGGTCATTGGTACAGTTCTAAGTCCCAATTTAGGTCTAAAATTCTAAAAGATTTCTGGAGGGTTTTCTATAGTTCAGCCATTTTTTTCCTTTCTTCTTGTTAGGTTATAGGCTCACATTTCTAATATTCTAAATATTTAGAAAGAGAATTCATATTGGAGTACATGTAGATCAGTAACTAAAATTAGGGCCATCTGCCATCACAGGAACTATGAAATTGAGGTGTGAAAAAATGAAACCAAACTGTATTGTATCAATTCATAGCCTGAAGAATTCAAAGCTAGGAAAATGCCATACACCAAAATTCCCTCTCTTCCTATTCCATTCATGAAATGTTCAGTGTTTGTAATATGATGTTGATTAAGCTGCTGATGCTAATGCCTATGGTAAGGTTTAGTTCAGAAATTACAATCAATGGAGAAATTTCCTCATCTATATTCTTGTGGCAAGCGGTATCCAGACATCACTAATTTATCTGCAAACATCTTGCCTGTCTTTGGCATCACATGCCAATGCAATGTCAAGTTAAACTCTTTACCTCTCAGATTGCTTCCCTGCATAAGGTGAAATACAACTTATTAATCATCATAAACAGTTTGGGGAGGCTTTTGCAAAGGGACTGAGGCGACGAACCTGATCAACGAAACGATACTTGTTTGAAGTATGGATTTGAAACTTTGCAATCTCTTTGGAAGGTATGATACCATCCCAAAGTGAGATCTGCAAACGACATTTCAGAAAGAGTTTAAACTGAAGTAAATGTATAAAAACGCCCCATGAAATGAAATATGTGAACTTTTGTGATTCCAGTAGTCATGATAAAGGCAAAAATTTAAGGTAAGTCATGTAGCCGAAAGAGACGAGCAGAAATTCACCTGATTCAAAGAGTTCATCGGGGTTTCATATTCAGCAGCAAGAAACACAAAAACCTGTTGCACATATTAAAATGAAGATTATCATAACACTGACAAATCTCAAGAAAGGGTTTATTATAGTTTATGAAATATGAATATAAACAGATGAAACCAATGTCATCCCCAACACTAATATTAACTCGAATGGCATAGTTCACAGAATACACAAATAGAGGCAGGCAAGAAGCCAGGACGACCACCCTGTGCAAAATGAACGTCTGCCTATTCGAAATGCAATTAACTTCAGGCATTATGAAAATTTGTATGAGGTTTATAATAGACCCTCGATGGTGGATAGTTAAGAGCATAGAAGTAAGAAAGTAAGGGGAGGATGGCTTAGCATTTAGCATAAACATAAGGAGTGGGCTGGCCCTTAATGTAACTAGTCAGTTAGATTGGTGAGAGGGCACAAATAAGAGAGTAAGTAGCAAAATAGATTATGATAGAGAGGGCACTACTTTCCGAGTGAGGCTTTAGCTTGAATTCTTCCTCAATTATGTTTCACTCAGTGTGAATAAACAAACGCGTTTTATCAACTCATTATCTATAACCATCATAATTAACCAACCAGGCTGTCTGGGAAGGTTTATGAGAGAAAACAAAAGAGGAAAATAGGTTGCCACTATACCTGCTTTGTATTCCATGTAAATAATGACTGCAAGTCCGCTGATATGTTTAAAGTCATGCTAACCTGCAAGAAGAATCATTCTTTCAAAAATCAAGAAAAAGCGATTGCATTGTTTTATGATATTAAGTCCTCATCAATCCTCTTGCAAAGAACCTGCTTTGTACTTATCAACAACAAAAATTGAATTATTTATTTATTATTATTATTATTATTTTACAGTTCGTTATCAGGCATTTTGGTTGGAAAAAGTGCTGCTGAAGAACTAAAGTGCCCTTCAAGAAAAAAGGATTACATTGTTTTGGGATAATAAGCTTGTTAATCGCTCTCACACAAAGTTCACCTCTTTTTGACGAAGGGAATACTCACATAAAAATTAACGATCATTTCCTTAGAGATCTGATCATAAACAGAGAAATAATTACTACGACTATAAAGGTAAGAGATGAGATTGCATACCTATTCATCAAAAGCCTTGAGAAATGACTCGTCCATGAAGATGATGGAGTCATGGAAGTCTAGCTTAAGGGAGAATTTTGTTGGAAGTTTATCATCCCCAAAAAACAGTCATATTCAATCTCACACTTACACATTCAAACAAAAAAAAACCTGTTCTTTCCAAGAACTCAACAAAAAGAAAAATCCTCTTTTAATTATAACTTTCCTAGATCACTTTATTGCTTATGAGTGAGTGAAAAAGACCCCTTTATTATACTATCCCATGGGATCTTTACTTTCCCATTATATTCATGCATATACTTGATGTATTTAATAAATTGCAATTCATACACTTCAAAATTCATGATTTGTGTATCTAAAAATCCATCAAGTAACCAATCTAGCTTAGATTTCAAATGACAAGGGGGCTGTTTGAGGCGCTGAGATAATATAGGATGTGGGGAGTTCTGATGTCTAGGGAGTTCTGATCGAGTATGAATGATCGAGTATGATCGAACATGTTCAAGCATTGAGATGATATACGATACACGGAAGGAAA
This sequence comes from Benincasa hispida, assembly GCF_009727055.1. Taxonomy (NCBI): domain Eukaryota; kingdom Viridiplantae; phylum Streptophyta; class Magnoliopsida; order Cucurbitales; family Cucurbitaceae; genus Benincasa; species Benincasa hispida. The sequence continues at coordinate 59,737,446 of NC_052353.1, forward strand.
ATGATGGTGAGATACAAAACATGTTTCGAAAATGGGCCCACAAACAATTAAAATCAGTGAGATAGGATAATGGGCCTCCAAACACTGGGATGATATAGGATGTGGGGATATACCATCTCATGTTGGGTCACCGAACAGCCCCTAAGAGTTAAAAGTAATCTCTTAACGAAATTACAAAACCCCTAATCAAGATTACAGCCAAACCACCATCATTTATCTAAGAGAAACATGACTTTCCACCAGATAAGAAGAAACAACATTCGATTGGATTAAAAACCAGCTAAATATTGTTTCCTATATATATAAAAACAGCAAATTATTTTTAAATCTGTTCGGACTAAGCTGGTGCTTCCCTAGAAGGAAAGAAGAGGCTTTGTTTCAATTCATTTTTGGTCCTCCCTTCAGGAGTAAGGTCATAGTTCTTTGGTCTAACGCTATCATGGCAATGCTGTGGAAGTTCTAGCTTGAGAGGGACCACAAGATCTTCAAAGAAAAGGTAATTAGCATTGATGAGCTTTGGGACTCCATTAAACTTTTTGCACCCATCTGGTGTTCATTTTCTACGTCTTTTTTTTTTTTTTTTTAATTTTTTAAATTATGCTTTCGTTCATATATCGGATAATTGAAAGTCTTTTTTGAAACCCTTTTACAAGATATATCATCTCCCATTTCATATGATCTTCCTTCATCAATATATTATTTTGTCTCTTAAAGAAACAGCAAAATCCCATGCTAGAAAAAACAAGAACTAAATCACTAAGCAAAGCATCGGACTAATCTTAATCCTAAGAGGACGAAAGCTCAGATAAGTTCCCCCTACCATGATTTTCATACACTCAAGGGAAAAGTCTTCCCTTTTTGGCTGGCTGTGGGCGAGAAAGGTTTCAAACAAGGAACAACCACATCATCATTCATAGATACGTGCTCTAATCTTCTAGGCTACATGTTCTCCAATAACCAAATTGGGTCTTCTCCCCAGCCATTATCCTTAATTTTCAAATACACGAATGTCCCATTTCATCACATCAAATAACAAATCATGCAATACAAAAGAATAAAAATGGACCCTAAAGCTCAACACGTTAGGAAACTGAAATGCACTACATAATTAAACCTCAAAGTCCCTATTCTCACACAAATTTCCACAAACTCAATAGAAAAGAAACGGGCGTAATCTAACATGCTGAAGAAAGCAAGTCCATGAGATCATACCTCGTCGTTTCCATTGGGTTGATTTTGAAACCAGTTGATGCTCAAAACCTAAGACCCAAAAACAAGAAAACCCAAATCAAATCTCCAAAAGGGTCTCGAAATCCAAGAGAATTAAATCCACAGATCTAAAAGGGGAAGGGAAAAAAACCCAGAAAGGGGGGAAAGAAGAAGAGAGACCTGAACTTGTGCTGTGGGTGAAGGCGAATTTAGGGTATCGGAAAAGGAAGCCATAGCACAAATAACGGCGAGTATGGTGGCGGCGAAGGTCAGCAAGACGTTGGCTCTGAACCCAAATGAATGCATTTTTGAATTGGGGTTTTCTTATTGTGTTTTCACCCCAATTGTTCAGCAGTCTGGAATTGGTTCTATGAATTCAGGGGCGGGAGGGAAAAGAGGGAAAAGAAAGAAACAATGCGAGACTTGGAAAGGAAAATAAAGTCTCGCTGGAACAGAGCAGAGAGAGAGAAAGAGAGAGGCCGCATGATTTGGCAATTTTGAGGTTTTTCATTGGAGGAGACACGTTGAATGAACAGTGGTACCCACTCCATTCAAGAAAATTTTGAACGTTACGCTTGCATACCGTTCATTCACTAAGTTGATCTTTCAAAATGACCATACTGGAATAATCCTTATACTATCAACCTAAAGTTAGAAGTTATAAATTTTGATCGATACACTTCCATACCATCCAAGAAATTAAGAGTGTTTAAAAAACTCCAATTCGAACAACTCGTACCACCCAATCTAAACTAGATTGGGTTGGGTTAGTCTTATTCTTGGGTTAGGTTGGGTTGAATTTTTTCTATTTTTGTTGGGTTGGGTTGGGTATCGGATTGGAATAAAAATTCAGATTGATCCAACCCAAATTATATATATATACTTTTGAAACTAATGAGAAATTTATAAATATCTTTATTTAAAGTTTGTAATAAATATCATAGATATTTAGTTTTTAACATTTGATTTTATGAGATTTTAGTTATTAGCCATGTGTTTTAAATAAATTTACGTATTTAAAATTAATAAGAAAAAATAAGTTATAACCTGACAATCCAACTCAACCAAACTTGAATTTTAAGGGTTAAAGACTTTATTTGGGTTCTTTGGTTGCCAATCCAACCAACTCGAATTTTTGGATTGGTAAAAAGAAAATACTTTCAACCCAACCCAATACAACCCATGTACACCTCTACAAGAAATCGTTGGGTGTTTTTTTTTTTGTTTGAAAAATTACATTTTTTGTCTTTTAAGTTTTAGATCTAGTTTCTATTTGGTCCATAAGTTTCAAAATGTTATATTTTTAGTCATGAAGTTTTGAGTTTGGTTTTAATTTAGTCACTAAGGAGATATTTGACTCACCAACATGAGTTGAGTTGAGTTGGTTTGGTATAATATACTAACTCATTGTTTAGCTCTAGCTTTAAATGTCAGTGGAGTTGAGTTGGTATTGAAAGAGTATACAAGCATGCAGTGGAAGAAATCAGAATTAATAAGTACTCTAATTACACTTAATCTAAGTTTAAAAAACATGTATCAAAACTATTTTCATAGGAGGGTTTCAAGATTAACAATACCTTTGAAGTAACTCTTCAATTCCAACCCCTCTTCATGAATTTGACCTTCAAATGCACAATAAACCATCAAGAGGATCTTCTCTACCATCTTCTAACTTGGATTGAGAGTTGGAATCTCTAAATTAGCTCAATTAGGTTAATGGAGCGAGGAGGGTTTGAGAGAGAGAGTGCAGAATTCTAGAACTCTGAAATTCAATTGCATGAAGAACTTCAAATTCTGAAAATTGAAGTTTTTAAAGAACTAATTCATGCAAGCACTTTGTTAATTAGCTTGATGACACTTCATTAGCCATTAACAAAGTGGACTTAAGTGTTAATTCATGGACAATTCCACTCAAAATCAAATTTTTGAGAAAAACCCACTTTAAAATTAAATAATCATTTTTCCATTTTCAGATTTTTTTTTAAATTTAATTTTACATTAAAATTAAATTAAATAATGTTGAATTTCAATTATGAAATTGAATTAAAAAATAATTTATTTATTTAATTAATTAAACATATTTAATTAATTTAAAAAATAATTTAATATCAAATATTAAATTAATAAAACACCTAATTCAAACATGAATCCTATTCACATTAATTAATATGTAAATTAATATTTAAATATTGTATACACTCCAATTTACGTTTAATTTCAATAAATTTAAACGTTTTAATTATATCAAATATAATTAATCAAACCCTAAATTAAATTTGAATACTTCAAATTCAAAACCCTAATTTCGATTTTGAACATTTCAAATCTGCTTAATTCATTAATCCAAGGAGTAATTTTACAAGCTAGTAGAAAGACCTTATGGACCTACAGATCATGAGTTCCAATGATTTAAGATTAATTGACTAAACTTATTGATCGAATTAATCAATATTCGTTAACTATCGAAACATATCACTATAGCTCGATAGTTGCACTCTTCTCACTGTAGATATATTTTTATTGACTTTAACCATAATCAGTAAGTCGACCCTTTACAAGTTGTTCGTATTTACAGCTAGGTCAAAATTATCGTTTTACCCCTGTAAATACATCTTGCTCCTTAAGCTCCCACTGATCCTCTATTGAACAATTGGTTTATAGTCTAACTAATAAACCATGACTTTCTCGATCATGAGAGGGCGGAGCCCCATTGTTCAAGATTAGGAATCAGTATTTAAGAGAACAACCTATCTGCTAACCCTACATTAGGTAGAAATGAATTCCATGACTATGTCCCCAACTATCTATCTGGTCTTATCCCCAAAATGGGAGGCTTATTGAGCAGTGCTATTGAACTACTCTCACTTATGCAAATCAAAGGAAAATCCCGAATAAACAGGAGCTCATATTTAGCTTAGGATTAAGATCGAGTTACCCTAGGTCATCAAATTTGAAATAGTCAGCTTTAACAGTAAACGGTCATTATAAAGAAAGATGACCAATTTGAGGTTCGGTCTTATGCAAACATCCTTTACATAGGATGCCCCCACTCGCATGTCTCGACATGAATGATTTTGAGATACATAATTTATATCAGTATACAAAGTGGGCTGCATCCAATAGTGTCACCAGGATGAGGTACTCAATCTCATCCATATACTTATAGACCATTTTGGCTATAAACTAAAACTTGATCCATATTTATGTGTCTACATAAAGTTAAAGTATTCATACTATAGCCATGGATTCATTTATTGGATTTTACAACAGAATGCAATATCAATAATATTTTATTGAATGAACAACTTAATAATACTTTTATTGATAAATAGAATATGTTTCAAATATTTACGAACTGTGAGTTTTAGGATATTCCCAACAGGTATATTTTACCAACTTACCCAACTCATCCAATCTCTCTCTTCTTCCAATATTTTCAATGGCTCTACCCATTGATCACTATTATACTCTGGGAACGAATTATGGGCTCCAACAACCACCTTCGATAACAACTCGGGGCTTCAACAATCACCTATGATGACAACTTCGGCAACGAAATCTAGGCTTCGAAAACCACCTTCGGCACAACTCTAGCGACCAATTCCAGGCTCCAAAAACCTTCGCACAACCAACTCCATCAACTAATTTTGGGCTCCAACAACTACCTTGGATGACCTTGTGGGATGGTGTCCTAATTCTCCCGGAGTCTCGTTGTTTTGTAAAGATACACATTATTCAATGAATAAAATAAGTGTTATTTAATTCTGACATTTACTCATATCCAATAAAAAAAGCTCTTTGGTTACTTATGTGAACTTAAAACATGTATATGTGATATACAAGTGGATCATGGCCTTAAGTATAACCTAAATAGGTTTGAGTATAAGGATTAAGGTGGGATTACCTGGATCCTGGTGACACTACGATACCAACCCGCTTGTAGAGGTTTGTAAGTGTCGTAAACTACTACAGTATGGTAGATCCTGACCATTCACGTGAGACATGCGAGCGGGGTGTCCTATACAAAGAGTTTGTATAAGACCTGGACCACGAGATGACTAAACTCTGTTATATAACCACCCGTTGAATAACTAAAGACCTTGGCATCTCATCTAAACGACCATAGGTGACACACCTCAATCCTGAGTGTTTGGAACTCTTACCTTTGAGGGCGGGTCCTTTGATTAAGTATTGGTGAGATGGCCAGATTGCCACAACTCACATGCCTACCTTTTGGGAACTTGTCTAGATCTGGGAGTTGGGAACTCAATCCAACAAAAATGGAATTCACTCCTTTCCCGAAGTAGAGGGATAAGTAGAGAGATGTTATCTCTTAAGGTTGATTCCGGGCTTGAACATAGTGGCCCACAGCTTCTCTCTCTTGGAAAGAAAAGACTCAAGTCATAGTAAGCACTATGACTTATGTTCATTAGAGGGATCAAGTGGTAACATTAAGGAGACAGATGTAAACTACAGAAGTATAACAAGTTATTTGGTCCAACTGTACCTTACGAATGATCTGTGAAGGGTTGTCGCACTACTTGATTGTTTAAGAATGAAACATATAAATATATCTTTGGTAAGGAGAGTTTCAACTATCGGTCTTTAGTGGAGTATTGGCAGTTAACGGATGGTGGATCTTTGTGAATAAAAAAGTTTAGTCAAGTTATTCACGTACTGTTGGAGCTTCGAGCTACAGGTCCCATGAGGTTCGCCCTTGGTAAGCTCAATGGATTCAGTTGAGGATCAGTTATTTTTCTTGGTGTTGATTTGAAATTGTTCAAATTGACAAAAATGTATTTTGATTAATATATGATATAATCAGTATTAAATAATATGAGATACATCTAGTGGAAGATTGATGTAAATGAGATTTACATTAAAGTACCATGGAATAGAAAAAGAACTATGGTTTATATGTTTCATGAGATGAAATATAAACTAATCGGCTTTATAAATATAGGTGTCCATAAGTTGTTATCATTTATATTTATTAATAATATTTAAATTATTGGATTAATTAATTCTTTTTCTTTTAATAACCAAGTGAGTGTGATGGTTATTGGAATTCATAGTAAACCGTGAGTTTAAAAGGAAATTTAGCTTTCCTATTTTTCAAAGGGGAGTTTTATAAAAGTTGAAAAAAGTTTTTTGAGTTTCTCTCGACAAAAACAAAAAAAAAAAGAAACTCACGGTAGTCGTCAAGTAAATACGAGATTTACTAACGATGACTGGGCAAGCTAAACGATCATGCAGTGGCGAGCTAAACGATTGTGCAGTTTTACTAAACGATCGCATAGTGTTGCTAGATGATCGCTTGCCCTAAGTAAACGATCGTGTAGTGTCTGTAGGCAGACATACTGAGCTAAACGATGAGCTAAACGATCACATAGCTTTTGCTAGACGATCACTTAGCTTTATCTAAATGATTGAGCATCGATCTATACAATAGGTCTCTGCCATTTCCACTTGCCTAGTCGTGTACGCGATCGGTGTTTCCTCCTTCGTCTGTCTCTACCAAGTCCGAATAGAGCCCACCCTCTGGATTCTCACACCGAAAATACCAAGGTCGCCTTGTTGGTGGTGTCAGACTCAACTCGACACCGTCGAGGTTTCTATGGAGGGCGTTCGTTGGTGCTGAGGGAGTTTGTGACCGAGGCAATCGTTGAGGACGAGCGCGAAGTGTTCGTGTTGTGTTCACTACGGTGTTGCAGTCATGTAGATCGAGCGTTCGAGGTTGTTGTTGTTCGAGCATTCATGCGCAACGGAGCATGGAGACGCTTCTGCCAATGTTCGTACGGTTTTTCCTTTTGTGCATTTGAGTTTTCATACTGTAATTTCTGCATTTTAATTGTATAACCGTTTGTTTGAAGTCGATTGTAAATGTTATGTTCATTCATGATTGTGATTTGGAATAATCTTTCTTCTGTTGTTCTTGGAAATCTCGAATACGATTTCCTTCAGACCTAACTCTGATGACCATCTTCTCGCTACCAACTCTAATGACCAATTTCAGGCTCCGGCAACAAGCTCCAATTACCAACTCTGACAACCACTTTCATAGGCTACAACCACCTCTGATTACAAACTCCAAGGAAAATCTCCTTCAATGACCACCTTCGAGCGAATAACTCTGACAACCAACTTGGGGCTTCGACAGCCACCTTTGACGACAAACTCTGGCAATAAACTCTAATACAACCTTCATGCGAGACTAGCTTTGGACTCCAATAACCACCTTCGACTACAAACTCTGACGAAAATAATCTTTGATGATGAACTTCGACAACCACCTTCACCTGACCAACTTTAGACTTCGTAAACTACCTCTGATGACAAACTTTGATAACCAACTCCAGTACCACCTTCATGCGACCAACTTCATGCTCCAACAACCACCTTTGACTACAAACTCTAGTGAAAATCATCTTTGAAAATCAACTTCGACAACCACTTCCGACTATTATATGACTGATGACTATTAAAGTATGTTGTAGGGTTGTTGATTATATAAAAAATAGTATTTTGTCTACATTAAGTGCAATATTTATATGTAAAAATTTGTAAAAATATTTTTATTTAATTGAATTCACATATCAAATGAGTGTTAAGAATATTTAGACGAAAAATATGTATGTATTTGAAAAGTATGTAACATATAACAAAAAAAATCATAAAATGAAAATTTTTTTCTTGGAACATTTTCCAACAAAAATTAGTGAAAAATGGAGATTTATTTTCTAATGATCCTCCAAATTTAGAGGAATTGAAAGTGAAATTATTAAAAAAATGTGATGACATTTCATTGGCTATTAAGATGATGGGAGAGATTTAATTAAAAAAATTATGACATAGTAAAATATAGAGCAACAACATGAAGAAGAAGAAAAAAAAAGAATAGGATAATGAAATTCATGGAGCAAAATTAGGAAACAAAAGTTTTGATTTCACTTTGATTTCTCATTTTATTTAACCATATTTCTATATAAAAAAATGTAATGGGTTAATTGTTGTTCATTGCACAAGAAAGAAAGAAAGAAAGAAAGAAAGATAGGTAGAATTATTGAATAAAAAAGTTTCAAAATAAAAATAATAAAAATTGCATCAAATATCACTGACATATGAACTCAACTCTGCACCCAAACACAGACATATGAACTCAAAGCAAATAACTCTATTCTCCAAACGCAGATATATGAACTCAATAGATATATGAACTCTAGACATCCTATCTCAACTTAGTAGCCCAAACAACCCCTAAATTTCAAAATGTTACAATTTTACCTTTCAGGTTTGAGTTTTTATTTCAATTTGTCCTTATGAACCTATATTTAGTGAAAAATCAAAGTTAACCGTGTAAATTTTGAAACCTAGGGATCAAATTGTAACAAAACTCAAATTTTAGAGAAAAAATTGTAACATTTTGAAATATATAGACTAAATTGAAATCAAATTCAAAACTTAAGAACTAAAAGTACAACATTTTGAACTCTAGGGACTGAGTAGAAATTATACCAAAATCTAGGGACCAAAAATGTAATTTTTTACTTTTTTTCCTTATTAAGTACAATAGGAATGAGGGATTCAAACCACATACCTCCTAATACATACTATATACTAGCTATGCTTGCTTTGGTATGGATATGGAGATTTAAACGTCCGACTATAGGTTACTTACTATTGGGTTATGTTTACTTTAGTGATCTTCTCAAGGTTCATTGACAAATTGCTAACATTTGAATTTTGAAGTCTCTGTAACTTGAGATGTCGAGGGGGTTGAATAAAAACGAAGACGGATTTTTCGTTTCCATTTTATTCTTCATCCCCATAAAATTTTTCATTTATTTTTGCGAGGATTAGGGTGGAGAATTTATGGAGATCGTGTTTCCCATAGGAAATTATTCTCCGCTGGAGCTCTTTTAGCAAAAATCAATTAAATTATGTTAAACAAAAGTTTCAATTAGATAGTTAATTCTCCGCTATGAATTTTCATTTAATTTATATGCTTTATTGTCGAGGAAAAAACCTTAAACCTCTTAAATGAACCAAATAAAAATTCATTGGAAATTATTTAATTATTTATACATACATTGACTGGTATTGAGAATGTTCAACCTCATTTAATTTACATTCTTCCTTCTCCATTTAGCTCACAATAATTTCTTTTTTCACTCTCTCCACTATTCTTCATCTAAATGATAATTTCCATCTCCATTAGAGACATCTTTGTGGAAAAAATAAACATCTCTATCTATGACTAGTAATGAATTTCAAAATGGTGGTTATTATTTCAAGTTGAATTGCAAATTTTGTTCTTATTGTTTGGATGAATTTTAATTTGGTTCTATGTAGCTTTTATAAGTTTCAATTTAGTTTTCCTTTGGTATTTGTAGTTCTATAAGTTTCATTTTATTGATTTTTTTTATAAAAATAATGTTATTTTAATATTTATTGACAAAAATAGGATTGGTTTGAAACTATTGACAAAAATAGAGTTGTAAAATCGTGGACGGGGTCCACCATTTTTGAGTTAGCACCTAAATCGTGTACCCGTCCACGATTTAAGGCAAACCACCAATTAAGGCTAATTTTTTTTTTCACATTTTCTCTGTAAAATAAAAATTGAATCAAATTTCTAATCACGAATTAAGGTTAAATCTATTTTTTTTCACATTTTCCCCTAAACTTCTGTATTCTTCTTTTATTTTTTTTAGTATTTTTTGTATTTTTGGAGAATTTTTTACAGTGAAATTCAAAATTTTAAAAGGTCTACAGTAAAATAAAAATTGAATCAAATTTTTAGACATGAATGAAGGCTAAATCTAGATTTGTTTTACCATAGATTTTTTTTTTCATTGTTTTACTGTGGAATTCAAATAGATTTGTTCCCCTTTGTATTCACTTAAATAAAAAAGCAATAAAAACAATAAAAGTAATAAAAAAATAATAACAATATGGAACTCATGGACCCCGTCACGAGCTTCTTAGCTGACATAAAAATCATGTACCGATACATGATTTTGCTATCCTATTTTTGTCAATACTTTTTCCCTCCACCTTACTTTGTAATTTCTTTCCAATATACCCTATTTTTGTTATTACTTTAAAAAAATACACTATTCTTGAACTTATCCCCATTTTACTCTATAGGTTTATTCAACAATTAATATGTGAGAGTGGAGATTCAAATATTTAACCTTTTGGTTAAGGATACAAGCCTTAACTAGACCACTTATGATTTAATAGAACCTCACAAATTGTCTTTACTATTACCATATTTACACATCGTGCTTAATATGCAGAGGAAAAATGGAAAAAATATATGAGAAGTTTAAAATTATAGAGACCAAATTGAAACTAAGCATAATCTTTAGAGTTTAAATTGAAATATTTAAAACTTTAAGAACCAAAATAATATTATTGTTCAAACTCTAAGAACCAAATTTATAATTTACTGATTCGCCGATTGTTTGATTAAATTAGTCATTTAGTCAATTTTCTAAATTTAATTTGTTCACTCATCGCTCTAATCTAATAGTCCATACCACCTTATTCAATTTTTTAGCAAATAGAATGTGACATCTACATTCTCCCAATATAACAGCTATGATCACTATCAAAAGATAGAAAGGAAGTTAAAACTTAACTAAAATGAATGTTGTGAAATTGAGGAGCACAATGGATATGGAGAAAATATAATAATAATAATAAAATAATAAAATATAATTAAATTTATAAATAACTGAATTAAAAATAACTAAATTATAATTTTATGAAAATAGGAATAATAGAAATAGAAAATATGATTTTATGGAAATAGAAAATATATGAAATTTTCTTTTGTTCTCACCAATGTGCATAATTTTAAGATCCACCAAATGTCATTATTTATAAACAAAGTGGTAAGTAGGATGTTGACTTACATGGACACCAAGCATGAATTATTACAAGCCGCATGGACAACATGAAAAATAACACATGTCTTTTAAGACACTAAGTATTGGACATCTATTTTTATGATATTTATAATACCCTCTTAGATGCTCTATATATATATATATATATAAAATAGGCCTCGTTCAAATTTTACTAGGAAAAGTCCAATGGGAAAAAAACCTAGTGAAGGAAAAAGAGTACATATTTCTTATAATATATATTCCTAAAAGAATACAATATATTTATTCCCCCTCACGAAAATACCATTTAAGATCTCTGAGTCTCCGCATTCCGATGTTGTACACCAATTTTTCAAAAGTTGCGGTTGGTAATGCGTTTGTAAATAAGTCTTCCAAGTTATCTTTCGAATAAATTTGTTGTATAGTGATGTCGTCATTTTCTTCAAGATCATGAGTGTAGAAAAGATTCGGTGAAATATTTTTTGTTTTATCTCCTTTAATATATCCTCCTTTGATTTGGGCTATGCAAGCTGTGTTGGCTTTGTATTATATTGTTGGAAGATTTTTATTAGAAGACAAGCGACACGTTTCATGAATGTGCTGACTCATTGACCTTAGCCATACACATTCTCGATTAACTTCGTAAATTGCAAGAAGCATGATTTGAGGAAGTGGTCATTATGGTCTGTTTCACGGATCGCCGTGATATAGCAGTTCCTCCACATGTGAACAGATAACCTGTTTGAGATCTAACTTTGTGTGGATCAGATAAATATCCAAAATCTGCATAACCAACTAGATCAAAATTTGATTTATTTGAATAAAATAAACTCATATCAATTGTTCCTCGGAGATAATGGAGTATATGCTTAATTTCGTTCCATTTTTTTTTTGTAAGAGAAGAACTATATCTAGCTAATAAATTTACTGAAAATACAATATCTGGTATTGTATTATTAGCAAGATACATAAGTATAACAATTGCACTAAGATATTGCAAGATATCTGGTCTATGTCGATATTCTTCAACAGATTTTGATATCAAGAGCAACATTATACATAAAAATGTTGTCAATAATTATATTAGTTTGATTCCATATTTTTTCTGCCATGACATAGTTTATTGAAATCACATTATTATCTTTAGGTATGTCATATTTCTCACTACTAGTCATGTCGAGGATTTCTTCATGGGTATTTACATCCTCAACCAAGTCTATTTCACTATTAATTATTTTTCTTTTCGAGTATTTTTTATCTTTGGAACCCACTGGTCTATCACGCTTTTGGCATGTTCCAGACTCATTAGTGACAACTTGTTGTGTTGGAATATCAATTTTTGATGGAACATTTGCAGCTAGTATATGTGACTTAGTTACTTTCTTTGAATCTATAAATGCATCCGGTAATTGATTTGCTATATTTTGCAAATGAATTATTTTCTGAACTTCAAATTCACATTGATCTGTATGAGGATCTAAATGAGACAATAATGATCCATTCCATATAATTTCCTTTTTCAATTTCTTAATTTCTCCCCTAATGTTAGAAAATTTGTCTCATTAAAATGACAATCTACAAATCATGCAGTAAATACATCACCTATCAGGGGTTCAAGATATTTAGTAATTGATGGGGAATGGTATCCAACATATATTCCTAACCTCTTTTGAGGACCCATCTTAGTGCATTAGAACATATTTGTGTTGGGTTGTGTGTCCTAAAACTCGCAGTTTGTAAAGTTAAACACATTCTATTATCAATAAAGATGTTATTCAAACATTTCTTCAATAAAGTTGTTATTGAATCTTTAAATTGAATTCATAAAATCTAAATCCAATAAACTAAGATCCATGTCTATTATATGAATATTTGAACTTTATGTAGAGACATAAAGAGGGATCAAGTTCGAGTAAATAGCCAAAACAGTCTATAGTATATGATTAAGGTTAGGTATCTTATTCTGGTAACACTATTGGATGAGGCCTACTCCGTAGCTGTAACAAGTTGTTGTAAAGAAACTACAAACGAAGTGATCCAAATTCGTTCATGTATTGACATGAGGAGTAGGAGTGTCCTATGCAATGGGTTTACATAAGATCGGACCAAGAAATAAGTCACTCTTACTTTATAATATTGTTTACTGTTTAAAGACTGACTATTTCGCTTAGATGACCTAGGTAACTCGATCTTAATCCTGAGCTGACTATGAACTCCTGTTTATTTGGGCTTATCCTTAGATTTGCATGGGTGAGGGTTGGCTCAACAGCGCCGACTCAATAAGTCTCCCATTTCAGGGGTAAGACCGGGTAGATAGCTGGGGACATAGGGTGCAAGATGGCATTCACATCCACTCGATGTAGGGATAGGAGAAAGTTTGTTCTCTTAAGTACTATATCCAGGTCTTGAAAAAGGGGCCTCCTCTCTCACTGGCTCGAGAGGGATTCAGTTTGGTGATTAGATCATGAACCAATTGTTTATTAGAGGATCAGTTAGAACTTAAGGAACAAGAAGTAATATTGGGGTTAAAACAACATATTGACCCAGCCGTTATTAAGAACAACCTGTGAAGGGTCGACTTACTAGTTATGGTTATATCATGTGGACACAAATATATCTAAATGAAGAGAGTGCAATTTGAAAATATTCAAATTGAAAATAGAGTTTGAGTTTGAATGAGTTCAAATTCAAATTAGGGTTTGCATGATTATATTTGATATAATTAACGTTTAATTTATTGAAATTAAACGAAACTATAAAGTTTATAATATTTAAATGTTGATTTAAATATTAATTATATGAATAGGATTCATGTTTAAAATAAGGTATGTGATCAATTTAATATTTGATATTAAATTAATTAATTAATTAAATATGTTTAATTAATTTCTAATTTTAATCCAATTTAAGAAATTGGATTTTGTTTTTTCAAATTTGATTAGTTATGAATTAATCAAATCGGATTTTAGTTAATTAAAGAATTAATTGAGAAATGAAATTAAAATTTGAGAAAATGGAAACTTTGGAAAATTAGGAGAAAGTGGGGTTTCCCCACATTTTCTCCATGCATGAGGTGTTCTTCATGCATACACACACAAATCCCACTAACACTTGCAACTTAGAGCTGGCAATTTGGTTGCAAGTGAGTGCTTGCATGGTGTGCAGTGATAAAACACTCTGAATTGAATTGGAAGAGGTAATGCTCTTGGCTGAGAGATGAGTTTCTGAACTTATCTTCTTCTTCCTCTCAAATTCAGAAAATTTCTTCACCTAATTCACTCAAATTCAAGTCCCACACTCAAATTCAAGGTTGAAAATAGTAGAGAAGATCTCTTGGTGGTTTACGATTGATTTGGAGTTGAATTGGAGTGAAGAGCAACTTGGAATCAGGAGAATTCATCAAAGGTATGAAACTTAAAACCCTCTTGTTTTTTTTTTTTTTTTTTTTTTTTTTTTTTTTTTTTTTTTTTTTTTCTGAAAAAGGGCATTTTGCTTTTTTTTAAAAAGCCTTTTTCAAATTAAAATGTCATTAGAGTGCTTATGATTCTGTTTTCTTTTGTTGCATGCTTTTGTAATTCATCAATAAGTATTCAGAGAGTGATTTAAGCACTCAATTAGTGTTAATTTGAGTTTTGGTGGGTTGAATTTATTTGAAATTGCATGTTTTGTACTTATTATGGGTGTTTTTCAGCTTCTGGTATTAGATTTCTCTTTTGAAATTGAAGTTAAATTTGTAATTAGCTCTTGTTTGATGAGTTTAAATGTGTGCTCTAGAGTTTGTAATTTTAATTTGATTAGAGTCACTGGAGTGGAAATTAGGCTGTAATTGAAGAGAAGATTGAGCATGGACAACAACAAGTTCCTAGAGCTAAAGCTTCGGCCTTGCAGCGTCGTGACATTCGGGGAGAGCATTGCAACATTGAAACGCAGCATCTCGATGTTGTTCATCCCAAACCAGAAATGCACGCGCCCTCAAGCGGGTTCGCACGGGAGGAAGCCAGTCCGATCGGTCTAGGTCTATTCTGGTCTGGTTCAGCTTCACTCCGGTTTGGTTTGACCATCTTTGGACTGGTTCAACCCATTTTGTTGGCTTTGGAGGTTCGGTTCGAGTGGTTTGGGTCCAGTTCGGGTCGGTTTGGGTGATTCAACACCAAATTGAAGCCGTTTTCTATCCTAATTTGTAATAATTTAGTTATTTTACTTGCTTAGGATGCCAAAGTTGGACTATATCAAGGTTAAATAATTATGCATGTGATGTATGTTGTATTTAAATTTAAACATGTTTATGCATATTGTATGTCAATTAGATTTAAAATTCCACCATAGGAAGCATGTTACATGCATTATATATATGTTATAAATTTTTATAATATATAGAATGCATGTTTAGGGTTTCAGGTATATAATATAACTGTTATATTAAATTTGAATTCCTTTGATGCATGTTGTGGATGTAAAAGCATGTCTAATTTTATAAGTTTTTATAAAATTGAATTAGACATTAAAAATCCATAACGAAGATAAGCTGCATGCTCACGTAATTTAATCATCCATTTTAATAAGCTAAAATAGGTCGACATCTTGTAAAACGTGGTTACAAACTCAACCAGTATATAATCCTGTCTAAGGTTGGAGATACTTAAGTTGACGGTCTATGGAACACCTCCTATCTGGGGATTATGGCCGAATAATTGAGCGTTGTTAACTGGTTTTATAAGCATACGTGATCGATGTGAGGTAATAAAATGGCTTATCACCTAGACATCATAGGTTTAAAATCCATTTATAAGCATTATACTTGGATAAACCACATAGATTTAGGGTTGTTTAATTAGCCGAAATGAACCTAAGTATAAGTATACCCAATTTAATAATAGAACATTTCAGTAGGAAGTTTAATAACTTATATGATAAAGTTATTAAACACTTTAGTGGGAGATTAATAACATATACGATATGCTATTTTTAACTCTCAAATTCCTAAGAGTTCACAATCGAGATTTAAGCAGTACTTTGTGTCACCCTAGGAGTGACCTCCATTCCGAAAGTATTTGCATAAATCTAGACTCTGGTGAATAAGGGGAAGTCGTGCAAATAAATCAAATATATGATACATAGATTTCAACTTTAACGTCTCCACATAGTTCACACCGTGAGATTCATATGACACTTCGTGTCATTCTGGGAGTGACATCCATTCAGAAAGTGTTTGTATGAGTCAATAACAAGGTGAATGGGGGAAGTAGTTCATAGTAAGTGGGTGAAGGATATGTGTCAGTGTGTCCTGCGGTCTCTTCTGTTAGTTTGGATTGTAAGATTCCTATGTTATGCCTGCTAGTTTTCTTTAGGCGGCTCTTGCTAGTCGTTTAACGACGGCTATCCCCTCGAAGGGTTATAACATAGGATTCGAAACAACTCAAACTTCATAAATGGATAGGATTTCTTAGGTCCATTCCCAACTTTGACTCTCCATTTCGATAGCATAGTTGGGGCCAACCTCTGACGTCTGGAAATGGAGGGTTACACTTATAGAATTGCTAAAGTGTTAGTGATTTCTGACCGAAAATGGTAACTAAACAACTATAGGAATAAGAGTTATTCTGGAGATAATGTTTGGTCAAAATTGTTTTGCTTTAGTGAAAAAGTATTTGACTGCCCCTCGGTAGCATGTATTCTAACTCACTATAGTATCGTTGCAAATAAATAATGGTTATGGGTACATTATTATTTTTTTTACTAAAACTTGACTTTGGATTTAGTTGCAATTTGTTAGTTAGAATTTGTTTAAAATTTTCAGCATGTCGAATTCTTCTAGAATACCCGCTTTCGAATTAGTTAACGGTAAAATCAAAACAACGTACAAATTACTAGCAGTTAATGGTTCTAAAAGAGTTTTAACAGAGAATTGTCCTCTATCTCCCAACTCATATAAAGTTTTGAATGATATTGATGAGAATGCGAAATTCAAACAACAAGATAAATATGATTTACTTGTTATCGAAACATGTTTAGTGAAAAACGATAAAACTTGGATAATTGATTCAGGTGCCGTTATTCATGTCTGTAATTTCTCACAGGAAATAAGTTCCTAGAGACATTTGACAGTAGGTGAAATAATCTTTAAGGTAGGGATCGAGGAGGTTGTTTCAGCTAAAGTAGTGGGAGATATGAAGTTATTGATAGGAGATAAATACATTTACCTTAAAAATATTTATTACATTCCTTCTATGAAAAGGAATCTAATATCTATCTCTTGTTTGCTAGAACAAAATTATAAAGTTTCTTTTAAAAATGATGAAGTGTTTATCAATTCAAGAAATAACCAAATTTGCTATGCAAAATTATAAAATAACTTGTATTTGTTAAAACCGACTGAGGTCAGAGTCGTTTTGAATATAGAGATGTTTAAAACTGCTGAGACTCATAACAAAAGGAAAGTTTCTCAAATGCTTATCTTTGGCACTTGAGACTAGGTCATATAAATCTCAACAGCATTGAGAGATTGGTTAAGAACGGTCATCTAAATCAGTTAGTAGACAGTTCATTACCGCTTTGTGAATCTTGCCTTAAGGGTAAAATGACTAAAAGATCTTTTTTCGAAAAAGGTCTTAGAGCCAAAGAATCCTTGGAGCTGATACATTCAAACTTTTGTGGTCCTATGAATGTTAGAGTTAGAGGAAGGTATGAATATTTCATTAGCTTCGTTGATGACTATTCTACATATGGGTATATTTACTTAATGCACCAAAAGTCTGAAACATTTGAAAAGTTCAAAGAATATAAGGCCGAGGTTGAAAACCAACTAGGTAAAAAGATTAAAACACTTCGATCAGATCGAAGTGGTGAGTATATGGACTTAGAATTTCAGAATTATTT
Organism: Benincasa hispida; assembly: GCF_009727055.1. Classification (NCBI taxonomy): domain Eukaryota; kingdom Viridiplantae; phylum Streptophyta; class Magnoliopsida; order Cucurbitales; family Cucurbitaceae; genus Benincasa; species Benincasa hispida. Next base: position 59,755,427 of record NC_052353.1, read on the forward strand.
GATAGAATATGGAATCTAGTCTCAACTCACAGCCCTTGGCACACCTCAGTAAAACAATGTGGCATAAAGGAGAAACAGAACCTTGTTAGACATGGTTCGTTCCATGATGAGTTACGCTCAATTACCAAATTCTTTTTGGGGACAAGCAATTGAAACTGCAGTATATACTTTGAACATGGTTCTCTCGAAAAGTGTTTCTAAAACACCTTACGAGCTCTGGAGAGGAAGTAAAGGAAGTTTACATCACTTTAGAATTTGGGGTTGTCCAGCACACGTGTTGGTGCAAAATCCTAAAAAATTGGAACGTCGTTCAGTAGTATGCCTATTCATAGGCTACCCAAAAGAAACAAAAGATGGTTTCTTTTACAATCCTCAGGAAGACAAGTATAGGTATCGAAAAATGCAACCTTCCTGGAGGAAGACCACATGAAGAATCATCAACCTCGTAGTAAGCTAGTAGTAGAAGAAATGTCCAGAGAAATGAAAAATATATCAACAAGAATTGTTGACAGAGCAGGTCCATCAACAAGATTTGTTGATGAAACTGGTACTTCACATCCTTCTCAAGAGTTGAGAATGCCTCGTCGTAGTGGGAGGGTTGTGTAATAGCCTGAACGATACATGGGTTTAATTGAAACTCAAGTCATCATACTAGATGATGGCTTAGAGGATTCATTGACTTTCAAACAAGCAATGAATGATGTGGATAAAGACTGATGGATTAAAGCCATGGACCTTGAAATAGAGTCTATATACTTCAATTCTATCTGGAATCTTGTGGATCAACCTGAAGGGGCAAAACCCATCGGTTGCAAGTGGATCTACAAGAGAAAACGAGATCAAGCTGGTAAGATACAGACCTACAAAGCAAGACTTGTGGCAAAAGGGTTTACCCGAAGAGAGAGGGTAGACTATGAAGAAACCTTCTCTCTGGTTTCCATGATTAAGTCGATTAGAATACTCTTGTCCATAGCTGCATTTTATGATTATGAAATATGAAAAATGGATGTCAAGACAACATTTCTGAATGACTATCTTGATGTGAGTATCTATATATCTCAATCAGAAGAGTTTATTGAACAGGGTCAAAAGTAAAAGGTTTGCAGGCTTAATCGATCTATTTATGGGTTGAAACAAGCATCTAAATCCTAGAATATGAGATTTGATATTGCGATCAAATCTTATGGCTTTGAACAAAATATTGATGAACCTTGTGTATACAAGAAAATCGTTCACAAAACTGTCGCTTTTCTGGTGTTGTATGCTGCTGATATTCTACTAATTTGAAATGAAGTAAAATTTCTAGCTGACGTTAAAAGATGGTTGGCTACGCAATCCAAATGAAAGATTTGAGAGAAGCACAGTATGTTCTTAGGATCCAAATAGTTTGGAACCACAAAAACAAAACTTTAGCATTATCTCAAGCATCTTATATAGACAAGATGTTATCTAGATATAAAATGAAAAATTCTAAGAAATGAACGTTGCCTTTCAGACATGGAATTCATCTGTCTAAGGAACAAAGTCCTAAAACACCTCAAGAGATTGAGGATATGAAATAAATTCCATATGCATCAATAGTAAGAAGTTTAATGTAAGCAATATTATGTACTCATCCTGATATATGCTATGCAGTTGGAATAGTCAGCGGATTTCAGTCCAATCCTGGATATGATCATTAGACTGCCGTTAAGAACATTCTCAAGTATCTCCGAAGAATGAAAAATTATATGCTCGTGTATGGTGCTAAGGATCTTATCCGTACTAGATATACTGATTCCGACTTTCAGACTGATATAGATTTGAGGAAATCAACTTTGGGGTCAGTATTCACTCTGTATGGAGAAGTAGTAGTGTAGAGAAGTATTAAACAAAGTTGTATTGTTGATCCACAATGGAAGCTGAGTATGTAGCTGCAAGTAAAGCAACAAAAGAAGAAGTATGGCTCAGAAAGTTCCTAACTGATTCGGAAATTGTTCCAAATATACATTTACCCGTCACTTTGTATTGTGATAACAGTGAAGCAGTTGCAAATTTAAAGGAACCTCAAAGCCATAAACGATGAAAGCAAATCGAGTGGAAGTACCATCTCATTAGGGAGATTGTACATAGAGGAAACGTGATCGTCCCGCAGATAGCCTCACAAGACAACTTAACTGATCCATTTACTAGGACAAGTGGATGAATTTTTGGGTATCTGATGCCCTAGTTTATTGTATTTATACTTTTTATTCTCTCAGTGTAGCTCAACATTGTATATATTGATCCACTGGATTTTCAGTCCAAGTGGGAGTATTGTTGGGTTGTGTGTCCTAAAACTCGTAGTTGGTAAAGTTAAACACATTCTATTATCAATAAAGATGTTATTCAAACATTTCTTCAATAAAGTTGTTATTGAATTTTTCAATTGAATTTATAAAGTCTAAATCCAATAAACTAAGATCCATGTCTATTATATGAATATTTGAACTTTATGTAGAGACATAAAGATGGATCAAGTTCGAGTAAATAGCCAAAATAGTTTATAGTATATGATTAAGGTTAGGTACCTTATTCTGGTAACACTATTGGATGCGACCTACTCTGTAGCTGTTACAAGTTGTTGTAAAGATACTAGAAATGAAGTGATCCAGATTCATTCATGTATTGACATGAGAAGTGGGGGCATCCTATGCAATGAGTTTGCATAAGATCGGACCAAGAAATAAGTCACTCTTACTTTATAATGTTGTTTACTGTTTAAAGACTGACTATTTCGCTTAGATGACCTAGGTAACTCGACCTTAATCCTGAGCTAACTATGAACTATTGTTTATTCGAGATTATCCTTAGATTTGCATGGGTGAGGGTTGGCTCAACAGTGCCGACTCAATAAGCCTCCAATTTCAGGGGTAAGACCGGGTAGATAGCTGGGGACATAGGGTGCAAGACGAAATTCACGCCTACCCGATTTAGGGATAAGAGAAAGGTTGTTAGCTTAAGTACTATATCCAGGTCTTGAACAGGGGACCCTACCCTCTCATTGTCCTGAGAGGGATTCAGTTTGATGATTAGATCATAAACCAATTGTTCATTAGAGGATCAATTGGAACTTAAGGAACAAGACGTAATATCGGAGGTAAACCGACATATTGACCCAACTTTTATTACGAACAACCTGTGAAGGGTCAACTTACTTGGTTATATCATGTGGACACAAATATATCTACAGTGAAGAGAGTGCAACTATCAAGCTATAATGGTGTGACTCGATAGTTAACGAATACTGATTAATTCGATGTAAAGATTTTTAGCCAATTAATCTTAATCGTTGGAGCTCATGATCTGTAGGTCCATAAGGTCCCTCTACTCGCTCGTAAAGCATGAACACCTTGAATTATTAAATTGAGTGAATTTGGAATGATGCCAATTTGAATTGTTCAAATTGAATTTCAATTTGAAAATATTCAAATTGAAATTAGGGTTTGAGTTTGAATGAGTTCAAATTCAAATTAGGGTTTGTATGATTATATTTGATATAATTAACGTTTAATTTATTGAAATTAAACGAAATTGGGGAGTTTATAATATTTAAATATTGATTTAAGTATTAATTACATGAATAAGATTCATGTTTAAAATTAGGTGTGTGATTAATTTAATATTTGATATTAAATTAATTAATTAATTAAATATGTCTAATTAATTTCCAATTTTAATCCAATTTAAGAAATTGGATTTTGTTTTTTCATATTTGATTAATTATGAATTAATCAAATAAGATTTTAGTTAATTAAAGAATTAATTGAAAAATGAAATTAAAATTTGAGAAAATGAAAATTGTGGAAAATTAGGAGAAAGTGGGTTTTCCCTATCCATGCATGAGGTGTTCAGTGGGTTTTCCCTACAGTTTCTCCATGCATGAGGTGTTCTTCATGCACACACACAAAAATCCCACTTACACTTGCAACTTGGAGCTGGCAATTTGGTTGCATGTGAGTGTTTGCATGGTGTGGAGTGATAAAACACTTTGAATTGAAGTGGAAGAGGTAGTGCTATTGGCTGAGAAAGATGAATTTTAAACTCATCTTCTTCTTCCTCTCAAACCCAGAAAATTTCTTCATCTAATTCACTCAAATTCGAGTTCCACCACTCAAATTCAAGACTAAGAATAGTAGAGAAGATCTCTTGGTGGTTCACGGTTGATTTCGAGTTGAATTGGAGTGTAAAGCAGCTTGGAATCGAAAGAATTCATCAAATGTATGAAACTTGAAACCCTCTTGTGTTTTTTCTGAAAAAGCATGCTTTAGAACTCAAATTAAATGTAATTAGAGTGCTTATTGATTTTGTTTGCTTCTGTTGCTCGCTTGTGTATTCCATCATACTGCACAATAAAAAATTCTTAGATGGGAAATATTTGGTTCATGACCATAAGCCAATTGTAATGGTGAGTACTTATAATAAGCTACTGGTCTAATGCGTACAAGTGATGCTACATGCAAAATAGCGATGAAGGAAACTTAGATCTCATAAGTAATGGTCTTGCAATTAATTGCAAACGTTTTATAAATGATTATGCTAAACCATTTTGTGTATGAACATGAGCTACAAGATGTTCAACACTTATCCCAATTGACATACAATAATTATCAAAAGCTTGGGATGTAAATTTACCAGCATTATCAAGACTAATGATCTTAATCATATAAGCAGAAAATTGTGCTTTAACTTAATTATTTGAGCAAGTAATCTTGCAAATCAATATTTCAACTTGATATAAGCACACATGTGACCATATACTAGATGCATCTATTAATACCATAAAATATATAAATGGTCCACTTGGTGGGTTAATAGGTCCACATATATCACCATGAGTTCGTTCTAATAATGGAGGTGACTTAGTTTCACTTTAGCTAGTGATGCTCTATTATTAATTTACCTTAAGAACAAGCATCACATGATATTCATTAGATTGAAGAATATTTTGGTTCTTCAATGGGTGTCCATTTGAATTCTCAATAATTCTCCTCATCATTATAGATCCTAGATGACTCAATCGGTTATGCCAATTTGTAAATATGTTTGGATTCATGAACTCCAAGTTCATTGTTGTATATGTTTCAATTACTTGTATATAAGTATAATACAATCCAAAAGATAAAGAAGACAATTTTTCCAATATACGTTTTTCATTTGAGACAACAAAAATAATATATGGATATTCCACATTATTCTTACTATCAGTCTCAATATGATAACCATTACAACGTATATCTTTAAAACTTAAAAGATTGCTCTTTGATTGATTAGAGAAAAATGCACTGTCAATTGTAAATTTTATTCCTTTAGGCAAAATAATATTTTATTTTCCAAAACCTTCAATAAAGTTTGTAGAACTTGATATTGTATTTACTTTTGCTTTCAGCATTGTTAATTTGGAAAAGTATTTTTTTTATTTGTAAGTATTGTGTGTAGTAATCTTTTTTGCTCATTTTTGAAACACCCAACATATGAAAATGATTGTTAAAAGAAAATAAATACACAATAAGAAAAACAATACTTAAAATATACAAAAGTTACTAAAAAAATGAAGATAGATAAAAGAAAATAACAACATTAAGTCTAGATATTCTCAAAATCAAAAGAAATACTTGATGTTCTATCAACTGTGCCAAACTTCTCTTCAGGAGATTCAAAGAAATCTGCCACATCCAAAATTTGTCATGTGGAATGAGTCAAATATATCATTATCTTGGAATGCAAAATTTGATTCCACATTTTTTCTTTTTTTCTTCAGGGAGGTTTGATAGATGTCAACTAATTGTTTGACATACGTCAGGTACGTGACCAATACCCAGTCATTCCGCATCAGAAGCATTTATTTTCAACACTTTTTGAACTCTTATCTTGTGGAACTTTTCCTTTGTCATAATCATTTTGTGTGGTTCTTTTTAAATTTAAGTGATTACAATGACCACTACAAAAATAATAATTATTTCTTCCTCTGCACAGTCACGACCTCGACCATGATTATTATTAAAATTCATAGCGTTCACTTCAGGGAATGGTATCGTTCCGGTTGGTAGAGATTCATGATTTTTTTATCAATAACTCGTTATTTTGTTCAACCACGAGAAAACATGAAAATACTGTTAAAAACCTTTCTCTTGATATTACTGTTGCATGAGCATATTCGAGACATGAAATGTAGAAAATGTCTTCTCTAACATATCAACATTAGTAAATTTTTTATCCGCATAACAACAATTTTAAACTGATTTTAAATAATGCGAAATTATAATCACTTATTGATTTAAAATCTTGTAGTCTCAAATGCATCCACTCATAACAGACTTTAGAAAGAATAACCGTCTTTTGACGATCATACCTTTCTTTCAAAATTTTCCACAAGATATAGAGATCTTTTATTGTAAGATACTCCAGTTTTAATCCCTCGTGGAGATGATGAAGGAAAATCCTAGCTTTTGCTCTGTCCTCGTTAGATGTTGTATTTTATTCTTTAATTGTTATCCCAAGTTCATAGCATTCAAGTGAATTTCGGCATCGAGCATCCATGATAAATAATTATTGTCATTAATGTTAAGGGCTGCGAATTTTAATGTTGTAAGTTTTGTCATGACAATACTATCACAAAATATTGTATTTATATTAGAAATTTAATATTTACTAAATATGCAAAATAACATTTAATTTATTAATTATAATAAAGAGGAAAAAAATCGATCTACCTTTAGGATCTACCTTCAGCGATGAAGTAACAGAAGCTCATGGAGCACAATGAATATGAAAAAAATATAATAATAATAATAATAAATAAATAAATAAATATAATAATAATAATAAAATAATAAAATATAACTAAACTTATAAATAACTAAATTAAAAATAACTAAAATTATAATTTTATAGAAATAGGAATAATAGAAATAAAATATATGATTTTATAGAAATAAGAAAATATGAAAATTTCTTTTTATTCTCACTAACCTACATAATTTTAAGATCCACCAAATGCTACTATTTATAGACAAAGTGGCAAGTAGGATGTGGACTTACATGGACACCAAACATGAATTATTACCAGGCACATGAACGACATGAAAAATGACACATGACTTTTAGAATATTAAGTTTTGAACATCTATTTTTATGATATTTATAATAGCTAAAAGAATCTTGACATTACTTTGGGAGAGAGAAGATTAAGATTAGATTAGGTAGAAAAGTAGTTACAATCATTTAGAATAGGAAACAAATTTTCCTTTTAAACAAAATGACACCAAAGGAAAAACTTTCCTTTTTTTACAAAAAGAAAACAAAGAAAGAAAGAAAAATAGAGGAACGAAAAAGATATTCGTGTAGCTTTAAAATTACTTTAATATAAAGCTGATGTAATTTATTCTAATGATTATTATGTAAGATTAGTTGATACTTAAAAGTGAAGTGACTACACTTTCGAATATAAGAAAAAAAAGTAATGTTTTTTTAATTATATTTGATAAAATTTATCATAGGATTAGCTCACTATATATATAAAGTTTGGGAGAGAATAAATGTACAATGAGCATGCGAATTTTAGTTAATATTTTTTTTTTTTCAAAAAAAAGTGGTTAAACTAGAAAGTATTTTAAACACACCTATAATATTCTTTTTTTAAAAAATATTTATCATCCAATTATTTGAAAACACATAAATATTGGTATATAATAATATTTAAAAAACTCCAATATACGCTTAAACAAAATTTGTATTTTCCAATGGTTGTTTTCAAATATAAAAAAAAATGAGCCAACTTAATTACAAATATAAAAAAAAATGTCACTGTCTATCATTGATATAAACAAATGCCTTTTAGTGTCTATTATGACATTTTATTACATTTGAAAATATTTTTAACAATTTTCTCATTTAAAACAATTGTCCGCTAATTCGATTTGACTCACTTTTAATTAACAAAAAAATTTATCTTTAAATTTTAAGACATATTTATCTTTACTAATCCAATTAATTAAAGAACCCTAATGTCTTAAGTTAAATAGCCTCTTTATTTTTCTTAAGACATAAATACTCCCGTCGTTATGGTGCACCAAACCAACAATTACAGTCTAGTTTCAATTTTAAAAAATGGAATGTCACACCTATATTCATAAACTGGTATATCAATTACAACAATATAATGACTTAATTTTATTGATAATTTCAAAATGAGATTAAAAAAATGTTAGAATTGAATTAGAAAAAAAAAGGTAAAGTGAACTTGAGCATGACATGGTGCACTCAATAGTTAAGTTTGTTAGGGTGTTTGTTATTGTAGAATGATTGACTTATTTATTATACAGGCAACTTGAATAACATGTTTCTGTATATCTTACAACATGTTATGACTCTTCTATTGACATCTGTAATGTGAAAGACAGTAGATTATGTAGAAGATTTTTCCTTATTTGTCAGCAGGAGTTTCCAAATTTCATTGTCTGCTATATCTGTTTCCTTGTAGAGTGATTTATTCTTTCCAAAAAGATATTCTCAAAGCTATCCATATATATATATATATACTGTTTTTTTTTCAGTTTTAGGGTTGGCTGTATTGAAGAATATTTGTGCCGAACACAAGTGTGTCAATCTATGAGATTGTGAAGTTTTTACCATTGTTCAATTTTGAGCGTTTCTCTAGATCTTATTGATTTGTTATTCATCATCTTAAAAAGGAATTCTCAATCTTAGGAGAAGCTTAAGGCACTGCTGTAGAGAAGTGATTCTTGGTCTTAGGGGAGCCTAAGACTTCATTTTCGAAAAGTAGTTCTCCATCTTAAGAAGTATCTCAGATTCATCAGTGAAGGGAGTTTACTGAGTAAAAGGAAATATAATATAGTTGGAGCAGAGTCTCACACACTATCGGAAGCCGAAGTGTTCAACACTAATATTATTATACTTAGGAGGCTAAGTTCTTTTGAGAGAGAGTCTCACATCTAGGGGGAGCCTAGGCGATTTGTGAGTTGAGCTCTATGTGTGTCGCTGTATTGCAGATGAGTACTACGTTGTAATTGCTTGACTCTTTAATATTAGTGAATTATCTTTTTTGGACACACTGCCCCCAAGACGTAGGTAGATTTTTGTTGAACTAGGTTATAAAATTTTGTATGTCTTTACATGATCTCTTATTATTGATATTTTGTTATTACAATATTTGTCTATGCTTTCTATTTGACATCTGTGCATGAGTGACGACTATCTCATCGTTTTTCCAAAGTTCATTTAGTAATAATCCTTTGAGTAGAAAATTTAATTTGGAGCTCATCTCCACAATTACAATAATATATTTCAAGGACAAAAAGAATCACAGTGATTGTGTGGCATTATGTGGCATTTTAGAGAAATTAAGGACGTGTTTGAAAATCTTTTTCTTGAATAATTTTTTTATAAAAGTATTTTTATATTTTACTTTTTTCAAACAATACTCTAAATTTGTTTAATTGTACCATACTGATGATTTTATTCATTACAAATATGTATAGAGGTGGTTTTATTAGTTATAAATATGTTTTAATTTTTTATTACATATTAATGGAGGAATTTCAAATAGCATAGAAAAAATGAAGTAATATTGAGAAAACAAATACAGTAACAATTAGGTTGAGAAAACAAATACAGTAACAATTAGGTTGAGACGCGGATATCTCGCTCTCTTTAAGGAGATTCAAGCCTTCTGCGGTGTGTGTTGCATCTCTTTGTAATATCAACCATCGGTGCAACAAATATCTCTTTGGTCTGTTCCCTCTAGTATACAATAACCTAACTGAAATGTTATGTAGCTCAAACAACTCTGTATTGAAAGATTGAGCTCAAAGCTTCACAACCTAGAACACCCTTCTTTTGGCCAATTGCTCTTAAAGAGCTAATGAGAGAAAGATAAGAGAGAATGATATAATTTTTTTGATTGTTGAAGTTATTATTTGAGAGAAAGAAATATTAGATATTTATACTAAATGTTAGATCTAGATAATTAATATATAATTATTAAATTTTATTTTATGTTTTTCAAATAACCACAAAAAATTCGTTTATTCTCTAATTTATTAATAAAACTTCTTTTAGTTTTCAAATTTTCTCATGCATAATATAAAACTCATTAAAATATAAAAAAAAATGTAACAAAAATCCCCCACTCATTTTATTTAAAATAAGCATCAAAATAGAATTGACCAAATGAAAGATAATTATGCATCATAAAGATGTGACTCAAAATTGAACCTTTACTAGTGAAATAATAATCCCTACTCCAAAGTTAGTAGTGGTCTCTATACATAATTATCCAGGTGTTGACATGAGCTTTATTGGTTAGAACTTTAAAGCCTTATACTTATCTTGGTATTTTGATCGACCTAATGTATGAGAGGTAAAATATTTTAGATAAGTAGGGTCTGAGTGCAAGCATACACTGTGGAAGAAGTAATATACTCGAAGTATTCCGAGTATCGAACCCACATGAGTAATAGTAGTTTTAATTTGATCAAGACTGTAGATTTAATGCAACCAGAGGTAATCAAAGTGAGTGTGGCGAATGAACAAGAATTTAATTTTAAAACGGTAACATTAAAAATCAAATGGGGTTAAAAATGCTTCAACCTTTCAGACTCTATGTCAAAAGTGACGTGATCGTATCACACCAGGCAGTGAAATATGCATGTGTAGAAATCTACACCTATTCGATCTTATGTCAAGTTCCTTTAGGAGTTCTAAGCAACTACTACCTAATGTTCCCATGGGTAGTTGAATCTTTGATTAATTAGAGTTTGGTTTCTTTACCCTATAGTGCCCCTTATTCTTAAGGTGGTGTGACCTCCTATTCTAGGCTCTTGGTCTCATATCCCTTCGTGAGATCCAGTTACATTCTAGTCTTCTCAATACTAAAGCTCCACTAGATTGTTAAATTAAATGGCCAATTTAATTTACCAATACTAACTTTAAATTCAACAAGGAGAATGCATAAATCAAGTTGATGTGAAGTGCAACATTACTTAAGCCATAAAAAATCCTAGGGCATCACATTGTTGAACCCCTAAAGGAATTTAGTTTGTGATAAACGAGAAAATAAACATTTTCATTGAATCAAGAATCATATCTACAATGTAGTTCGATTGGTGGAAGGATAGAAAAATAAAATAATTACGAGAATTAAATGGGAAATAAAGCTAGAAAATTGTAACTCAAAAGAACCTTGGCAATTCTTCAAATTCCAAGTCCTTCGATAGGATGATTCCCCCTTTTCAAGTTAAAATCGTGCCTCAACACACACACTTCAAGCCACTACACCTTAGAGGAACTTCCGTGCTTAAGGCTATTGACTTGAAACGTTGAGAATAAACCCAAAGGGTGGCTAAAAATGGCAGATTCTATGAAGGTGGTGATAGGGGTGGTGATGGAGAGTTGATGTGGTGAAATGGAGAGCCTCAATCCATTTTATAAGCTCAAAAATGGTTGGGGAAGACCAGATCTCAAGCTCTAAACAATTTAAGGCGAAATTGGAGCTGCTTAACTGATCAGAAAGTGAAAATCAGAACTACTCTTAACTGGTTTGAAATATGAAATTTTAAGGTTCACTGATGTAGGTGCACTTCTGTTACGGGTGCATCAGATGTAAAATTAGAAGAAGCAACCCCAAAACCTGCCAAAATTCAATAGATTAGTCCAAAAATAACAAATAACAATGTTTATCCGAGCAACCCCAAACCCTACCAAAATTCAACAGATTAGTCCAAAAACAGCAAATAACAATGTTTATCCTCAATTATCTCCCAATGAGTCCAATTTAACAAATTAGGACTAAAATTAAAGGCAAATTCAGGCACAAATTCATTTTTTCATAGTTAAAGTGTCCAAATTATTGTGGTTGATGCCCTAAATCTCGTAGGGTTCTATAGTTTGTAAATGTTTTGTACAAACTCATTGTTTATTTAATAAAATATATGATATTTTATTCCATATTTGTTACATTAATCACAAATCTATAAAGTAACATCTAGGGTTATCTTATAGCTTAAACATGTATGTAGAGACATACAGCTGGATCATGTTTAAATGATAACCAAAATGGTCTGTAGTAGATGGATAAGATTGGATGCCTTATCCTAGTGACACTACGAGTATGGCTCGCTTTGTAGGTGTTACAATTGGTATAAAGTACTACAAATGATCTGATCCTGATTATTCCTGTGTAGACATAAGAGCGGGGATATTCTATATAAAGGAGTTTGTATAAGATCGGACCATGAAATGTTTAGTCTCATTGTATAACACCGTTCATAATGGAGACTTGCATTTCACCAGGATGACCATAGGTAACATGACCTAAATCCTAAGTGAGTTGTGAACTCTTGCCTATGAGGGTGATCCTTTGATTTGTATGGGTGAGAGTAGCCAGACCGCCTACTCAATAAGCTTACCATTTTAGGGATTCGTCTGATTGGGGAGCTGGGAACATAGCTACACAAGAAGGAATTCACTCATTTTGAGGTTCGGGTAAGTAGATAAAATTGCTCCCTTAAGGCTTGATTCTGGGGCTTAAACAATGTGGCGCCACATCCTCTCTTGGTCCAAGAGGGATTTTGTCATAGTTGTGACTATGATCTATTGTTCATTTGAGGGACCAGTGACACTTAAAAAAGATGATGTAACTATAGGGGCAAAACAGTAATTTTGGCCCAGTTTACTTACGAGTAATTTGTGAAGGGTCATTCTACTATTGATTGGTCATATCCAATAGACACGGAAAATATATTGTAGTGTGAAGAGTGCAACTGTCGATCTTTAGTGGAGTGCTCGACAGTTAACGAATGGCGATAATTTAATTAAAGAGTTTAATTAATTATTCACGAACCGTTTGAGCATCAAGCTACAGGTCCATGAGGTCCCCTCAATAGCTAACAGGATTTAAATGAGAATCAAGTTTTGGATTAGTTTGAATTGTTCAAATTAATTGAGGAAATTTAATTATATGTGATATAATTAAGTTTATTTAATTATATATGATATAATTATTATAGTATTTGATACATTATAATATAAAGTATTTTGAGAGAAAATTAATATTTGAATATGATTCAAATGTTAACTATATAAATTAGATTATATAGTTAAAATTTAATATAAATGTGATTTATATTAAATGTATATTAGTGAGAGAAAAGAAACTATAGGTTATATTGTATATGATACAATATTAAACTATATGTAATATATTGTACATGATATAACATATGATTACATGAATATATAATAAATTGGTTATTATATATTTATAATTTTAATTATGAATTAAAATTATTAAATAATTTTAAAATTAATTATGGGAAGGGAGTTACAACTCCCTCCCCCTTATTTCTCTCCACCACATACGTGGTTTAGTGGCACAAAAGGTCTTCGTCTTCTTCCTACAAAATAGAGAAGAGGGTGAGTAAAAAAAAAAAATACAGAGTTCAATACAGAATCCAATTTGTCCCCTTTCAGAGAAATTTTTTTCTTCTTCCCTCTTCCCAAAATCATTCAGAGCCCACCACTTCTAGGTCCATCATCCAGAGGATACCGAGGTTTTTAAGTAGTAGTGTCATTTGGGATTCCAAGGGTTTCACAAGTGAATAAAAGTCTTCAAAAGGTAGGTTTTCTGAAAACCATAACTTTTTTCTTTTAATTTCAACATGCTATATAATTTACAAATGCATGATTTCTTCTATCTTCTCTATAAAATTTATTTTTCAAAAGAATTGGGATTTGGAACGATCCCGCTTCCACTCAAAGTCCCCCCACAGAGGTTCTTTCACAAATAAAAGCTCAAATTCATGTATTTTATGACATGAATCATACCCCCAAACTTAATCATTTTCTTGTTCTAAGAAAAATCTTAAACAATACCTAACACCCAAACAAGCGTACTTAGTTTGATAAATGCAAAGACAACAAATTTCAGAAGGGGTCTCCAATCCAATACCTTGAACTCTTGTTTAACTTGTCATAAAAGATTTTCATCTGCACGCAATCTGGAAGACCATTATGCAGAAAATTCCTTACAAGCTTTTTAAAGTGCATCAACGTATCGTTGAGCGTTTTCCTCTCCCTTTGTTCAAAATTTTTAATATCTTTCTCCTCTTGGCATTTTTAGTAGGAGGAAAATACTTCTTTATGAATTTTTCTACCATTTAGTCCCATGCAGTTATCTCTCTCGGCTCCAAGGAATAAACCCACTGTTGTGCTTCCTCCTTTAAAGAGAAGGTGAAGAGTGTTAATCAGATTTCCCTTGGGGTGATATTTGGAATGAAAAATGTATTGCATATTTCGAGATAGCTTTTTAGATGGCCGTGTGGATCTTCTCTAGGAACTTCCCCAAAATCATCTATAGTTTGAAGTATCTAGAGCATCATAGGCTTCATTTCAAATATCGCTCCCTCGAAAGCTAGCCGCATAATACCTAATGAAAAATCATAAAGGTTAGGTGATGCATACTCCCTGATGGGTCTATTGTGATCATGAAAAAGGAGTATTATATGAGTTGGTGCCAATGCATTGTTTGCGTTGTTGGCCACATTCTGTGCAATATGGTTATTATCCCCAATTGGTATGTTAGTTCATTGGTTGAGTCTCCCATTCTTCTTTTTCATTGTCTTCTTCTTCTATTAGATCTGTTTCTTCTTCTCAAAGTACTCTTAATTCTGGGTCAAATACGAATTTGGGTGAACTACCGTCGCTGATATACTGTTTACGATACTCTTTTGGCTTAAGTACACAATTAATTGGGAAACATGTCATTTTATGGTGACAGAAGGCGTTGTTCTTGGGCACAAGGTTTCCAAAGCAAGGCTAAATTGCCTATGTTTGTGAACGTTAAGACCCTGAGGAGCTTTCTAGGTCATGCAAGCTTCTACAGAAGATTTGTAAAAGGATTTTCCCAAATTGCGCGTCCATTGAGTGCTTTGCTATAGTTGAACAGACTTTACATATTTGATGAAGATTGGCACCAAGAATTTGAAACCTTAAGGTATGCATTGACAATAGCAACGATATTTATAGCTTCGGATCGGATGTAGCCCTTCATATTAGTGTGTGATGCAAGCGACGTGGCTGTTGGAGCTACGTTAGGCCAAAAGAAGAGAAACCTAATACATCCTATTTCCTACTAGTCAAAGACACTTACAGAATCCCAAGAACATTACACAACTACTAAAAAAGAAATGTTAGCAGTAGTATTTGCTATTGAGAAGTTTAGAGCTTACTTGGTCAGCAACCATTTACACTTATAACTCTGCTATAAAGTACTTGATGGACAAAAAAGACACGAAACCCAGACTCATTTGTTAGGTGTTGCTACTATAGGAATTTGATTTAGAAATCAAAAATAGAAAAGGTATTGAGAATCAAGTGGTTGTCCATCTATCGAGATTAAAGAATAAGGAGATACAGTTGGGCCAGGTTAAAATTGAAGACACATTCCCTGATAAGCGTCTCCTTGAGGTTGAAGATAAAAAGTCGTGGTACGCTGACATTGTCAATTACTTGGCAACAAAATAGTTTCCAGAAGATGTCAATGCCCAGCAAAGGAAATGGCTTGTGCATGATTGCAAGTTCTACTTTTGGGATGAATCGTTTCTCTACAAGCAAGGCCCAGATTCCATTATGAGTCTATGTGTCCCCGAGGTCGAAGTGCAACCTATCTTATCTAAGTGTCATTATTCTTCTTTCGGAGATCATTTCGGAGGTAGAGGACAATTGCAAAATTCCTCCAGAGTGGTGATTTTTGGCCCACTCTATTTAAAGACGCAAGGGAATATATTCTTAAATGTGACTCATGCCAACGCATGGACAAAATCTCAGCAAGGAACACAATGCCACTCAACAATACATTCTACTGCATTGGATTATGTGTCTAAGTGGGTCGAGGTAATGGCCTGTACGAAAAATGATGCTCCAACAGTTTCTAAATTTTTGACCAAGTACATTTTCATGCGTTTTGGGACACCAGGGACGTTGATAAGTGAGAAAGGTACACATTTTATTAACCGCATCATTTCTAAATTACTTGCCAAATATAATGTTAGGCATAAAGTGGCTACCACATACCACCCATAGACGAACGGACAAACAAAAGTCTCTAAGAGAGAAATCAAGTCAATTTTAGAGAAAGTAGTCAACGCATTTAGAAAGGACTAGGCACAGAAGCTGGATCAAGCTCTTTGGGCATATAGAACTTCATTTAAAATTGTTGGGATTGGTATCTTAAATCTTTTGTATTCTTGTAGTTTGTAAACATTGTGTAAACAAATTGTTATTAATAAAATAGTTGTTATTTTATGAGCATATATTAAATCCAATAAACTAAGATCCTAGGTTATTTTATGTAATGTAAACAAGTATGTAGAGACATACAAGTGGATCTTGTTTAAATAACAACCTAAACGGTCTGAACTAGATGGATAAGGTTAGGTACCTTATCCTGGCGACACTACAGATACGACCCGCTTTATAGATGTTACAAGTGTTGTAAAGTACTATAAATAATCTAATCCTTATCATTTATGTAGAGACATGTGAGCGGGGGTATCCTATACAAAGAGTTTATATATGACTGGACCACGAAATGGCTAATCTCATTATATAACTTCGTTAATGTATAGAGACTTATATTTCACTAGGATGACCATAGGTGACATGATCTGAATCCTGAGTGACTTATGAACTCCTGCTCATGAAGGCAGTCCTTTGATTTGTATGGCTGAGAGTGGCCACATTGCAAACTCAATGTGCCTACCTTTTTAGGGATTTGTCTGATTAAGGAGTTGGAACACAACTATACAAGATGGAATTCACTCTTTTCCTGATGTTGGGGTAAGTAGATAAATTGCTCCCCTAAGGGCTTATTCTAGGGCTTGAGCAATGTGACCACACACTCTTTTGGCCTGAGAGAGACTTGGTCATAGTTGAACTATGACTTATTGTTCATTAGAGGGATCAGTGGTACTTAAGAAGTTAAATGTAACTACAAGGGAAAAACAGTAATTTTGGCCGAACTATACTTACAAGCAATTTGTGAAGGGTCGTCGTTGAAGGAACTCTTATACAAGAGTACCTCTGAGTGGAAATGAATCATTCTAAAAGTATTGTGACAGAATTACCACATTTACATTCACACATACAGATATGCATTAACAACGCTAAATTACTAGCATGTTTAAAGTATCAATAAATAAGAGACCGAAAGAACATACCAGTACTTTTCTTCACCTGAAAACTCGCTCTCTCCAGGAACAACCTCTCGCTCTCTCTAGACCAGCAAGTATTCGTCCAGCAACAACTATTGTCTACACGAACAGCTTTGAATGAATACAAGGAAACGAGGACGACACCACCATTTGGAGCCCTCAGTATTCTCGGAGTGAGAATCCAAAGGGTGGGCTTTATTCGAATTTGGTAGAGGGGAGGAGGAAAAGAGGTCGTATACAACGATCAAGCAAGTGGGAGAAAAACTCATCTATCGTATAAACAAAATGTTTGATCGTTTAGGTGAAGTATACGATCGTATAGGAAAAGCTAAGCGATAGTCTATACGGTCGATTAGTAAAGCTCTGGCGCTAAATGATCATTTAGTAAAAGATAAGCGATTGTTTAGTAAGTAGCACGCGTAGGTGTAAGCGATCGTTTAGTAAGTAGCACTATCGTATAGACTTTAATTTACTAAGCGATGACTCTAGAATCGCAACACACCGTGAGCTTATTTAAGCGTCTCGAAACGATTCTTCATCTTACTCATTAGTTACGAAAACAGAAGAGACGCTGGCCAATTATCCCATAACTTTCCAATTAATAAAATATAATCACATTATATTCATAACCTATGGTTTAATATCATACATTAACCATAGTACTTTTCCTCCACTAGATATAAATCATATTTGTATCCAATTTCCTCCAAATTAATATATCTCATACATAAAGTCAATTATTTCATATATAATTAACTAGTTCAATTATATCATATATAATCGAACTCCCTCTTGTCAATTTGAACATTTCAAACTGACCCAAAAATTGATTCTCAACTTGTATCTGAGCTACCAAGGTGACCTTATGGACCTATGGCTCGAAGCTCCAACGGTACATGAATAATTGACTAAACTCTTTAGCCACGATATCCACTATCCATTAACTGCCAGACATTTCACTAAAGACCGACAACTGAAATCTTCTTAACCCAAATATATTTCCATGTCCATCGGATATGACTAATTATCAGTACGATGACCCTTCATATATACTCGTAAGTACAATTGGGCCAATTTACCGTTTTGCTCCTATAGTTACATCTTACTCCTTAAGTACCACTGATTCCTTTAATGAACAATACAACATAGTTCTACTATGTGTGAACACCTCTCCGGCCATGAGAAGGTGTGTGGCGCCACATTGTTCAAGTCCCGGGATTAACTCTTAAGGAGCAATCTATCTACTTATCCCTGCTTCGGGGAAGGAGTGAATTCCATCTTGGGTAATTGAGTTCCTAGCTCCCAAATTAGACGAATTCCCAAAGTGGTAGGTTTGAGTCGGGGAACTGGCTACTCGCACCCATGCAAATCAAAGGACCACCCTCAAAGGCAAGAGTTCCCAACTCACTCAGGATTGAAGTCATGTTACCTGTGGTCATCCTAGTGAAGTGAAGTCTCTGTCATGAACGATGTTATATAACGAGACGTTAACACTTCGTGGTCAGGTCTTATACGAACTCTTTGTATAGGACGCCCCCGCTCGCATGTCCTGTACACGAATGATCAGAATCAGACCATCCGTGATAAGTCATGACACTTGTAACTACTCCACAAAGCGGTTCGTATCCGTAGCGTTACCAGGATAAGGTTTCCCTCTTATATCCATATACTAAAGACCATTTTGGTTATCACTTTAGACATGATCCACTTGTATGTCACCACATACATGCTTAAGTTACATAAAGACAGCCAGGGATTTTAGTTTATTTGTTTGTGGTAAAGCAAATAAAACATCCAAATGTGCAAAGTCAATAAGTGAAGTAAATATCATATACAAGCGTTCGTACAAACTGTTTACAAACTATAAGACACGAGACTTTAGGGCATCAACCCCAACACTCGTACTATTGATTTAATATATTCAATTGATGCAGAAATATATGTGTAGTGCAAAGTGTGCAACTGTTGATCTTTATTGGAGTGATCGATAGTTGATGGATGTTGGGTAATTAATTAAAGAGTTTAATTAATTATCCAAGAGCCATTGGAGCTGTAATCTACAGGTCCATAAGGTCCCCTCTGTAGCTCAATAGCGATTTATTGAGAATTAAGTTTTTGAATTATGATTCAAATGTTAGTTATATAGATGGGATTCATATAATTGAATTTAGTATAAATATGTTTTATATTAAATGTCATGTAATGATGAGAAAATAAAAACTATAGGTTGTGTGTTATATCTAATATAACATATGGTATATATATAATAAGATAGTTAATATATATATATATATTATTAATTAAATTAAATAATTTTATATTATTTTAATTTAATTAATGGGAGGGAGTTACAACTCCTTCCCCTAATCTCTTTCAAAACAGATCGTGGAACTAAGGAGTTGTAGGAAGGTTTTCTATCTCTAGTTTTTCCAAGAAAAAATACGAAGAAAAATCTCCTTGTTCTTTCTCTCAAACCCCAGAGAATACAAAGGGTTCTCAAGTGGTGGTGTTTTTTTTTTTTGGAATTTTGAGTTCAAGATCCAGATCGAAGCGTTCGTGATCGTGGATCGAGAGAATACGAAGAAGGTAATCTTCAAGGGTACGTTCTTATCTTCCCTAATTTATTCCCAAAAATTATGTTGTAATTTTAGATTGATAGTGCATAAATTTATCTTTCTGTCATGTAATTTAAAGTTCGATAAAAAAATTAAAATTGGGACCGATCCTCACGTTTTCACACACGAACCTTCATATATTCCCTTAAAAAACGCCTATAGGTATGTCTCCTTATACCTTTGTATTTGGAAAAGCCTATCATTTACATTTGGAATTTGAGCACAAGGCGTTTTAGGCAGTGAAAAGGCTGAATTTAGATCTAGATGTCGCGGAGAAAAATTAAAAGTTGTAACTAAATAAACTAGATGAGTGGCAGTTTCACGCATATGAAAAATGCATAGATTTACAAGGAACAAACTAAGCGTTGGCATGACCAACGCATCGGTAAGAAAAAATTCTTCATTGGTCAAGGTGTTTGCGGTTGTTTCCAGGAAAGCTTAAACCCAGGTGGGCAGGGCCATTTGTTATCAAAGCAATCTTTCCATATGGAGCCGTGGCGCTCATTCGAAAAGATGGCACTAACGCCTTCAAGGTAAATGGGCATAGGGTAAAGTAATACTTTGAAGGAAATATGAAACATAACAAGACATTCATCAAGCTACACGAGGTTGCTTGAAGCTTCTGTCGAAGTGTCGTGCGTGCATATATTCGAGGGACACTTCCTCTCACTTGCTTTACTTTTTTTTTTTTCAGCGTTATGTATACCATGAGTTTTTTTGTGATCCCTGTTTGAAGTCTTGTTTAGCATTGAAATTTTATGTTTGTGTTATGATTGTTTACCTGACATGCTTTTGGATAATTGTTTAAAAACCAACCTTGTGGACTTCTAAATTTTTCCCGGGGGGAGGGAGGGAGGGAGTGCTAGGGTAGAGGCGTTAGAATTAGGTCAACGCATACCCTTTCATTGGAAGAGGAAAAAACATTATGGGAAGTTGAACCACTTGAGTGTTTGGGTGTCCCAAGATGCGTCTCCTTAGACTGGCATTTAATGTGTAGCCCAAATGTCACCCTTTATAACCCACTTCATCTTTTTCTTTCTTCCGACTCTCAACTCTAGCTTCTTAAAATTCTCAAGCTTTCTCGTTGTCCGAACACTCTTAACCAAGCATCCCTTCAAGCTTTCAAGCCTTTTTAGTGGAGCATGATCGGACGCTTCAGATAGTCAGAATGCCTTCACTCGCTGGTAAGCTCATTCCCCTCCTATGTTTCGCCATCACCCTCATCCTCGTTGTCCCCTCTATCGAAGCCCACTGCTTCATCCAAACCATCAGCCGCTTCGTCTTCCTCCCGAAAAACCACCATCCAACCCAAACCTACCACCCAACCAAGGCCATTCACCCAACCAGATCTGATGAAGCTTGCCCAACAACCATTCAAAACCCTCGGAAAACGAAAACCTTCTATATCCTCATCTGCTTGAATTCCTAAGTCCTTAGCCCTTTCCAAACCAAGGCGGTAGCCTGCGTCCAAAGGCCCTATCAAATTCGTTACCGCAAAGCCTTATAAGAAACCAGCCCCTCCACTGACCGTCCTAGCCATCACACCAAACATTCCGATGCATGACCCAATTCCTGAATATCTTCAAACCGCTCCGTCACCTGTCGTTCATTCGACAGTCCCCTTAGCCATTAAACTTATGGCCATTATCTTCCCCATCAAAGTAGCCCAGCCTTCCCATGTTTCTTCACCAAGCTCGCCGCATACACCCATCAACACCCCACCTCTTACACCACCTCAGCCATTTGATGAACCTTCAAATTCCAACAGTCCTACGTTGGAATCTTCCCAACAACCCATCGACCCCAACGAGCGAGTCTTGGCTATCTACTGCATCATGCACCGCATCTCCCTCAACATAGGAAAAATCATTGTGGAGCAAATCAAAGCAATCAAGGGGAATCCATGTGGGCATCTTTACTTTCCATGGCTAATATGTGTGTTGTGTGAATGCGCGGGCATCCCTCTAGGGGATGACTTTGAAGAAGTTGAAGGTTTAATAGACATCAAGTTGATCAAACGTTTGCTTCAAGGCTCGCCTAATCAACCAAATTTGCCTACGTGATTCATTGCCCTATTTATAGGATAATGAATCCTCAACACCATCATCTGGTATGACAACCTGAGTTTTAGTTAAAACCAAGTAACAGTTAGGTTGTATCAAAACTCTCCCACTATATCGAGGAACTCTCAACGATTGAGAAAGACGAGACTGACCTGAAGTATTGAGTTCTTCATTAATTCTTGATGAAGGACCAGCTGCATCAACAACTCTTATTGATTCTTCAGTAGCTTTACTTAATACTATTTTGCTTCGTGGTTTATGATCTCTCATCGGGTCTTCCTTAAAAAATCTAGCGTTTGGCGATACAAGCACCTTATTTTCTTGAGAGTCATAAAACAGACCACCTCTCATTTCCTTAGGGTAACCAACAAATTGGCATAATTTTGAACAAGGTTCCAACTTCTTAGGATTTGTCACTAACACTTGTGCATGACAACCCTGTTGGGTTTTATACCCTAAAACTTGTAATTAGTACATATTATTAATTGACCGTCATCAATAAAGAGTTATCAATGTTAATTCAATAAAGGTTATTGTTTGTGTTATTTGTCTATTTTGTCTTACTAACCCTAAATTTAATAAGCTAACATGCAAGGCTGCCTTATGAGTCTTGAATTGTATGTAGAAATATATAGGGATCAATTTCAAGATATAGCCTAAAGGGTCTATAGTATAGGGATAAGGTTGGGTACCTTATCCCAACTTTATCCTAGTAATACTATGGATATGACCCACTTTGTAGTGAATGATCCAACGTGTTCGTGTAGATGACACGCAAGTGGGGGTATCCTATGCAATGAGTTTGCATAAGATAAGACCGTGAAATAGTAATCATTAGATGTAACCGTTAACTAGTTAGGTTCCTATTTCAATTGGATAACCTAGTCAACTTAGTCTTAATTCTGAGTATATTATGAATTCCTGTTCATAAGGAATTGTCCTTTGACTTGTATGGGTGAGGGTAGCCAGATCTTGGGGACAAGATCGAGTGAGGAGCTAGGAATATAATGATACAAGATAGAATTTACTCATTTCCATCTTAAAGGTAAGTAGATGAGTGTTCACTTAAATGGAGTATCGGGGACTTGAACAAAGAACCCTGCCCCCTCAATGGTCCGAGAGAGGTTTCAGTTTATTGGTTAGACTATAAACAGATTGTTCATTAGAGGAGCACAGGTACTTAAGGAATCAGAGGTAACCCAAGGGTAAAACGGTAATTTGACCCAGTTAGTATTGGGTTATATCCATAGTCAAAGAAATATATCTATAGTGAGAAGAGTGCAACTGTGGGTCTTTAGTGAAGTGTACCCATAGTTAACGAATATTGATTAATTTGGTTAATGAGTATAGCAAATTAATCTCATATCATTGGAGCTTCTAATCTACAGGTCTACTAGGTTTCCTTGTTAGCTCACTAGAAGATACTTAAAAGGGATCATTTAAATTGTTCAAATTAATTTGAAGAAACTATATATTAATGTGATTAATATATAATTAATTATGGATATGATCTTAAATATATACATTAAATTGATTTTAATGTATAATTTTTTATTTAATTATTGTGCAATTAAAATTAAATAAGTGTTATTTAATTATGCAAACTAAATAAGTGTTATTTAACTAAATGGACTAATTAATTAAATAAATATTATGTAATTAATTACAGAAAAGAAAATATATTAGAGGAAGGCCTTGGCCCTTTTCTATATAAAGACCTCTCTATGGCCCTTTGCAAACACACATTCTTACATACTCTCATGGCAAAAAAACTTTGATAATATACAATACCCTAGTGTTATTGTGCATAATTTTCTCTGTCTCTCTACTCTCCAAAACACTTGTCTCCTCTCCCTCTCTCAATAGTTGGATACCACATATCCTCTATTAGAATCATAAGAGAATAACGAGGTTTCTCTCGTGGTAGTGTTCGAGATCGTTCAAGGAGTTGTTCATGATTAAGACTATTTAGACATCCATTCGTTGGAACCATGGAGAGACTTGTTTATGGCATTAGGTAATCTACAAAGGTAAGCATCGTTCTAATCATTTCTCTAAAAGCATGCTAATTTACGTGTTTATTTATTCCGTTTAGTGTAACAATTTTGTTTAATGTAAAATCGAATCGTGGGATGCAAGGTGTTCCTCGTTGAAATGTTTTCACTGCAGGATCCAATCCCCTACAATTGGTATTAGAGCCAATTTCTTGCATCTCCATTCTTCGAATTTTTTTTTTTAAAACAAAATATTTTAGAGGTGGGCATTATATTATGCATTATAAATGTTTGAATGTTGGTTTACAATATTGGATGGTTTCGATTTTGGCATAGATTACTTTTTAATTTGATTAAATTGTAAGAGCCCGTTGTACTTTTGGGCAATTTATTTCTTGCTTCAAGTCTGTAAGTCTGTGTCATTAGTGGAAAAAAGTTGTTGTGAAAAGAAGAAAAAACAAGAGAAAACAGAGAGAAAAAGCACAGTTCGGTTTTTCAGGGACAACTTTCACTAATTTGTCAATTGTCGAAGTTGTATCCATTGTATCTGCTGAAATTTGGTCAGTATGTAACGGACACCTAAGGCCTCGTTTTGAACGGTTAAATTAAAGATAACTATCTATATATAAAAACCCATGCAAATCAAATTAAATCTCAAGAAGACACATAAAAATCCACTTTAAGATATCAATTAGCTGTTAATTTGAGTGGGATTACCCCACTTTTCTTTCAAAACTATTTATTAAATTAAATCCAATTTAAATTAAACCAGTTTTGAATTTTACTTATTTATTTGTATTTAAATTAATTCAATCTAAACTAAATTAACTTAATCAAAAATTAATTTTACAATTTGAATTTCATAAATTCAAATTATGATAAAATTAATTTTATATGAATACATAAATAAACAATTAAGTAAATAATTTAATATCAAATATTAAATTAATAAAAAAATATAATTCAAACATGAATCACTATTCATATTTAAACGTTAATTATAACGAATATAATAATCCAAACCATAAAACGAATTTGAACATTTCAAATTCTCTCAGCACGTTATTCTAATGTTTAATCATTTTACGAGCTAGTAGAGGGACCTAATGGACCTATAGATAATGAATTTCAACGATTTGAGATTAATTGGCTACCGAGATACTCCATTATAACTCAGTAGTTGCACTCTCCTTACTGTAGATATATTTTTGTCCATATGAATTAATCATAATTAGTAAGTCGATCCTTCACAGGTTGTTCGTATTTACAACTAGGTCAAAATTACCATTTTACCCCTGAAATACATCTTGCTCTTTAAGTCTCCACTAATCTTTTAATGAATAATTGGTTTATGATCCTACCAATAAACCGAGTCCCTCTCATCCATAGAGAGGGTGAGGCCTCTTTGCTCAAGACCAGGATCAGTACTCAAGGGAACAATCTATCTGCTAACCTTAAGATGTGTAGGAGTGAATTCTGTCTTGCAGTACTATGTCCCCGGCTATCTATCCGGACTTACACATAAAGTGAAAGGCTTATTGAGCGACGATGTTGTGCCATTCTCAACCACGGAGATTAAAGGATAATTCCGAACAAATAGAAGTTCATAGTTAGCTCAAGATTGAGATCAAGTTACCTTATGTCATCAAATTGAAATAGTTAGTTTTAACAATAAATAGTCGTTATAAAGAAAAATGACTTTTTCGTTGTTCGGTCTTATGCAAACATCTTTTGCATAGGATGTCTCCACTCGCATGTCTCCACTTGAACAACTTTGGGATCACATCGTTTGTATCAATATACAAATAAGGCCACATCCATAGTGTCCCCAGGATAAGTTATCCAACCCTATCCATATATTTATAAACCATTTTGGCTATATACTCAACCTTGTTCCTCCTTTATGTCTCTACATAAAGTTTAAGTATTCATGTTATAGCTATAGGTTCATTAGTTTATTGGATTTAGGAATCTATAAATGCAATTTATATGTTTGATATTTAAATAGTCTCAATAACATCTTTATTGTAAATAGAATTATGTTTAAAGTTTACAACTGTGAGTTTTAAGATATATAACCCAAATGCATCATACTACATATTAAAATTGTTATAATAAATAGTGGAATTATATATGTGAATGCTTGATGGTTACATAAGTTTTAATAATTCATTAAATTATAAAAAGTTATAGTTTCAATGAGATAGATTAAAATCTATAAACAAGATTGCATACAAACATAGATCCAAATTAATTTAAATTTGTTTAAAATTGATTCTTATGTTATTTCTAATGGGATTAGAAATGGGTTAATCTTTTTTTTTTTTAATAGGATTAAAATATTTTTAAATAAAATATTAAATTTATTAAATAATTGCCCATGAGAGACCTTTGTCTAAGGAAGGTTCTGTCTAAGAAGGGGTATTTAAGCTGACAGAAACGGAACACCTCCACCTGGAAACCGACCTGGAAGGTGAATTGAGCAAATATTTTATAAGCATGCAATAAATGATTTATTTTATTAAAAGAGTTTAATAAATAAAATCAAGTATTGTTAAATTTTTCAATATAAATATTATATTGAGCAAATCTAAAGGACATAGATAAATTCATTAGTCGGGTTTTAACTAAGTATAATAAATCCTAATAAAATATTGAAATATTTTAGTGGAAGAAAGTTGGTATATATGATATATCAAATTTCAACTATCACATCCCCAAGAGTTTACACCATGAGATCCATTCTCAGCTTCATGTCGCCCTGGTAGTGGCCTCCCTTCGGAAAGTGTTTGCATGGGTTAATAACAAGGTGAATGAGGAAAGTATTTATAGTAAGTGGGAGAGGGACGTGTGTCAATATATCCCACGAGCTTCTCCATTAGGTTGCACCGTGAGATTTCTATGGTTTATCTGCGTGTTGTTTTAGAGCGACCATCCATTCGGAGGACCTCATCATAAGGGTCGGGACAACGTGAACTTCAGCAATGGATAGGGTCTCTTAGGTTAATCTTCAACAGTCGTCTTTCCCTTCGATACCCTATTCAAGCGTACCTCTGAGATCTAAAAATGAGAGAGTCTCACTTATGGGATGAATTAAGCTAGTTAATGAATTCTTAACCAAAACAACGGTAGCTAAAAACTATAGGAATAAGATTTATTCTGGTATTACTAATTGACTAAGATTGTCTCAATTTAGCGGAGGAGTGGCTGATCACCCTTCGGTGGCTATTGCTCTAAACCTCTGAAGTATCGTTGCAAAAACTGAAATCAATAGTTTAATTAGGGTTCTTTGATTAACTATGTTTTTGCTAAATTGATTGGATAATTAAGTAATGGGTTATGACAAAGATAACTAATAAGGTCAATTGATTGTTAAATGTTTCAGCATGTCTTCCACAATCATATCTTTGCTTAAAAATGAGAAATTAACTGGTGAAAACTATGCGGCGTTAAAATCTAATCTGAATACGATTCTGGTTATCGAGGATATGCAGTTTGTGTTGATGGAGGAATGTCCTCTAGTCTTTGCTTGAAATGCATCTCAAGCATTGAAGAATGCTTATGATCGTTAGATGAAGGCCAATGATAAGACTCAAGTCTACATCTTGGCAAGTCTGTCTAACGTTCTTACCAAGAAGCATAAAGCCATGATGACTGCACGCCAGATCATGGAGTCCCTCCAGGAGATGCTTGAAAAACCGTTCTCTTAGACCCAGCACGAGGCCTTCAAGTACATTTATAATGTGCGCATGAAAGAGAGCCAATCAGTGAGAGAATATGTTCTCGACTTGATGGTCGATTTCAATGTCACCGAAATGAACGGTGCAGTCATAGACGAACAAAGTCAGGTATCCTTTATTTTAGAATCTCTTCCGAAGAGTTTTCTTCGGTTCTGAAGCAGTACGATAATGAACAAAATACAGTACAATCTGACTACCCTTCTGAATGAGTTACAGAATTTTCAGACCCTTATGAAAGGTAAGGGACCAGTAGAAGGAGAGGCAAATGTTGTCCATTTCAAAAAGTTTCATGAGGGTTCATCCTTAGGAACTAAGTCAGTTCCTTCAACTTCTGGTATTAAAAGGATCCATAAAAAAAGAAATGAGGGAATGGGAAGGCTTCCGTTGCTGGCAAAGACAACGACAAAGCTAAGGCTGACAAGGGCAAATGCTTTCACTGTAATGTGGATGGTCACTGGAAATGCAATTGGCCCAAGTACCTTCTGAGAAGAAGCATCAAGCAAGGATGCATCGCAGACTCCATTATAGAAGCCGAATACGTAGCTGCTTCTGAAGCAGCTAAGGAGGCTGTTTGGCTGAGGAAATTCCTTATAGATTTGGAAGTTGTTTCAAATATGGATTTTTTAATCACTTTTTATTGTAGGGGTTATGGCAAATTCGAAGGAACCTCGGAATCATTGTTGAGGTAAGCATATAGAACGAAAATATCACTTTATCAGGGAGATTGTGCAACGTGGTAATGTGATAGTCACGAAGATCGCGACGGAGCACAACATTGCTGACCCATTTACAAAGGCTCTCACGGCGCGTTCAAGGGTCACCTAAAGAGTTTGGGTCTGCGATGTTGGGGATGATGCCCTAAAATCTTGTGTCTTATAGTTTATTGTTCGTTGGTATCGTGATTCGAGCTACGAGTGT
The DNA here is from genome assembly GCF_009727055.1 of Benincasa hispida. Classification (NCBI taxonomy): domain Eukaryota; kingdom Viridiplantae; phylum Streptophyta; class Magnoliopsida; order Cucurbitales; family Cucurbitaceae; genus Benincasa; species Benincasa hispida. Next base: position 59,784,006 of record NC_052353.1, read on the forward strand.
ATTGTATAAAATGATTTGGAAAAATAAGTTCTAAGTATGAATGATGCATTGATGCTTTGATGCGTTTATGTATTTGTAACGCGTTAATGCGTTAGAGATGTGCAACAGAACAAACGACACTCCACTATTGACGTTCAAGTTTTCCTAAATTAGACCCAAGTATAAATCCAATTTAGGTTCCTGGTAAGTCCAGGGTTGAACTCAGGGATTCAGCTTAAGCTAACGCAGACCTTGCGTTATAGCTGTTGTAAGGATTTCCTAAATGTATGAAGAAATGTGTTATTTACACTAAAGTGTTGTGCTTGTTCAAGAAGATATAAAAGAGTTGAGTAGAGACTGATGGGTCGTGTGGAAATGGATTTTAGTGCAAGTGGTATGCGTCGATCTAAGATGAGTGTATACGAACTAGAATTTGATGATGGGATGATTTGTTTATCTTTGTTTATGCGTTAAACTTTATTCAACATTTCTCATTGCGAATAACAAACAAAACCTAGGATGCATGCGTCAAACACATAATGCAATAAAGACCAGTAAGTCTTTCTCTAGATGTACTAGGCATTCTACTTGACGCAGACTTATTTATTCTTAGATGTACTAGGCATTCTCTCTCCGGAGGGATTTCATCTATTTATAAGCATTGGTCATCTCCAGCTTGGTGATGGGCAGCATTAAAGTCCATGCCCTGGTCAGCCGCCTGACACTCAGAAATTTTCAGACGCCGCCTGGTACGGGTGTCCATGTTTACAAGTGGTGATTTGACACAAACGGCCTGAATCAATGAATCTTCTTTGCGTTGAATCCCTGCGACGCATGGCCCATGCGTTATAACTTTGCCTGCAACAGTTCTTAATCATGCGTTAGCCTCTTGTTGAAATCCTGCAATATAATGTGTTAGTGCCGCAGTATTTTAGTAATAAACATTCTTTTGCATGAGTTTGCTAATGTTTGAGTTATTCCATGCGTTTCTTCTAAAAATGAAGAGAATTTATCATTAAAAACCTTAGTTGTTCCAACTTAAGGACCAAAATAATTTGTATTTCTACAAGTTATCACCACCCCCAAATTTGAACAATGCTTGTCCTCAAGCATTCTATAAATAATTCTTTGTTATCTCCCTTGTCTTTAGTGTGCAGAGTTTGCCTCTCATCATATTCAATTATATGCTTGAGACAAGAGTTTGGAAAATGTAACGCAGATTGACTCTTTTCTAAAAGGAATAATGTTTAGTTTCAGGTGCAACAAGCCTTTTATCAACAACTTCTTTCGTTTCTCAAAACATTCCTATTTTTTCTAAACCAACAATACGTTTATGCTCTTTTTAAGATAGATGCCGGATAAAAAGAAAAAAAATATGAATTTTCAGTTACCTATATGTTGTTCCAGGTATCCCACTTTCGTTTTGGTTTGCCCCCACGGGTGTCATGCGAGCATCCAACTACGGGTGAGAACCCTTCACAACTAAACTCATATCTAATATTCATATGTTTCAAGACACAACTTCTTTAGACTAGATAGAGGAGTTTTATGGGACGCATTGGTCTAAGAGACTTAACTTAATTTTGGCTTACCCCCATGGGTGTCATGCGAGCATCCAACTATGGCTAAGTGCCTGTTCCAACTTTTTAACTCATGCCACTTTGAAGTTTTTCTTTTAAAGTAATGACAGAGGAGTTGCATTTAACATTTATCTATTTTATTTCCTTTCTTTTTGATGTATTCAGTTAATGCATCTAAACTCGGATTTCCCTCATCCCCAAATTTGGAGATGAGCTAAATCCTCATTGCTAAAAGAGAAACAAAAATTCGAAAAGGCATTGAGAATTCCGAAAGGGGTTTTGAATTAAAGCTTGTATGCGTTAGAAAGAAAACATGTAGTCTGTTTAGAGAAGTTCAGGCTTTGTAGATTTTCCTAATGCCTACTCTATACTTATAGATTTCATATTGTTGATATCATTGAGGTAAGGCAAAGCAAAATACTGGAAAATAGCTAAAGAACAAAAAAAGTATGCTAAGGTCAAACACAGGAAAAAAAATGAAAGAAATTTTTTCATTCATTTTCATAGAATAACATGAAATAAACTACAAGTCAAACAAATACAAAAGATCATCAAATAGATCAAAATACAAAATAACCAACACCCCAAAACTTTATTGTGTTGGCGCGTCATCCCTGCATTCTTCTGCAGGGTCTTCATCCATAAAGCGCAAAGGGTTCCTAAGATGAGCAAGTAGTGGAGGCAGGGCAAACATTCCAACCAAGACCTGATTAATGTACTACGTTGTATAAACAAATTAGTCTTGCATCCTTCTTGTTTTCTGCCTTAAGTAATCTCTTAGAACCCTGTATTGTTGTTCAAGACCTTCAATGGAGGTGGCCAATGGTCTGAGTTGATCACTGATGAAAGTTTTCAACTCCTCAATGTCAATACTGCATTGAGGTTGTGCTGGCTCTTCACTTGTTTCAACTAGGTCTTCAAAATTTACTGCATTACTCGATTCTAACCCAGTTGGTTCAAAAACGATAGGAACAGGCACAAAAGTGGGAATTGGGATTTGTGAGGGCGAAGGAAAGGGAAAAGGTGTCTTGATCTACATTAGTAGGGTCTTGGTGTGTTGGATCAAGACTCCCTTCTGGCGGGGCCACTGGTGAGTATTGGAGAGTGAGGTTTAGGTTTGGCCGCGCTTCTTCATCCGTAAGTTTAAGCTTTGCTTCGTAATCTTCATGGTCTGAAGCTTCATTGTTGTGTTCAATTATCCGGACGCGTCTTCTTTTGGGGGCGTCTTTAGATGATCGAGGTCTAGCTGTCACTTTTTTGGGAGGTAAAGCAGGTTGATACGGCGAACCGCGAAGTAAACGCATGATTAACTTGATGTCCATCAGACCGTCGATCTCTTCATAATCATCCCCCAGAGGGATGCCCCCGCATTCACATAGTGTGCAGATCAGCCATGGAAAATAAAGTTGTCCTCGTGGTTTGGTCTTGATGGCTTTGATCTGATCCCTTATTATTCTTCCTACATCTAAAGGGATGCACTACATGATACAGTAGGTATCCAAGACGCATTCTTTTGACAATGTCTCATCATGCGTTGTAGGCATAATGCTTCTCTTAATCAGATAATACCATAGATTCGCGTTTGGCTTCAAGTTCCTGGAAACTAGCATCTTTGCTCCATTTCTTGACGTTTGCCATTTTCTTCCAGGCTTGGCTACCGCTCTTAACGCATCTTCAACTTGGCTCAGTGTTGGTTGTTCCAAGTAGTGGTTGCCTTCTGCGTCCGGATTACTCCTAATGTTGAACACTTCATTCATCTTATCGGATGAAAAGCACACCAATACCCCATAAAAAAATGTTGTACTTTTCTCCATGTCGAACTCACTACTGTAGAACTGGCAGACAAGGTTGGGCCAAATTCTTGTGTGCCCAACGCATAGCTGACCCCAACCTATTGAGTCTGTGGTTTCAGTTATATATGCTGGCAATGGGTGGCGTTCAGGAAAGAAGCATTTCTCTGTAAGAATATCACTGAACTGGCGCTTCCTTCCTGTGGTCTTAACGCATCGGTTACCTTGTGCTTGCCCGCCTCATATCCCTTGGCTTCTTGCGTCAGATCTCTCTATTCGTTCTTCAATTCCCTTTGGAGAGTTGACTTCCTTCGCCCTTGCCTTGTAGGCTGATAAAGTTTCAATTCCTTCCCTAACGCGTTATGCCTTGAGCAACTTCCACGCATTGCATCCTCAGGGCCGAATGTTGATTGCTCTTTATGGTCACTCTCTTTGCTTTTGAGGGCCCTTTATTCGCGTCAGTTTGACGTGATTGCGACGCGTCTGGGCCAAATCCCCTTTCTTCATCTTCTTCATCTTCTTCTTCTAACTCTTCTTCGAGCATCATTGTGTAGCGCTCTGCTTCATCCAATTCAAGTTATGCGTTAGGTGGGTCGGAACGCATCACTTGCTCTTCTTCTTGGCCTTGATTCAGACTTGCCAAGACAGCTCCAAACACTTCTTGCTCGTCCCGTCGAGCCAATTCCGCTAATTCTTCGAGGTTACGCTCTAACGCAGGACTGTCAGAGCTGGGATTAGGTGGAGTAATTGGTGGGGTGCCTGATGGGGTATGCGGTGACCCAAGGGATGAGATGATGATGGGTGAATGCTGCAGTTGGCTGAATGCGGCGGAAACCTATGTAGAACTCCGATATGTTGGAATGAAATCGGTGAAAGGAAATTACTAGGTCCAGAACTTGTGCAACAGACATCAGACAACATTAAGATTATAAGAGATAATATTAAGACGGCTCGAGATAGAAAAAAGAGTTACACTGATAAGCGGAGAAGAGAATTAGAGTTTGAAGTTGGTGATAAAGTATTTCTGAAGTTATCTCCACTGAAAGGAATACTCAGGTTCGGTGGGAAGGGAAATTAAGCCCAAGATATATTGGACCCTATGAGATAATATAAAGAGTTAGCCCAATGGTATATAGATTGGATTTACCTCCAAAATTATCTCGTATTCATGATGTGTTTCATGTGGAAATGCTTAGAACGCATGTGTCAGACCTTACCCATGTATTGCCTAAGCAACCGGTACAATTGAAAGAGAATTTGTCTTATGAAGAGGAACCAGTAGAAATCCTTGACAGAAAGGAACAGGTTTTTAAGGAATAAGACAATCCCGTTGGTAAAGGTACAATGGTGAAACCATAGCACTGAAGAAGCGACGTAGGAAGTCGAAGAGCAAATCAGAAACAAGTAACCGCAGTTGTTTAGTTGACGGACTTGTAGCGAAATTTTGAGGACAAAATTTTTATAAGGGGAAGGTAAATGTGAACCCCGAATCCCAATTTCTCTACTTGAGTATGTTCCCTATTGAGATTAATGTGATGAGTAGGTTGATGTAGAAACTAGGGTGAAATGCTAGAGAAAAGAGTGGAAATTAGAAGAAAAGAGGAAATTTGGAAGGTTAACTTTTGGGGAAAATTTTGAAAATTTGGCTAAGTATAAAATTTTGTGTATTAGAGTGGTGTTGATGCGTTGGAAGAGTTGTTGATGAAGGCATGCGGCTGAAGAAGGAAAAAGGAGATGATGCATTGGAAGGCACACGGGTGGGTGAGGCATGCATGGAAAGACAACCATGCATCGAGCAACCTCGGCCAGCACCTAGACCATGCATCGAGCAGCCTCGGTCGAATGCATGCGTCGAGTGGATACGTCCGTGCATTGAGCGCACTGTCGAGCGGCCATGCCCATATGGTGAGCACCCTGCCGAGCAACTATGTTGTGCGTCGAGGTCCCTTGCCATGCAGCCAAACGCGCAGCCCATGCCATGCACCCATGTGAGCGAGCGAGCGATGGCCAGCACACGTCGCACGCCCATACGCCTAAGCACCCGGCCAAGCATCAAGGTGCCGCGCGTAGTCCATGCAGCCAAGCACACCCATGCGTCGAGCAGCCAACGCGCTCATGCGTCGAGCGGCCAGCCCATGCAGCGCGCCTATATGTTAGCGATGGTTAGCTCTTTGCGATGGTTAAGTTGAATTACCATGATAGTGAATTGGCTTGCTATGTATTGAGTAGAGGCTATGCATTGCTTATGGACTAGGCGTTAAGCAACCAAGAGTTGGATGCATACAAGGATGAAATCATCAGGATAACATCATCAAAACCATGTGTCTTCTTGGGAGGAAAGCTTTAAGCCTTAAGAATTTGAGGTGGTGGCATCAGATTGGAGGCCCATGCATTGGCAACATGGGAAGAAGACACTTAGCTTGCGATGACCACAACATTGCGTTGATGAGGTGAGAAGGAGACGCTTGGCCATGGAGCCAAGTAGGTGGTGTCAACTTTGGAGAAGGTTTGGACGCCTATAAATAGAGCCAAGAGACTTCTTTTTTAGTTCACAATTAAAAAATACCGTAAAAAGAGTGGGAGAGTGGAGCAAACATTGTGTTGGAGCCAAATCCTTGCGTTAGTCATAGAGGACGCATTAGACAATGAGGTCTGAAGAGGACGCATCAACTTGGGAAAAGGAGTTCTCCCAATTTACTCGTGTGTTTGGACTGATTTCAAAGCCACCTGATAGCTCTAAAAGTCTAGTTTTCAAGGTAAAGCTTTCGGAAGAAAAGCTTGAAGAGATCGGGCTGGAAATTGAAAAGAAGATAGAAGGGTCAGGCTGTCGGATCAGTTTGAGTCAGTCTTGAAGATTCTGTGATTTCGGCCAAACCACGAGGATTTCTGAGCTCAAAATTTTAGGGTAACCTTCAGACATTTTAGAACATTTTTAGAAGGAAGTATCTCAAAATAAAATTTTGAATTGTGAGTAATTTGAGCTGTAATTTGAATCTGAATTCTAGGGGTGAAAAGGGAGCCCGAGGTAGAAAAGGTAGCCACTAGAGTGAAAAGCTCCTAAGCAATCAAGGTGAGTGGCTAAAACATTTTGACTAAAAAATTTGCTAAAATGTTTGATTACAATGTGTTATAGAAAGTATGTTTTAAAGAAGAATATTCTCATGGCAACTAGTTTTACAAAGTGATTTCCAAACAAGTTATGAATTATGTTTTAAACGTATGCATGAGTGAGAAGTTTGTTAAAAAGCTATTTATATGTGCAGCATGCGTTAGTACCTTTAAAGCCATGTTTTTATATGGGTTATACTTTACATTCTTTAAAGAGAAAGTCATTTATGACTAGTTTTACTTAAAACGAGATACCGAAGGATATTTGAGAAGGTATCTGCCCAATTAGATACTGAAGGACATTTGAGAAGGTATCTATTGGTACTGAAGGACGTTTGAGAAGGTACCAAACCAACCAGATACTAAAGGACGTTTGAGAAGGTATCTGAGTAGAAAGTACCCAAGGTATGACGGTACTTAGTATGCCACGTGCACGTAGGCAGAGTCAAAGATTGAGCAAAAGGCTCTTGACTAGTAGTTGGCGTTGGATTGTTTTTACCACAGTAGGGTTATCTCAACTGAGAAATAGTTTTACTGTTTTATGATTAAAACGTTTTATATGTTCTATGCTTGGAAAATGTTTATACAGCAATACAAGTACTATAGAAGCTTATATTTCAGTTAAACTCTTTATTGAGATTTGCGTGAGAATCAATTTATCTTTCTTAAGTCACTCACTGGGCGCAAGCTCACCCCGTTTTCAAATGTTTTTTCCTCCTCCCCCCCCCCCCAGGTAGCGGTCAAATCCTCTGAATATAGCTCTGCATCTGATCTGTCAGTAAAGGATCACGAGATTTTTAACCGTCTATTAGGTGTTACTGTTATATTGTACACATGTTCTGTTGTTCATATAGGGACTAGGGTTGTGGGTTTTGGGACTTGTGAATATAGTGTTGTAATGACTCTAAATATGTTATGCTTCTAAATTAATAAAACTTGGCCTAAAGATATTCAGCTATATATGAGTAATATATTAGTATCAGAGTTATTCTGCAACAGTTAGTAGGCAGTAAGTGTCAGCCAAGAGGTTGATAACTGCTGCAGTCACGCCCTTTTCTAGACTAAGAGGGTTGTTGGGGCGGGTGTGACATGAAGTTGTCAACTTTTACCAGAACGTCTTCAATCTTTTCTTCAGGGTACTTGATCGTTCTGTCAATGAGTGAAGAGTAGCAGAAATGGGTTATTGCTTCACCTATTCCCAATTTCTTGAATATTGAGATGGCATGAGATTAATGCTTGCTCCCAAATGCATAACGCATGTCCCACATCCAACCCTCCTATCGAGCACGAGACTATGAAGCTCCAGGGTCCTTCAGTTTCTCTGGTAGCTGTTGCTTACTGATGCATTGCACTCTTACGTTAATGCAATTACCTCCGTCCGCTGATCTCCTTTTCTTCGTCAAAATATCCTTAAAAAATTTGACATATTTTGGCATTTGATCCAAGGCCTCTAATAAGTGGAATAATGATATTCAACTGCTCAGAAGTTCAAGAAAACGCTTTAAATTGTTGTTTATCATTCTTCTTCATCAAGCGTCTAGGGAATGGTGCGTTTAGCGGCACCGTAGGTTTTCCCGCGTTAGACGTGCTTGGCTCTGAATGGCTTGTGGTTTCAGACCTTCTTTCTTCTTGATCTTCTATGCCATTGAACGTGTGTTGCATTTTTTTTAAGAACTATTGTTTCTTGGATTCATTCTTCTTTCTTCAAGAGCTTTTCCACTTTGTAACGTCACCGCGTGACATTGTTCCTTTCCATTGTTGTTCCCAGGAGTTTCAGTGTTGCTAGGAAAAACTCCAGATTGTCTATTCTTCAACTCGCTCGCTATCTGCCATACCGATATCTCTAGGTTTCTGATAGACGACGTCTGGCTTTTCAGCAACACGTCATTCTGAGCAATGTACTCCTTTAATAGGTTCTCAAGCGGAGATCCTGAACTTGATGCCTGACCTCCTCTATTAAAAGAATGTTGGTGTGGTTGATGCATTGGTTGGAATGCAGACGGCGGTCCTTTCCTTTGCTGTTGGTTGGCCCTTGGGTGGTACTTCTATTGGTTTCCTGTCCAAGAACAATTTGGATGGTTCTTCCATCCAGGATTATATGTATTGGAAAATGGGTTGTTTTTTAATGAAGCATATTGACTGCGAATTTTGTGGGCAATCAGCATAGGAATGAGGATCTCAACAGCCCACACAGCTAACAATGGGCTGCCCGAATGCTTCTACCTGATTCACCTTCTACTGATTTGATGCGTTTCCTAGTGATATGTTCTGCAAAATGTTGGTCATCGTAGCCACTTGTGCAGAAAGTGTGGGTATTGCATTGGAATCGATAGAATTAACATTTTGAGATCTCTTCTTCCTATCAGCTCTTGCATCATACGAATTGTCCACCCATTCCATGTTGTGCTTAGCAATGTGGTCTAATATCTCCTTAGCTTTAGTGTAAGATTTATCCATGATTCCACCAGCTGCAGCTGCGTCGGCTGCCATCTGCGATGCTCTATTAATCTACCATAAAAAGTCTCCATCTAGATAGTTAGTGGTAGTCCATGATTTGGGCAATTTTTGACCAATCCCTTAAAACGCTCTCATGCAGCACTTAAGGTTTCAGCTTCTTCTTGCTCAAAATTCATAATCTCTCGACGCCTCCTTGCATTGGTGGTGGGTGGGAAGTATTTTTGCATAAATTTCTCCACCAACTTCTCCCATGTTGTGATTTCACCAGGCTCCAGTGAGCTTACCCATTGCTTTGCATCACCACGCAAAGAATAGGGAAACAAAGATAGCCTGATCACTTCTGGGGTAATTCCAGGAATCATGAATGAGTTACACATTTCCAGGAAACATTTCATGTGGGCATGAGGATCTTCTCCATGACCACCCCCAAATTGTCCAACAGCCTGGAGCATTTGAAGCATTACAGATTTCATCTCGAATCTCGTCCCATCTGGCGTTGGGTATATGATTTCTGGTGAGAAATCATACAATACAAGAGACACGTACTCCCTCATGGGATGCGTGCTAATGTTCGCCATTAGGATTGGATTTTGGGTAGCAAGAGCTAGTTGTTGAGCTAAGTTCTGATTTACCTGGTTGTCTGTCATTGCTTGTTGCCTGTTCTATTGTCTGAGAAGTTGTTGCCTCAACCTTCGACAACGATTAGATTGGTTTCTACGTCGGAAGGTACTTTCAATCTTAGGGTCGTATATAAGTTTAGGAGTGCTCTCCCTACTCATAAACGTTCACAAGCTTAAGCTTAGCTCGTAATACTCCCTCGACTGAAGTGTCCCTACAAAAGATACAAACAAAATTTCTGGTTAGTTTTGTTTTTGAATCCCCGGCAACAATGCCAAAAACTTGTTCATTGCTATCGTGATTCGAGCTAGGAGTGTATTGTATAAAATGATTTGGAAAAATAAGTTCTAAGTATGAATTATGCGTTGATGTTGTGATGTGTTTATGTATTCGTAACGTGTTAATGTGTTAGAGATGTGCAATAGAACGCATGACACTCCATTATTGACATTCAAGTTTTCCTAAATCAGACCCAAGTATAAATCTAATTTTGGTTCCTAGTAAGTCTAGGGTCGAACTCAAGGATTCAGCTTAAGCTAACACAGACCTTGCATTGTAGCTGTTTTAGAGATTTCCTAAATGTATAAAGAAATGTGTTATTTACACTAAGGTGATGTGCTTGTGCAAGAAGATACAAAAGATTTGAGTAGAGACTGATGGGTCGTGTGGAAATGGATTTTAGTGTAAGTGGTATGCGTCGATCTAAGATGAGTGTACACGGACTAAAATGTGATGAATGGGATGATTTGTTTATCTTTGTTTATATGTTAGACTTTATTCAACACTTCTCAATGCGAATAACATACAAAACCTATCTCTAGGATCCATGCGTCAAACACAGAATGCAATAAATACCAGTAAGTCTATCTCTAGATGTACTAGGCGTTCTACTTGATGCAAACTTATTTATTCTCTCGAATAGTCTAAGCTAAAGATGCTTTTACCAATTGATCAAGATGGATTAAGCTATGAAGTATAGATGCATCTAACATAAACAAGAAATAAACAATAGCAAAGTGTGATGGATCAAATATATAAATTTTATAAAGAAGCAGATTGTCTTTACAAAAGCAATATTTAATCAGATGAAAGTATGAAAGCGATAAATGAGATGAAAGGAACTGAGTCAAGCCACAGAGTACAATCTCTTGTATCTCTTTGGCTCAATTCTAGTTGTGTACAATCACTTGTATAGGAATTGGATGAAGTGTCTCTCTCAAGCTCGACTTCCTCCGCTCCTTGATCGGTAGTGATAGTGGTTCTCTTCCCTTCTGCTCTTCTTGGCACCACAACACAGCTCTAAAGTTCTAACACTACGACTAAGCTAATACTGAGAATGAGAACTTGAAATTTTTCTGAACTTCGAACTATGAAGGGATTTCATCTATTTATAGGCGTTGGTCATCTCCAGCTTGGTGATGGGCAGCATTAAAGTCCATACCCTGGTCAGCCACCGACACTCAGAAGCTTTTCCGACGCCGCCTGCTACAGGTGCCTATGCTTGCAAGTGGTGATTTGACACAAACATCCTGAATCAATGAATCTTCTTTGCGTTGAATCCCTCCGACGCATGGCCCATGTGTTAGAACTTTGCCTGCGACACTTCTTAATCATGCGTTAGCCTCTTGTTGATATATTATAATATAATGCGTTAGTGCCGTAGTATTTTGGTAATAAACATTCTTTTGCATGAGTTTGCTAATCTTTGAGTAATTCCATGCGTTTCTTCTAAAAATGAGGAGAATTTATTATTAAAAACTTTAGTTGTTCCAACTTAAGAGCCAAAATAACTTGTATTTCTAAAGTTATCATTTGTAAACAGTTTGTACGAACACTTGTGATGTATAATATATGATATTTACTTCACTTATTGACTTTGCACATTGGATGTTTTATTTGTTTTACCACAAACCAATAAATTAAAATCCTTGGTTGTCAGTATGTAACTTAAGCATGTATGTGGTGACATACAAGTGGATCATGTCTTAAGTGATAACCAAAATGGTCTGTAGTATATGGATATAGGAGGGAAACCTTATCCTAGTAACGTTACGGATGCGGCTCGCTTTGTGGAACAAGTTACAAGTGTTGTGACTTACTATAGAATGTTTGATCCTGATCATTCATGTGGGGACGTGCGAGCAGGGGCGTCCTATACAAAAGAGTTTGTATAAGACCTAACCACGAAGTGTTAATATCTCGTTATATAACGTTGTTTATGACAAAGACATCACTTCACTACGATGACCATAGGTAACATGACCATAATCCTGAGTGAGTTGGGAACTCCTGCCATTGAGGACGGTCCTTTGATTTGCATGGGTGTAGTGGCCAGGTCGCCGACTCAAACCTACCACTTTGAGGATTCGTTTGATTTGGGAGCTACGAACTCAGCTACATAATATGGAATTCATTCCTTCCCTGAAGTAGGGGTAAGTAGATAGATTGCTCCCTTAAGGGCTGATCCCAAGGCTTGAACAATGTGGCGCCACACACCTTCTCATGGCCGAGAGGTGTTCACACATAGTAAGACTATGTTGTATTGATCATTAGAGGGATCAGTGGTATTAAAGGAGTAAGATGATTACAAGGGCAAAACGATAAATTGGCCCAGTTGTACATGCGAACATCTATGAAGGGTTATCGTACTCATGATTGGTTATATCCAATGGACACAGAAATATATATGTGGTAAGAAGAGTTCAACTATCGGTATTTAGTGGAATGCCTGGTAGTTAACGGATGATGGATCTCGTGGCTAGAGAGTTTAGTCAGCTATTCACGTACCATTGGAGCTTCAAGCCATAGGTCCATAAGGTCCTCTTGGAAGCTTGAATACAAGTTGAGAATCAGTTTTTGGGTCAGTTTGAAATGTTCAAATTCAAAAGAGGGAGTTTGATTATATATGATATAATTGAACAGGTTAATTATATATGATATGATTGACTAATTGTATGAGATACATTAATTTAGAGGAAATTGGATATAAATATGATTTATATTAAGTAGAGGAGAAAACACTATGGTTGATATATGATATCAAACTATTGGTTATGATTATAATATGAATATATTTATTATTATTTTATTTGGACAGTTATTGGATAATTGTCCGTCGTTTTCTCCGTAACCATACGATAGTGGAAAGTTCAATTTGGTTTTGTAACTAAATAAAATAAAAATGGTTTCCACTCTGAAAAGAGATCAAAAATTAGATCACGAAGTGTTTTGCAATCGATAACAAAGTAATTTAGAGCCTATACAATAGTGTATCCTTTACTAAACGATCGCTTACATTTTACTAAACGATCACTTAGCACCCGAGGTTTAATAAACGACCATATGGACGATCACCTAACTTTTTCTACAGATCATGTACCTCGCCTAAATAATCAAGCATCTTGAATATACAATAGTCGTTGCCTTCTCCCACTTGCTTGATCGTTGTATACGATCTGTTTTCCACCTCTTCTCTACCAAATCTAAACAAAGCTCACACTTTGGATTCTCACTCCGAGAATACTAAGAGCTCCAAGTGGTCGTGTTATCCCCTTCTCCTACTGTTCGTGTGAACCCGTTCGTGGTAGACGACTGGGGTGTTGCTGAACGATAGCCTGCTGTTCTAGCGAGAGCGCAAGGAGGCCGTTCGTGGAGAGAGCGAGATTTGTTCTGAATAAAGTCTTCAACTGGTAAGTCCTTGTTCTCCTGTTAATTTATCTTGAAGCATGCCGGTAATTTAGTTGTTTAATGCATATATGTATGTGTGAATGTATATGTGGAAATTTTTTTGATAACTTGTAGAAATAAAAGTTATTTATGCTGTGTTATTTAGATATTGCAGCAAAAAGAAGGGAAAGTTGCGTCGATAGTATAAGAATTGGCTGAGAAATACGAAAATTATAAAATGTCATAAACGCATCCACTAACCCCATTACGATGGCGAAATAGAATGTTCCAGTCTATGTTTTGCAAGAAATAGGTCATCACATGTATTAATGGGTCGAGGACAAAATGTACGACGCATCTATATCGCAAGCGCCAATCGATCAAGAATGAAGAAATGATCAATGCAATGACGACGCACGCGACGATCAATCAAGGGTTATAGAGATCAACGCATTTCAAACGCATGCGGTAATCAAAACAACAACAACACATGTGGCGATCAATCGAAGATATGAAGAGCAACGCATTTGCGGACGATTCTGACAAGTGTACGGATTTCTGTTGTGCAATTCTGACAGATTGATCGTGGAGCAGAGAGGAATTTTCCATTACGCCATGGCAGGAATTATCATAATTATACAGTGGGACCACAAATTCAAAGAGCCAAGGTCTTGTCTATAAATAGTTTCCTTGAATTCATTGCAAGGGGAGAGAGGTTGGTCCAAATAGACTTTACAGAGAAAATCTAGGAGATCGACGAAACAAGGCTGAAAAGTGAGTCTTCGAGCAAGGAATTCTTTCGATTCCCGAAGATGAAGCTTTGTACAAGAGGTCACTTCTTACCGGGAAAGCAAACTAGAGAGGGAAGCTTTCCTCTCCACTTCATCCATACACCGGCAAGCAAAAAAGTCTACAATCGGGATCTGTATCAAGACGTTGATACGCTTTCCGTATTTGATTCTATTTTTTCATTTCATCTTATGTGTTCATCTTCTTTAATCTATCATTCACAAATCATGTATCAAACGCTTATCTTTAGATTTAAATGTGATTATCGTCATCATTATCATCTTTTTGTCCCTTTCCATACATTTATCATCCATTTTCTCCATGATGTGTTCTTAATCCCCTGGGTAAAAGGGAGGAATTAAGCGAGTGAGTTAATCTGTGTTAAGGTAATCAACTAAGTTTAGCTAAAGCATGCTCAATGACATCTTCACCTGTGAGAGCAGAAGTGAAGATGTTACTCCGCCTATCAAGAGAGGGTTGGAAGAATCCGTTAACTAAAGCGAGAAGTATTTTCAGAGATGGAAACAACCTTTCATTTATTACATTCATCTCTGTTTCACCATAGACGTATGGGATCACGGCCGATTACTTAAAGGTGTACGCTAAGGAAAAGCGGAACCTTAGTTGCGTCCTTAACGCAATTTACAAACTTGTGATGTTCTTTCTCTCTACTCATTCTCTTTCTGCCTCATTCACAAGACTTTCCATCACATTCATTAGATTCTTTTGTACAACTTCACAGCCAGTCCTCAACCCTGTATCATAGTAGTTTAGACATTTACTTTATCAACGCATTTTATTTTCAATGCATTTTACTTTCAACGCAATTTTACTTCAGCACAATTTATATTTCTGTCAAATCAAATTCTTTATTCTTTATAAAACCTGTTGTATATATCACATTAGTATCACATATAAATGACAACAATCCCCGTGTTCGACTTCGGATCACTCTGAGAAACTTGCGTTGGAATTATACTTGGTTCTAGCGCAAGGAAACTTGTGACACGCATTACTTCATCGCATACTACGAGCATATCACTATCAACGCATACACTTAGAACGTAGTATCGCCAAAGTATCTTTATCACAAAGCACTTGAGCGCATAGCACAACATCATGCTTTCATGCATTCATTAATGCAATATAGATAGATAACATTCCATTTTTATCCTCACAAGTTTATGGCCACATGAGCTTGTAGCATAATATCTATCATCATTGTCCATATGCTTTAAAGATATATATAAAAATTGTAAGTCAACATCCATCACATTGAATTGGAAAGATCCGCTTCCGCTCATAGGCACTCTTGTAGAAGAGTTCCTTCATGCGGGACATCGACATCTTGTCTAGGGCACGTGGGAGATGATATCGGGATATGCCCTAGTTTATTATATATTGTACTTGTAGTTATCTTTTATTGTACATTAGTCTCCTGAGACATTAGGAAAAATGGGAGATTGTTGGTATTAGTATCCTAATTCTCACAGAGTCTCGTAGTTTATAAAGTGTACACATTGTTATAAATAAAATAAGATTTATTTTATTTGGCATTTACTCATATCCAATAAACAAAGCTTCATGGTTATTGTATGTAAACTTAAGCATGTATATGAGATATACGAGTGAATCATGCCTTAAGTGATAACCTAAAAAGGTCTGTTGTATAAAGATTAAGGAGGGATACCTGATCCTGGTGACACTACGGATACAACCCGCTTTGTAGAGGTTTACAAGTATTGTGAACTACATAGATGGTAGATCCTGACCATTCATGTGGAGACATGTGAGCGGGGGTGTCCTATACAAAGAGTTTGTATAAGACCGGACCACAAGATGATTCGTCTCTATATATAACGTCGTTGATACTTTAGACTTACATCTCACCTAAACGATCATAAGTGACATGACCTCAATCCTAAGTGTTTTAGGAACTCTTGTCTTTGAAGGTGGTCCTTTGATTAGTATGGATGAGAGTGACCAGATTGCCAACTCAACATGCCTACCTTTTTTCGGACTTATCTGATCTGGGAGCTGAAAACTCAGTTATACAAGATGGAATTCACTCCTTCCCCGAAGTAGGGATAAGTAGATAGATTGCTCTCTTAAGAGCTGATTCCTGGTCTTGAACATAGTGGCCACAACTTCTCTTTGGAAGAGAAGACTCAATCATAGTAGGACTATGACTTATGTTCATTAGATAGATTAGTGGTACTTAAGAAGTTAGATGTAACTACAGGGGCATAATAGTTATTGGTCGAGTTGTACTTACGAGCGATCTGTGAAGGGTTGTTGCACTGCTGATTGGTTAAGATGGATACATAACATATCTGTGGTAAGGAGAGTTCAGCTGTCGGTCTTCAGTGGAGTGCCTAGAAGTTAACGGATGGTGGATTCCGTGACTAAAGAGTTTAGCCAGTTATTCACGTACCGTTGGAGCTTCGAGCTATAGGTCCACAAGATCCCCTTGATAGCTCAATGGATTCAAGTTGAGAATCAGTTCTTGGTGTTGATTTGAAATGTTCAAATTGACAAGAGGTAATTCGACTATATATGATATGATCTTTTTGATGTATGAGATACATCAAATGGATGATTAATATAAATAAGATTTACATTAAATACCATGAAATAGAAAAAGACCTATGGTTTATATGTTTCATGAGATGAAATATTAAAACTATAGGTTATAAATATACTATGGTAAGTTGGTTATCGTATATATTTATAATAATATTAATTATTGGATAATTATCTTCTTTTATCTAATAACCAATTGAGTGAGAGGTTATTGGTAGTTTCATGGTAATCGTGAGATAAAAGGAAAAATGTTTTCCTCAATTTAGTAGTGGTTGAATTGAGATTTTCCATTCTTGGAAAGAAGACTCACGGAAAGGTTGTTAAGTGAATAGGATTCACTAAACGATAGTTGAAGAGAGACTAAACGTTCGTAGAGTGACACTACACGATAATTCACTCAGCTGGCCATTAGCAAAACAATCATGGAGCATTTGTTAAACGATTGGGCATTCGTCTATACGATAGATCTTGTTATCTCCCACTTGCTCAATCGTATACATGATTGTTATTCCTCTGGTCTTGTCCTCTAACCAAGTCCATACAGAGCCCACACTTCTCAATTCTCACACCAAGAATATCAAGGTAGCCATTGTGGTGGTGTCGTACTCAACTCGATGTAGTCGAGGTTTTTGTAGATCGTTTGTTGTGTTCGCGGTGTTCGTGTGGTGGTCGCTGTGATCATGTTGTGTTGCGGTCGCTGAGTTCGAGCATTTGTGTGTTGCGCTCGAGGGAGTTTGAAGATGGATCTTCAAAGGTATGATACTTTATCCCTTGATCTTCTTGAAAAGCATGCTATAATTTCGTATTGTGCATAGCCTGTAAGTTTTCGTTTCTTGATTGTAATTGTGTATGTTCAAATATGAATGGAATTTGGAACAATCATTCCGCTGCTCATGGAAATCCTCATGTCCGATTTCCTTCAAATGGATCTACAAGAGAAAGAGAGATGTAGTTGGAAAGGTATAGACCTTCAAAGCTAGACTTGTAGCATAAAATTATACCTAAAGAGAAGGGGTTGACTATGAGGAAACTTTTCCCCCTATGCTTAAGTCTATAAGAATTCTCTTCTCCATAGCCACATATTATGACTATGAGATATGACAAATGGATGTCAAGATTGTTTTTCTGAATAGCAATCTTGAGGAGAATATCTTTATATCTCAGCCCATAGGACTCATAGTCCAAGGTCATGAGCAAAAGGTTTGCAAGCTAAATCGATCCATTTATGGATTAAAACAGACATCTAGATCTTGGAACATTAGATTTGATAGAACGATCAAATCTTTTTGTTTTGATCAAAATATTAATGAACCTTGTATCTACAAGAAAATCATCAACGATAAAGTAGCTTTTCTAGTACTTTATGTGGAGATATCCTATTCACTAGGAATGATGTAGGGTACCTTACTGACAGTAAGGAATAGTGTCCTAAGACACCTCAAGAAGTTGAGAATATGAGACATGTTGCATATTCCTCAACTGTGAGCAGTTTAATGTATGCTATGTTTTACACTAGGCCAAACATTTGTTATGCAATGGGAATAGTCAGTAGGTACTAGTCCACTCTAGGCTTAGACCACCGAGCAATGGTTAAAAACATCCTCAAGTATCTTAAGAGAATGGGGGACTATGAGCTAGTGTATAGAGCTAAGGATTTTATCCTTATAGGATATACCAACTCTGATATCCAAGGAAAATCCACATCAAGATTAGTGTTTACCCTAAACGAGGAGCTATAATATAGTGTAGCACCAAGCAAGGATGCATTGTAAATTCCATTATGAAATCTGAGTTTGTGGCTGCTTGTGAAGCAAAAAAGGAAGAAGTTTGGCTCGAGAAGTTCCTAAGTTATTTGGAAGTGGTTCCAAATATGGAATTGCCCATAACATTATATTGTAATAACAGTAGGGCAATTGCCGCTGATCCGTTTACGAAGACTCTCTTTTGGCTAAAGTGTTTGAGGGTCATCTAGAAGAGTCTAGGTCTACAAGAAATGTACATTGTATAATTTAGGGCAAGTGGGAGATGTATAAAGGGTATATGGATGCCTTAGTTTATTGTATTTATTTATAATAATCCCGCTTTTTAGATTTTGATATCATGTACAACCCATTGACTAGAGTTTTAGTTCAAGTGGGAGTTTGTTGGGTTTCATGCCTTAAAACTCGTAGATAATAAAGGTTATCGATGTTAATTCAATAAAGGTTATTGTTTATATTATTTGTCTTAATAACTTTAAATCCAATAAACTAACATCCAAGGTTGCCTTATGAGTCTTGAACTGTACGTGGAGATATTGAAGCAACTCTTATACAAGAGTACCTTTGAGCAGAAACAGATCTTTCCAAAGACATTGTGACAGAATTACCACATTCACATTCAAACATATAGATATGCATCATACTGTAAAATTACTAGTATGCTTTAAGATTAAATAACAAGAGCACAAGAAAACTTACCAGTTGAAGAATGTTTCTCCTCGGAAAATCTCGCTCTTTCCACGAATGGATACTCTCGCTCTCGTTGGAACAGAAAGCTATCGTACACTAAAAGTCCGATTTTCTACCACGAACGACCTCCACATGAACAATAGGAAGATGGGGACGACACCACCACTTGGAACCCTTAGTATTCTCGATGTGAGAATCCAAAGAGTGGGCTCTGTTCGAATTTGGTGGGAAGAGGAAAAGAGATTGTATATAACGATCAAGCAAGTGGGAGAAAGCTAAGTCTATCGTATAGACAAAGTACTTGATCGTTTAGATGAAGTACATGATCGTGTAGGAATAGGGCAGTGATCGTCTATACGATCGTCTAGTAAATGCTTGGCGCTAATCGATCGTTTAGTAAAACGTGGACGATCGTTTAGACAGAAGCGCGCGTGTGTAAGCGATCATGTAGTAAACTCAAGCTATCGTATAGTCTCTGATTTACTAAGTGATATGCCACAAACACCTTTATGAGCAATTAACCGTGTGTTCGTTACAAAATGAAAATAATTTTCATTTTATTCTTCTGTTACGAAAATCGATTGGAACTTCCCACTAATGCACATTTACAGAGAAAACGGCGTGCACAATTATCCCATAATTGTCAAAATAAAATAATAAATAAAATAATATTATATTCATTAACCTATAGTTTAATATCATATATCAACCATAGTGTTTTCTCCTCCACTAGATATAAATCATATTTATATCCATTTTCCTCCAATCAATGTATCTCATACATAAAATCAATCATATCATATATAATTAGCCAGTTCAATTATATAATATATAATCGAACTCCCTCTTATCAATTTGAACATTTCAATCTGACCCAAAAACTGATTCTCAACTTGAATCCATTGAGCTACCAAGGGGACCTTATGGACCTATGGCTCGAAGCTTCAATGGTACACGAATCGCTGACTAAACTCTGTAGCCACAAGATTCACCATCTGTTAACTACCAGGCATTCCACTAAAGACCGACAACTGAACTCTCCTTACCACAGATATATTTCTATGTGCATCGGATATAACCAATCAACAGTAAGATAACCCTTCACAGATGATCATAAGTACAATTGGGCCAATTTATCGTTTTGTCCCTGTAGTTACATCTAATTCCTTAAGTACCATTAATTCCTCTAATAAATAATACAACACAGTCCTACTATGTGTGAACACCTCTCGGGCCATGAGAAGGTGTGTGGCGCCACATTGTTCAAGCCCTGAGATCAGTCTTTAAGGAGCAATCTATCTACTTACCCCTACTTTGGAGAATGAGTGAATTCCATCTTGGGTAGCTGAGTTCCCAGCTCCCAAATTAGACGAATCCTCAAAGTGGTAGGTATGAGTCGGCGAACTGGCCACTCGTACCCATGCAAATCAAAGGGTCACCTTCAAAAGCAAGAGTTCCCAACTCACTCAGAATTGAGGTCATGTTACCTATGGTCATCCTAGTGAAGTGAAGTCTCTGTCATGAACGACGTTATATAACGAGACGTTAACACTTTGTGGTCATGTCTTACACAAACTCTTTGTATAAGATGCCCCTGCTCACACGTCCCCACATGAATGATCAGGATCAGATCATCTGTAGCAAGTCATAACACTTGTAACTTGTTCCACAAGCGGGCCGCATACATAGCGTTACCAAAATAAGGTTTCCCTCCTATATCCATATACTATAGACCATTTTGGTTATCACTTAAGACATGATCCACTTGTTTATCTCTACATACATGCTTAAGTTACATAATGACAACCAGAGATTTTAGTTTATTGGTTTGTGGTAAAGCAAATAAAACATCCAATATTCAAAGATATGAAGTGAAATAAATATCATATATTATACATCACAAGCATTTGTACAAAATGTGTTTATAAACTACAGGACATGAGAATTTAAGGCATCATCACCAACAGATATATAACGATCAATGTTCAAGATACAGCCTAAAGAGTCTATAGTATAGGTATAAAGTTGGGTACCTTATCCTGGTAACACTATGGATACGACCCACTTTGTATTTGATATAAACACAATGATCCAACATGTTCGTGTAGATGACACGCAAGTGGGGGTATCCTATGCAATGAGTTTGTATAAAACTGGACTGTGAAATAGTAACCACCAGATGTAACACTGTTAATGATAGAATATATATGCGAAATGCGGAAACAATCAGAATCGATAAGCACTCTAATAATACTTAATTTGAGTTTTAAAGCATGCAAACAAACTGATACACAAAGTAAGGTTTTATAAGTATGTTACCTTTTATGAAACTCTTTAAATTATTACTCCTCTTCACGAATTTGGCCTTTAAATACATAGTAGACCACCAAGAAGATCTTCTCTACTATCCTCTAACTCAGATTATGTGGTGGAAATACTATATTGAGGTAAAAAAGATAAGGAATGAATAGGGTTTTTGGAAAGTGTATCAAAATCTCAAAAACCAGTTTGCCTGAACCTTTCAATTCTAAAATTTTAGTATATTTATGAAGAATCTACATGCAACCACTTCAGATTTAGTTCATTGACACCTCAAGGAACACAAAGAAGTGGGTCAGGTGTTTAATTAACAACAAACCACTTAATTAAAGATAAAAAGTTGGAAAATTCCACTCAAAGTGGAATTTCCAATTTAATTTAATTTTCTCTAAAATTAAATAAAATCAAATCAAATATGAATTTGATTTTCAAAATTGAAAAAAAAAAGTTTTATTTAAATAATTAATTAAACAAACTTAATTAATTAATTAAATGATAATTTAATATCAAATATTAAATTAATTAAACACCTAATTCATACATAAATTCTATTCATTTAATTTAATATTGAAATCAATATTTAAATACTCAAATCTGTCCAATTACATTTAATTTCGATAAACTAAACGTTTAATTATATCAAATATAATTAATCAAACCCCAAATTGAATTTGAACATTTCAAATCCAATCAATTCACCAATTCAAGATATAAATTTGCGAGCTAGTAGAGGGGCCTAATGGACCTAAAGATCATGAGCTCTGACAATTTGAGATTAATCGCTAAACTCTTTAGATCGAATTAATCAAATTCGTTAACTATTGAAACATACCACTATAACTTAATAGTTGCACTCTCCTCATTGTAGATATATTTCTGTCCACTTTAACCATAATCAGTAAGTCGATCTTTCACAGGTCATTCATATTTACAGCTAGGTCAAAAAAATACTATTTTATCCCTGTAAATACATCTTCTCCTTAAGCTCCCACTGATCCTCTATTGAACAATTGGTTTATAATCCAACTAATAAACCATGACTCTCTCGATCATGAGAAGGGGAGCCCCGTTATTCAAGACCAGGAATCAATACTTAAGAGAACAAACTATTTGTTAACCCTAAGTCGAGTAGAAGTGAATTCCATCTTGCAGAACTATGCCCCAGCTATCTATCTAGTCTTATCCTCAAAATGGAAGACTTATTAAGCAGTGTTGTTGGACTATTCTCATGTTTGTAAATCAAAGGATAATTTCGAATAAATAGAAGTTCATAGTTAGCTCAAGATTAAGATTGAGTTACCCTAAGTCATCTAATTTGAAATAATTAGTTTTAACAACAAATGGTCGTCATAAAGAAAAGTGACTATTTCGAGGTTTGTTTTATGCAAACATCCTTTGCATAGGATGCTTCCACTAGCATGTCTCTACATGAATGATTTTGGGATCACATCATTTGTATCAATATACAAAGTGGGTTGCATCCAATAGTGTTACCAGGATGAGATACCCAATCTCATCCATATACTTATAGACCATTTTGGCTATATACTAAAACTTGATCCACTTTTATGTCTCCATATAAAGTTAAAGTATTCAAATTAAAGCCATGGATTTTTTTTCTTAGATTTTTATAACATAATGCAATATCTATAACGATTTATTGAATTAAATACTCAAATACTCAATACTTTTATTGATAAATAAAATATGTTTCAAACATTTACGAACTGCGAGTTTTAGGACATTGCCAACAGTTAACTAGTTAGGTTCCTATTTCAATTGGGTTGTATCCATAGTATTACTAGAATAAGATACCTAACCTTATTCCTATACTATAGACCCTTCGGGCTATATCTTGAACATTGATCCCTGTATGTCTCCACATACAGTTCAAGACTCATAAGGCGGCCTTAGATGTTAGTTTATTAGATTTAGGGTTATTTAAGACAAAAATAGACAAGCAACACAAACAATAAAATTTATTGAATTAACATTTATAACTCTTTATTGATGACGATCAATTAATAACGTTTTCTATCTACAAGTTTTAGGGCGTAAAACCCAACGTTTAGGGCATGACGTTAAATTTGTCTCATGCATCTTACGTTTACAAAGTCATTGTTTAATGTTCGATACTACTTCAGATAGAATGGTATTGTACCATTTTACAATGAAGTTGAAATGTCTAAGGGAAAAGTTTCCTAAAATGCCTCAGATATTGAGGGGAAGTAAATCTTACATGAAACTTCATTAACATGTAAAATACAATTGGTTAGCTAAATCGGTAAAGTCAACGGAATGACCATTGAGTTTTGAAAACTAAAACTTATGAATAATGAGACGTTGGTGTATAAAGTTTAAGATTTGATCTTTTACGACATACACTGTTTCATATTGGATTTAGAGAAATCTGTGTTTTGTCCTAGTTAGTGTAGATTGAACAATAGGGCAATATTTTGCTTGTAAAGCAATAATTTGCATAAGTCAAGTATGTTCTAAGATATTTGAAAGCTATTTCAAATATTATTTAATCTATCCACTTTATGAGATAATGTGGTGCAACGACTGAGTTTGAAGACATATGTTAGCACCAAGTTGTAGGAATAACATAGAATGTGAAAAACATGTTGGTTATGAATAGATGGTTCTTGTAGACATAACAATTAATATTATATAAAAGGATTATTGATGCTCGTATTTATGAAGTGAAAATATGGATGATATGCGTTGATGGAATTGCATTGTGCACTCAAGTTTTCCCAGCAGAATTCAAGTGTAAATTCCTCTGAGTTTCTTAGTAAGTCCAGGGTCGAACACAGGGACTTATGAAAATAGATTGCATTGGTAATTTTGATGAAAACTTTGCGGTAACATGGTAAATAAATAAAGTGTTTGATTTGTTGTTTGTGTGGATGAAAAAGAAATAAATAAACGCAGCAGATTTAAGAAACGACGGTTGCGTTGATAGATGCAATGAGTATGCGATGAACGGGTTGAGAAGATCTTTAGCTAGCGTTACTCGGGAATGCGTCAGACTATGCGATCATGTTACTACCATGCACAGCAAATCATTTTTCAATGTAAATGCGATGCTCCTAAATCTAGGACGCATATGTTGAATGCAAAATGTCCATAGAGCTCATCCCTAAGTCTCTACTCTTGTCCTATGTGATGATAAAAAATGCTGAAAGCAAGGTGACCGCATACAATCATATCCTATCTCTATGATGCATGCGATGCGTTGATAACAAATAGTGCTCATTCCTAAGCGCCTATCTCTTTTATTATGTGTTCTAATCTGACTCTCCCAAGCCTAGATCCTAACTTGACCTTCCCAAGCCTAGATCCTATCCTTAGACTACCCTCCCGAGTATCTCTAATGGATGAATGAAGCATACATAAACAAGATAATTGCAAAGAATGAAGATTCCCTAGTTGTGCTAGCTAAATGCTTCTCAACCCATTCAACTGATTTAGCTACTCATGCGTGAATTACAGAGAGTGAACAGATATAGAGAACAAAATTCCATTCTTATAAATGAGTTTAGTACAAAATTCCAATGGAAGTTAAAGGTAGAGAGCCTGGTAGCAATTCCTTACTGACCGAGGCTTTTTACACTAAAATATCTATTCTGATCTAAAGATGTTCCCGCCTCCACAAGCGTCGGCCCTCTCTCTGTCTTTGGAACTTTCGGCGCTCTCCCAAGCTTACCAGAACGATCTACGGCATAACTTTCTCCCTTGAGTCCGCCTTAAAATGAAAGAAAACTAAGAACAAAGACGTGCGAACTGAACAACTTGTTGTAAAAATGATGAACCCCTTTTCTGAAGAATGCACTTGGTATTTATAGAGCATCTATGGTGAAAGGCAGCTTCTCTCTCCCGATTGTACAGATGGGACAACTTTAATTCTTGATTGATGCGCCGAATAATTATCACCAATAAAGCTGACGTTATCGGCTGTCAACTTAATTTGGATTCAACTATCATCAGCTTTCTGTCCCATCGCTTTTAATTGGCCTTTCACCCAGATACGCCCACCATGTTGCGCTAACCAAGTTGCAGCGATCCTTCTTGGGCGAATGTTTGCAAACACGATCAACGCAAAACCTTGCGATGAAGTTTCGCTCGACCAATGAATTCCTATGATCGCAATCTTTGCATTGCGTTAACGCATATTCTGCACAAAAATACAAAAATCAATAGTTCTAATGTGTTGAACGCATGCGACCGCAATATTACGAAATTGATGCTTAATGGACGCAAATTAACATATTTCATCAACGCAATCCAACATTATTTAAGAACTTAGCACTATGATAACGTGCATTTCTACCCGTTATCAATTATCTAGGCTAAAGTATGAGAGGATCTCCTAAACTGTCTAAGACTACGAGACATGTCTCTAGTATGCTAGGGTAAGTGGGAGAGCATGTAGGGTATAAAGTATGTCTTAGGATACATATCTCACCGGCTTACATTTCCCCGACTTTAGTACAAGTGGGAGATTATTGGGATGTATGCCCTAAAACTTCGTAGTTATATGTTATTTGAATCAATGGTTGATTAGTTTTATATGCAATAATCCATTAAAGAAAGATTCAAGGTTATTTTATGTAACTTAAACGTGTATGTGGTTGACATATACGTGAATCATGTTTAAGTAATAACGTAAATGGTGTGTAGTATATGGATAAGATTGGATGTCTTATCCTGGTAACACTATTGATACAACCTGCTTTGTAATTGTTACAATTGTTATAAAGTGTTACAAATGATATGGTCCTAATCATTCATGTGGAGACATGTGAGAGGGGTATCCTATACAAAGAGTTTGTATAAGATCGAACCATGAAATATTGAGTCTCTCTTTATAACGTCGTTGCTAAAAGAGATTTACATTTCACCAAGATGACCATAGGTGACTTGATCTTAATCCTGAATGAGTTGTGAACTCTTGCCTATGAAGGCGGTCCATTGATTTGCATAAGTGAAAGTGGCCAGAGTCACCGACTCAATATACCTGCCATTTTGAGGATTTGTCTAATTGGGGAGTTGGGCAGCTACCCAAGAAGGAATTCGCTCCCAAGAAGGAATTCACTCCTTCCTGACTGTTATGGTAAGTAGATAAATTGCTCCCTTAAATGCTGATTCCAGGGCTTGAATAATGAAGTGTCTCACCCTCTCTTGGCTCAAGAGAGGTTCAATTATAGTTGGACTATGACTAATTGTTCATTAGAGTGATCAATGATACTTAAGAAGTTAGATGTAGCTATAGGGGTAAAATGGTAATTTTGACTCAGCTATACTTAAGAGCAATTTGTGAAGGGTCAACGCACTGTTGATCGGTTATATCTAATGGACACGGAAATATATCTATAGTGCAAAGAGTGCAACTGTTGATCTTTAGTGGAGTGACTGGCAATTAATGAAGGTTGATTAGTTTAATTAAAAAGTTTAATTAATTAATCAAGTATCAAGTCCCCTTGTTAGCTCAATAAGAACTAATGAGAATCAAACTAATTTTTGTTTAATTAGAATTGTTCAAATTGATTAAAGGGAATTAATTGTATAATACAATTAATATAATATATGTTGATACGTTATATAGTTTATGAGATAAATAAATATTTGAATAAAAATTCAAATGTTAATTATATGAATATGATTCCTATAGAAACTATATATTAAAAGTAATGTGAATATGATTCATATTAAATCTATATAGTTTTTATGAGAGGAATAAATATTTGAATATGATTCAAATATTAATTATATGAATGTAATCATATAAAGACTAGGTTAAAATTAGAATATGATTCATATTAGTACTATAGGTTTTGTAAGAGATCATAAACTATAGATTATACTCTATATGATATAATATAAGCTATAGGTTATATGTGATATAACCTATAGTTTAATATGCATATATATTAAAGTAGTTAGTATATATTAAATTCAAGATTTGAATTTGAATCCAATTTAGTAACTCCCTTTGAGAGTTATTTTCTCAAATTAATTAAAATAAAATGGGAGTTATTTTGGGAAAAAGCTTGTACATGAAAAATTAGTTTTTCACAGATACCATCATCTTCTTCATCTCCTCTTCTTCTCTCTGTGATTTTGTGTTCTCTCAACCAAAAATTTTCCTTCACTAAAATTAATCCAAGCGAGCCCATGAAACTTCGCCTTGATTTTTACCTTGAGAATAATAAGGAAGACATGGTGGTGTCCTCTTCGTTACTATTGTGTTCATAGTGGTGCCAAGTTCGGGAGATCAAGAGAAGTAGTGTTCGTATTCGTACTGTGGAGAGAAAGCGAGAAGACAGAGTACTTCAAGGATGAGTTTCTCCCAAATCCTTCTCTCTGTTAATTTTATCTTGAGAAGTATGCTTAGTTATTTTGTTTATCACATGTTTTCATCACTCTGTGTGCTTGATGTTCTATAAATCGAAATCCGGATACGACGACAGTCAATTGCTTCCGCTTCAGGGTATTCAAAATCCTTTAAAAAACGTGTTGTGGGGGTCTCAACCATATTTATTGAAAGTTGAAGAGGTAATTCACTCTCTCTAATAAAGTTGTTGCCTCATTTCACTATGCATCAATTCAAATCGTCAAGATGTTGATGTTTAAGTTTGGTATCCTAACTTTGCTCAGAAAACATGTTTTATAAAATGTCTTTTTATTTTATTTGTTATACCAGTCATGTGGGAGATTGTGGGGGAATTACTAACATGGCAAAAGAAAAGAAAATGGGAAAAAAAAAAGTTTTATTACCATTTGAAATTGATTCCAAGAATTAATTGTTTGTGATTAATTCCAATAATTAACTTCAATTAATTCTAAAACCGTTTTTAAAATTAATTTCAAAATGGCTTTTATTTTAAAACATCTTATCTTTCCTTTAAATAGTTCTCAATTATTGGGAAAAAAACATGAGAAAATCGATCCTCTCTCTTCTCTATTTTCTCTATGGTCTCAGCTTTTCCATTCCTTTCTTTGACGAGTGCTTCCTTGAACTTGGAAGTTGTGTTAACCTTGGGGAGCAACCGACATATGCGATTTAGCACCAAGTTCGCGCCGAATTTTGCTTCAAGGTAGTGGATTTTCCACGACAGAACAACGATCGGCATTTGATTCCAACATGTGCATTCAAGGCTACAACTTGGTCGTTTTTCTCTTTTTTTTCATCTTAATCTTGTGCCCAAAAGTGACAAATTTTATTATTTTAAAATATTATTAGTTTAACACATGATCGTAGAGTATGATTAGTTGCATGGATTTCTTGTCAAGTTAATACGTTTTTCTCTGAATTTTTTAATTATCCTAGATTTTTTTTTTAAAAAAAAAGTAAAATAACTTGTATTTCTACAAGTTATCACTTCCCTAACACCAAACTAACATGGATTACACAAGAAACTTTTCACTATTTCCCCCAAATTTACACTTTTTGCTAGACCTTAAAGCTTACATTTTACAAGCCTTCACTTTTTTTCTTTTGGACAAAATAAAAAGAACGTACCTGTACATTGGACACCAATGAGAGAAAGATAAGAGAGAAAGATATAATTTTTTTTGTTGTTGAGGTTGTAATTTGAGAGAAAAAACACTAAGTATTTATATTAAATTTTAGATCGTATAACTAATATATAATTAATGAACTTTATTTTACCTTTCTCAATAACCACAAAAAAAAAATATTTTTTCTCTAATTTATTAATAAAACCTCTTTCAACTTTTAACTTTTTTCCATGTATAACTTAAAACTCATTAAAAATATTAAAAATGTCACCACACATGCACATTTGGAATATTTTTAGTGAATCAAAATTACTTCTTAGATAAAATTAATAACCCTAAATATTTTTACAAAAGGAGTATTTCAAAAGTAAATTAGTTTTAATTTTTTAAACACATTTATTCATTAAAAAAAAAAACTTAATCACACATCAAATTAAGTTTAAAAAACACACACATCTAGTTAGTACTAATTTTTAAAAGATTCTTAAAGAAAAAAAAAATTATGTTACTATTTTTATTATTTTCAAAAGGTACATTCGAAACCCACTACAAATTAGGTGGAAAACATATAGTTGCCATTAACCAAAATTTGAAAGAATAAGAGAGAAAGGACAAATAAAAGAAAAGAAAAAAAGAAAGGAGGAAGGACTATTTGTATAGCTTTAAGATTGCTTTTAAGATAAAAATTTGTCCATTTATTTAAAGGCAATTATGTATTGCCTTTACAGTTACAAATAAGAGAAATAAACTATTTTTTAAAATAAAAAGTCCTTTGTTATATCTCAATAATAATTCACATGTATGACTGATTTTTTCCTTTCAAACTCTTATACTTGTTTTATATTGAAAAAGAGATTTGGTATTGATAATATGTAGCAGTCTATCAATATTTTTAGGTTAAATTATACTAAATATCACTCAACTTTGTCTTGTGTTAATAATATATTTGAACTTTCAAAAGTTTCAAAAATATTCTTCAATTTTTAAAAAATACCATTTTCATTAGTTTTAAATAAAAAATAGTTATTGTTTTGTTTAAAAAATATTTTTAAACTTTCAAAAGTTTAAAAAATATTCATGGATACATATTCCCTTACTAACGTACAACCTTACTAATGCAACTTTTGACAAATTAGATGTAATTTTATAACAAGGTATTAATAGTTTCTACTCATATATTAATAGTAAGAATATTTTTTCAAACTTTTTTAGGTTTTAATGTATTTTTTAATAAAATACTAACGTTTTCTATCCAAAACTTATCGTAAAGATGTCTTTGAACATTTTTTTTTAAAGTTTAAAAACATTTTTGAAACTTTTGAAAGTTTAAAAATATTTTTGACACAAAATACAAAGTTTGAAGGTATTTTGTATAATTTAACTATATTTTTTACATATCCACATATTTTCAATATGGCACAAGAATTTCAATTGAAAATTAAAAAAATGTCTATAAATTAAAATAACTACTCAATTTGAATATAAAAGACAAATTTATTAAGAGGTATCAAATACTTCACTATCTGAAATCATTTAGAAAAAAAAAAAAAAAAAAAAAAAACTAAATCATCATTCGAGTCTTTTTTTAAGGTTGTGTTTTTTTCTAAATTGATATTTATGGTTTAAAAAGTATATAATTTGATTCCTATGAATCTATTTAAATTAAAAAATATATATATCTATGTGTTGCCAGTACTTGTGAACAAAACTCTTTCACACAATATATGTTATCTTTAAATATTGCAAATATATATTATGAATTGTTATTGCGTATAGATTGCAATTACCAAATAAAGAGTCAAGCTATTTAATCGCAAATTTAGCACTTTGTGGGATGTTTAACTTTTCCAAAGTTCTATTTTTTAAGGAAAAGAAAAAAAGAAAAGAAAATAATCATATCTCTTACTTTATAAAATCATTTTCAAAAAGTGTACCATTATTCTCTTAAAGGTTAAACTATAAAAGTATACATTTAAAAAAAAATTTATATTATTTTATAGTGGTGTACATGGATTGAGTTGGGTTGAGTTGAAGGTGTTTTCTGGACCAACCCAAAAATTCGAATTGGTTGGGTTGACAATCCGAAAAATCGAAATAAAGTCTCTAACCCAACCCTTAAATTTCGGATTGGGTTGTCGGGTTATGACTTTTTTTTTCTTTTTAATTAAAAATATTTAAATTTATATACAAGACTAATAACTAAAATCTCATAAAATTCAAATGTTAAATACCAAATATCTAAGATATTTATTGCAAACTTCAAATAAAAACAAATATCATAACAATTTTAAAATAAACATATTTAAAATTCACAAATTAATCAATACAAAGTAATCAAATTTTAAACCAAGAGAATTATATATAGTATATTTTATTTATATATATATAATTCAGGTTAGGTTGGGTCAACCCAAATGTTTTTTAGCCAATCCATAATCAACCTAACCCAACCCTTATATTTTGGGTTGAATAGTACAGATTGTTTGATTGTTAGGTTATCGAACACCCCTACTATTATATTGAAAGATTTTCAATCATTTGTAATTATAAATTAAATAGGATTAAGATAATTCGCTTTTTAAGTTTGGATCAATAATAATAGTATAAATATTGAGGTTGGAAATGCATTTATCAAATACACAATAAGGTTGTATATGTTTTCGACATTATGATTATAATAGTTGTCTTTTTTTTTTCTTTTTTACGTTAAAATACTATCTTAATATTAGGAATGCGACTAAAGTTTCACATTGGTTAGATAAAGAAAAGATCATGGGTATATAAGTAAGGACAACTATTTTCATTGGCATGAAATCTTTTGAGTTCCAAAAACAAAGACATAGGTTTATATCCAAAATGAACAATACCATAACATAGCAGAAGATATGCTATTAGGCTTGTGGATTTCTTGTGTTTCAAATTTTATTTCTTTTCTTTTAATTTCTCTATTTCCATACCACCCAGAAAGTAGCCACTCTAGCATTGAAGACAATTATAAATCTCCTTGAATGTTCAATTTTAGTTTTTATATTTTCAATAAATCTAAAATTTGAATTTTTAAAGTTATTTTTTTATCAAAATTGATTAAATAATAATAATAATTTTCATGCACAGGAATATGCTTTCAAAATCCATAGTGCTAATAGATAATTTCTTTTTTTAAAAAAAACAACGATAATAAATTATTGTTGGAGACTAAATTTAAGATTTTTTTAAAGTACGGGGACTAAAATTAGCCAACTAAAAATATAGAGACTAAAGTTCAACCAACTTTAAATTAAAAAATATTTGTAATTCTCAATTAATTTTAGATGGGACTTTAAAAGAAAAATTTTGGGAAAAAATTATGATCCTTCATGTGCACCTGTGTACCACTGCCAAGAGACTTGGAAATTATTCTCCAAAATTGGATTCCCATACAAAACTCTTTTTATATAATTATCTTTTAGTATAAAATATTATTTATCTATGATCAAATCTCATGATTAAATGTACTATATATTAGTCCATGATCTTTATTCCCTTGTACCATTTTAATCCTCACAGTCATGTTTGTACTTCCAATAATTCTATCTGTTAGAATAATAATCCATGCATGAAAAATGAGCAAATAAAAATAAATAAATGAGCTCCATAGTAATGGTTATGTTTAAAATTAGAACTCGGCAAATTGAATTAGAAGAAGATTTTTAACTTCAAAATATACGGACCAAAAAAATATATTCTAACAATAATTTTAAAATACCTTTCATTATTAGTATTTTTATTAATCTTATTCATTGTCATATCACTTACACGTCTTACTCACATCAAGTTTGATATCGATAATTTTTTTATTGAATACAATAAGGATAAAAGAATTTAAACTATATACCTCTTGGTTACTAATTTATAACTATACATCAGTTGAGCTACGCTTGTTTTGATCTCACAAAAAGCTTTATAATGACATCAAATAAAAATTATTTTTTTTCACTAAGATAACTATGAGAATATTTGAAAGTGATTCTCAAATGGTTAAACTCTCAAAATTACTTTAAAATATGTTTTTAATCTTTTAAAATTAATTTTGATGATATGAAAATTGCATTTAAAAATATTAAATTAATCTTGAAGGATTATATGTAATATAACCAAAGGTTAATAATGGGATCTATACTCACAATATTGTTGATTATTATTTTTTATTACTGTTATATATATAAGGTAGCAATAAAATTGTTTTGTTAACAGAAATATAAAAAAAAATGATGATCCAAAGAGGCAATTGCATGGAAGAAGAGATTTTGAGAATATATTCTCATAAGAAAAGAGTCAAAAAAGTGACAGCTAGGTTGGTTTTCCTTGTATTCTCAATTATTCAAATTAAAATTTGTCTTTGTGGAAAAAAAAAGTTTTATGACTTTGTTCGTATCGTGTTAAATAATAACGTTGTCATAGTGACATCTTTAATTCGAGAAGAAAATACGATATTGCGACGTGACAAATAAAGCGACTATTTAATATTTGATTTTTAAATTTTCGGAACATAAGATTCATTTACTTGAGTCTTGAAAAGTAATTTCTATTTAATTAGGGTATAAAAAATTTGAAACAAATTGACCAAGTTTATGGCCTCCTTTCTTACTAAATATCCTTGTAATGGTTTTTTTTTTTTTTTTTTGACAAATGGTTTAAAACCATATATAGTATAACTCCAAATTTAACCAAAAATTTCAAAGACAAGGATGAAGACGAAAAAACCATTTTCACCCCCGACTTTAACTCTTATCCTCCTCTATCAAACTATAAGTTAAGCTAGAACTATAAAGTTAATGGGTTAGAATTAGAAAATCTATATTTAAAATGATGAAGTTCTTCGATAATTATACAACAGGAAAAAAATAAAATTTCTTGAAACATTATTGAAAATGAGTTATTTAAAATCGAGTTTCACCGAACAAAAACACTCTCATTGTAGAGATGAATGGCTAGTGTTGCCAAAAATTCTAAAGAAAACCTCTATTATATTCAAATGACAACCTACTTCATCCTTTTAGAAAGGTTGAATGTCTTTATCTTATCTTTAACGTTCAATTATTATGCTAACACACCTACATTTATCTAACTATCCTATACTCAACATTTTCAAATTCATTATAAGATTAAATAAAAGCTACAAATCTAATCTACTAGCCCTCCTCTCAAAATAAATAAATAATAAAATAATCTATCAATCAAAACCAAAATAAATCCAACTTATTTAATTTTAAATGAAAGACGAAATTAATTTAGTTAGAATAGAATTGAGACTATTTATGACAGTTTAATAAGATCAAATTTTAACTTTTTTTTTTCTTGTTTTCAAATTATAGGTCCAAATTTATAATTTAAACTTTATAATTATATATATATATATATATATATTATAATTATATTATATAATATATATTATTATATATATAAAAGAGCCGGCCTTCAAAAGAAACCTTCATTAAAAAAAAATTAAAACAAACCCTTCACTTTGAAGAAATTATTGTTTAACGCAAAAAAAAAATGGTTATAATTATTTATAATAAACATTTCAACACAACTCCTACGACCAACATCTATAGCTATAAAAAGAAAGAATAATGAACAAGAATTTATATACACATTACTTTCGATTATATGAATTTATATAAAACAAAAAGAAAATTGCCCCTTGAGAAATTCAATTTATATTTTATAAAATGTGGCAAAAAAATAAAAAAAATAAAAAAAAAAATTAAAATAAATCACTTCAGACCGGAAGCCTACTTGAATCGACCGTGGAATTCCCTTGTCCAAGTTCTCGGCCCGAGCCGGATTCGCCATGGTTACTTCCTCCCCGAGGAGTCTTCATGGACGACATACGCGTAAAAAACGGCGGCGTAATCGACAACACCCATCGGTCCGACTTCGATGTCCGGTCCAACCGCTCAAGCCTCCTGTAATACTTCCCTCGACTACTCCCTTCACCTGAACCAAACCGGTATCCTCTCATGGAACTGCTCTGCCTTGCCAAAACTACCATACTCGTCGCTCGGTTCAGCTTGCGATTCACCACTTGCTTCCTTATCTCAACTGGCAACCGGAGAGTAAACCGCTCGGTGTCTTCCCCAGGCTGGACCAAAGAGTGCCCGGTCGAGTGAGACCGGGGGAAGAGCCACCGCAATCTGTTGGAACGAGATCCACGCGTACGGGTCCGATTCAACGCCTTGTTAGGCAATTCCGACTCCGTTGGTATCTGAACCGGTGGTGGAGCCGTCGTCTCTGAAACGACGTCGTTGGACGGAGCTTCAATATCTCCTCCGTCGGAGTCCGGGTTAACCACAGCGTTAGAATCGCCAACTCGGTGGACGGACTCAGTGAGTTGAGGAGACAAATTAGCTCGACAAACAGGGCAAGTAGAGTGAGAAGCCAACCAAGCATCAATACACTCGGGATGAAACACATGGTCACATTTAGGGATTAAACGCAGCGTTTCATCATCTTCAAATTCATTCAAACAAACAGCGCATTCTAGGGCACTTTTACCAATTTTATGCTCTTTAACGTCGGAGTAAACTAGGGTTGGGAATGTTTCGATTACGGCCGGATCGAGACCGCGGGTGGCGCGACGGGAGCGGGCGGCGGCGTTGGAGATAGGACGGACGGTGTTGGATTGGGAATCATTGCAGTGACGGATGTAGACGGAGAAGAAAGCCATGAAGAAGAGGGCGGCGATGAGGATAACGATGATGACAGCCATGGAGCCGCTGAGGCGGTACTGGTAAGGGTCGGATCTGGGGTCGGGGGAGAGCTGGGTCTGGGCGGAGGCGGAGAAGAAGAGGAGGAGGAAGAAGAAGAGAGGGCCATGGACGGCGGTGAAAGAGGACATGGTTTTGGTTGATGGGAAATTTGGGGGTTGAGGTGAAGAAGAAGAAGAAGAGAGGGTTTATTATGGGAGAAAGTGGAGGTTGGTGGAGAGAGGAAGCCACGGCGGAGGAAAGTCAAGGGAAGGTTTAAAGAAAAACAGAGAAGGGAATCAGTAGAGGGGAGGGAGTAGGAAGAAGCTGGGAAACGGTGTCGTGTTGGGCAAGGAATGTATTAGGGTGATTTGGACTTTGATTGTGGGACCACGTATGTGGGAGAAAATACCTATTTTCGATCTTAATTACTAATTCAGAAAAATAAGAGCACCTATGAAATCTCCAAAACTGATATTTTAAAATTAATTTTAATAGTTACAAAATTGTGGCCAAATTTAATTAATTAATAAATAGTAATACTAAAGATCGCAAGTGAGTATTTAGTGAAAATAACAAGATTAAAAACGTAAATATTAAAATCTAGAGATCAAATGGGTATTATTCTCACGTTTAAACTGTCGACATCATCTAGATCTCAATTTTATGAAAATATTGATGAAAATATTAATGTTAATGTAGATAGATATTTCTAGAAAAATGATTAAAAAAATATTAAATTCTTTATAAATAAATATTTTAGGCTCCGTTTGGTATGTTTGGTTTTTTATTTTTTAAGTCTATTTTCTTTCCATTTCTTACCATGATTTGCATCTTTATAGTACAATGTTAAATTCTTAGCCAAATTCTAAAAACAAAAGCAAGTTTTTAAAAGCTTTTTCAAATTTTGATTTGATTTTTTAAATTATTGATAAAAAATATATAACAAATAAAGAAATCTAGAAGTGAAAACAGTATTTATAAATTTAATTTTTGAAAAAACGAAATGATTTCACCAAAGAGGGTTTTATTATTTTAAGAAAAGTTAAAAGGTTTGTTATTTATGTTGTGTTTGATGAATTATATTGAGAAAGATAGAAGCGAAACATGGTCGAATATATTCGAGTTAAATGAATGTAAAAATAAAAAAGTAAAAGAAGAGAGAGAAGACACCAAATACGTCATTGTTAACATTTTTGTTTTCATATATTGAAGGGGAGAGTTGAGGAGTGGGTGGTGGTGGTGAAATTAAGAGTGACCAATTTGGAATGGTCGTGGATGGCGTTCCATGTGGTGGAATTCACATACACGATTTTCATTTTTATTTTTCTCTCTTCCTTTCATTTTGTGATTTATGTAGATTTTTCTTTCTATATGATCGGAAATATCTAATATTATTGAATTACATTTAGGAGATTTATTTCAATTTTTTTTTTAAAAAAAAATGCATGGTTTTTGTTGATGCTAAAATCTAGATAGGAAAACATCTTGATCTTCACATATCAACAATGGTAAATTTGTTTTAGAAGAGGAACAACGTGACTTGCAAAAACAAATGAAACCTGCACAATTTGATGTTTGTCACACACACTCCAAAGCTTAAGTCAAAGAGTCAAAGAGTGCGAAAGCTTTAAGATTTGTGAGTGAGAATTGACTTACTTTCTCTAGAGCTATAAATGACCTAGGTTATCCTCCATAGAGTTTCGAAGCTACATTTGGATAACAATATCCTCAAGTTGCATCCTTGAGCTAAGGTCTAAACCAAAACCGTCTCTCCTAGCCCTGTTTTCGTCAAAGAGTGCTATATTCTTGTTTTAGATCGATTATGTCTTGCAATCCAAAATCACCCATAATAGTTTTAATTGTAAAAAATTAGATTGTCTTCAATGTTGGTTGTCAACCGACATTGTATCTCTATAATGTCGGTTTTCATTTGATATTATAATCGAGTTTTTTATATAAATGTCTGATGGATACTTTTTGTAAAATTTTTAGAAACAAAAATTTAAAACATATATCAAAATCAATAAGTAAACATTTTACAAATTTAAATGAAGTAAGATGGTATAATAAAAAATATTTTATCGATTTAGCATAACAAAAAAATATTGATTCATCTCTTATGTTTGATATCTGATTCATAAGTACGTGAAAATGTCTATAGAAATTTAATACTACCGTCTCCATAAAGAATTTCATCTTACGAGAGGGAAAAGTTTGTTTCTCTCACTAAACACTATTCTTACTATAAGGAGCATCACTTTTCATGTCTTTTTTTAATGCATTCCTCCTTTTCGGTAGGTTACCAACTAAATAATTATGAAGACATACTACTCCAATTAAATGAGGTCACCTAAAGTATGGGTTGACATTCCTAATAGGAAATTGTCATAAGTAACCTATTTAAGTTTTCATCTTATAAAATTAACATTTTTTTAAAAAATTTGTTCGAATAGCGATCTATCTTTCTAGCACTTTTTTAAAACTCATTCAAATAGTGATCCATCTCTTGATTGTTTTGGTCCGTTTGGACTTTTCTCGATACATGCCGGAGAGATTATATCGAGATTCTAGTAATTTTTTCAAAATATTATGTGAGCTTCCTAAATCTTATACCAAATCTTATATATTTTCAAATTTTCTCCAAATTCGATTATATTTACCAAATATTATATTAAAATCTTACATAATTTTTTTAAATCTTTGGCCAAATTTATAATTTCAAATCAATTTATAAATTATCCAAATGAAATTTTTAGATGGATCTCAAGTGATTGATTTAGATTTTTAAATTTTTGGAAAGATAAAATTTTTCAAAAAAAAGTAAAATATGAAAAATATATGAAATCTCGGTGTGAATCTCGAATAGATTAATACGGAGATTTTATATATTTTCCATATCTTATTTTTTTTTACAAAATTTAATCTTTCCCAACATTTAAAAATCAGAATGCAATCATCCATATGAGAAAATAATTGGTAAATTAATTTGAAAATTTAGAAATTCATATAATCATGGAAATAGAAATTTGTCTAAAATTACATAAGAATTGAATATAATATTCCGTAAAGATAACTGAATCTGAAAAATATTTGAAAATATATAAGATTTGGTATAAGATTTGGATAGATTATCTAATATTTAAAAAAACTACTAAAATCTAGATGTTTAATATTTCTGAAAATTAGATGTTTAATCTCTCTCACATGTATCGAGAAAAAGCCAACATAATCGATAAGTTAGAAAAAGTAAATTTTTTAACAATCTCGATGGTCGATCTCGCCCGACCGAGAAAAACTAGTTTAACGACTTTTCCAATTCACAATTTCATGTCACACATCACCCTTTGATTTAGTTTCAAGAGGGTAAGTTTGCTTTAGATCAAAAAGTGGTGCTCTTTAAAAACCTAATAGAACCAACTTTCTCTAGCTTTTGACCTTCTTTGGAAAAAAGTGTCACACTCAACTAATTGATATTAAGGTCTGTATTGAATTCAATACTATTTGGTATATGCAAGTAATAATATCATCATTTCTAACTAACTTAACCATTAGAGTATTGCTTGATTGACATCACACTAGTGCAACTCCAATAAAACCAACAATACTAGTTCTAAAGAGTAGATTTTTATGCCATCTACTACAAAATATATAGCACAATCTAAAATGAGGTTTAGAAAATTCCTAAGTCAAGTCTCTGAGATAAGTTTGAGTAATTTAATAGAATATAAAGTTTTGACGAAACCACGTCAAATATTATTTAATAGAAATAATTAGGATATCTAAAACCTGTTAGATAGAAAATTTGAAAACAACGAATTCGATTAAAACAAAGTTATTGTATTTAATGTTTTTAGATATGTGTTTGATAGTAAATTTAGAAATTAGATTCTAATTTAAACTATTGTTTTAAATGTGCTTGGTATTATATTTATAAATCATAAAAATAATTGTTATCCACAAAATAGTAGGTCGATTGTAAACTATAATTAACTAATTCATGAATCTGTTTTGTTTTCTTTTTGTATAATTATTATTTTATAATATTATATAAATTAATTATAATACATTACATATTTTGTATTTAAAAAAGTAAAAGACGAATTGAGTTGTGAAAGATTATATTTTTAATGATTTTTATCTTTATTTAATATAATTTCATATTTTAAAATTTAAAATCTAAATACACGGTGTAATATTAAAAAGTTATTTTCAAAACTTACGTTAGACTATAGAATATAAAACGGAATCTAAATTATATATATAATATACATGGTTCAGATCGATTAGTTAAATGAGTTAATGAGATATAGAGGGTTGAAAAAGTCAACAATGATTAGATCATTGGTGATGAAATGTAAATAGAGGGATAGGAGGGTGCAATTGCAAGTGAGAAATAAAGCATAGGATAAGGTTCTAGAAGCATAGAATTCACAAATTTGATTTTTTTAAAAAAAAATTAAACAAAATGTAAACCCTATTATTTATTTATTTATTATCATTATTATATTAAAGTAAACGCTGTGGGAAATGGAAATGAAAGTGGAAAGAACAAAAAACAATTCAGCTAAAAGTGGCGGAATGTACAAGTAGAATTGAGCGTAGTCCTTGGAGCTATTTCTGCCACTTATTTTTATTTAATTTTTTTTTTTTATAAAAAAAAAATTCTTTTTTTTTTAATGAAATTGAAGAGCACAACAAATATCATAATATATAAATATAATGATAAATAAATATATAATATAATATAATAATAAAATAAAATAATTAAAATTATGAAAATTGGATAATATGAAATTTGAGTAGAATTTTGAAGTAGATTTCTCACCAATGTGTGTGTTTTTAGAATCCACCAAATGTCACTATTTATAGGCAAAGTGACAAATAGCTAGATGTTATTTTACATGGACACCGAACATGAATAACTACAAAGTACATGGGTAACATGAAGATTAACTCATGGCTCTAGGACACTAAGCAAGCAATGAACATGTATTTATTTTTATAATATTTATAATATTACCCCTTAGATGTCTATATATATATATGAAATATACCTCGTTAAAATCTTACTAGGAAAAACCTAAAGAAAAAAAATCCTAATGAAGGAAAAGGAGTATATATTTCATATAATATATAGTCCTAAAAGAATATAATATATTTACTCCCTTAATGAAAACATCACTTAAGATCTCTGAGTCGCTACATTCCAATGTGTGTGCACCAATTTTTCAAAAGTTTCAGTTGGTAATGTCTTTGTAAATAAGTCTCAGGTTATCCTTCAAACAAATTTATTGCATAATGATGTCATCATTTTCTTCAAGATTATAAGTATAGAAAAGCTTCGGTGAAATATGCTTTGTTCTATCTCCTTTAATATATTCTCCTTTGATTTGGGCTATGCAAGCTGTGTTGTTTTTGTATAATATTGTTAGAAGATTTTTATTAGAAGACAAACCACATGTTTCATAAATGTGCTAAGTCGTTGATGTTAGGCATACACATTCTCGACTAGTCTTTTATGAATTGTAAGAATTTCAACCTGATTTGAGGAAGTGGCCTTTATGGTCTGTTTCACCGATCGTCATGATAATTAGTTCCTTCACATGTGAACAAATAACCTGTTTGAGATCTTGCTTTGTGTGGATCAAATAAATATCCAGAATCTGCATAATCAACTAGGTCAAAATTCGATTTATTTGAATAAAATAAATCTATATCGATTGTTTCTCAGAAATAATGGAGTATATACTTAATTTCGTTCGAATGACTTTTTGTAGGAGAAGAATTATATATAGCTATTAAATTTAAATATAATGTAAAGTTCAAGAGAAATAAAATGGTTTATTTATTTTACTTCCGCACATGCAAAATAGATAAGCTATTTAAAGGTGATTTATAGTTATCTGTATTTATTATTATAAGATC
Organism: Benincasa hispida; assembly: GCF_009727055.1. Taxonomy (NCBI): domain Eukaryota; kingdom Viridiplantae; phylum Streptophyta; class Magnoliopsida; order Cucurbitales; family Cucurbitaceae; genus Benincasa; species Benincasa hispida. Next base: position 59,825,528 of record NC_052353.1, read on the forward strand.
TTTCCCCACTTTTTTATATGAGCCCATAAATTTTTTATGCTTGAAATTTAAATAAATCAAGGATTTATTTATTAATCCTTCTATATTATAAGTGTTAGATTTCATTTGAATGATTTTGATTATAGAAGCATTTAAACTTGCTCAATATAATATAAAATAATAGAGAATAATTCCACTCATTATTAATTAATATATGATATGTGTTAGCGATTATAATCACGAGGTTGATAGTATGAACATTATACTAGTTGAACTACGCTTTTGTTAACAAAACGAATATTGAAATAATATTAAGAAGAAAGAATAATGATAGAAAAAATAATATGAGGTTTGTGTTTTCATTTCTCCTATCCCATCATATTAAAAAAAATTTGAAAAAATTAGCCTTCATTATAGTTATAATGGCACAAAACATATATTTTACATCTTCAATATCACTTTTAAGAACTAATTTGAAAAAATTAAAATAATATGTCAGACTATACTTTAAATTGATATAATACTCTCAAATTTAAGAATATAAATGGAAATTTCGCTATATGTATATATATATATATATATTTCTTCTCTCTTCTTCTTTTAGATTTTGTCAATAAGGACTAATTTTAATTTTTAAAAAAAAAAAAACTAAAAAAAGACCACCACACAACTATTTAATTGAATTGAATCCATGTTTTAATTGAAATAAAGAAATTAAACTTTGACTCAATACATTTAAATAAGTGCTTGTGTGGGTGTCAGAATTATAAGCACAAAGTTGGGAGAAAGTGTTTTGAATTATGCTTATGACAAAGCAACCAAAATAGACCAAACCAAACAAAAGTAATTTATTTATTTATTTATTTATTTTTAAAGATATTATGTTTGGCATCTTATTTTAAATAAAATGGTCCAGGTTCTTTCCAAGAAGTGGAGGTCAGATGATGAATATATAAACAAAGGTCAAAAGTGGAGCATATGATTAAAATTAGATTTTAAAAAAAGTAGGAATAATTTTTCTTTTTTGAAAAAAAAAAAAAAAAAGAGAGAGAGAGAGAAAAAAAGCAAAAATAAAATTGTTCAATTGCTTTCAAAGGCATCACCCCTTGGATAATTATATTCAATATTCAAACATATGAAATGAAGTTTCTTTGTTTGAAAATAAAGACAACTTCTAAGAAAAATAAAAAATTATCATAATTTTTTTTTTTTTTTAAAAAAAAAAAAAATAGATAAGGTTCTTTTATATCATATAAATGGTCCTCACATAACTAGATTATTCTTTGACAAAGGACTTTGGAACTCACTTAATCCATAGAAATTTCTTTCTATTTTTACATTAGCTATGTTTTCTTCCTTTATATAGTACAAGGGACACTTTTAAATAACCAATAGGTTGGGTAGAAATTATTATTACTATTATTTTTAAATTGACCTCAAATAGTAGCCCTAGTATTAAGCGGGAAAATGTTCGAGAAATTTTGTATAGTCGAATCCATTCACGATGTTTCTTCAAGCTAATATATTTGGAATACCCAAAGTCCCTTCATAAATTAGTACAATAATACAAGATCATATATATATATATATAATTTTTTTTGTAACAGCACAAAATGCTCCTCAATTTTTCCGATTGTTTAAACTTTACTCTTATACTTTTAAAAGTTATAATACTATCATTGTCCTTTAATTAAGTTTCCAAACTATCCTTAGAGTACAAATCTTTAAAATGTTCTTATTGGCGATAGGTCTCGGGATCAAACCTTGAGAAATCCTTAAAATGTTGGACAAAAATTGAGATTTGAAATTATGTGGAACAACGTCTAGGAACGAAAATTGAGACCTGAAAAATGCCACAAAGTTTTCTAAGTCATCGCCACACACTCATTCCAAATTCGCATTTTAAATACAAAATTTCATGAAACATTTATAAAGGCCAAGAGTAATATTTTAAGTTTTTTTAAAGATAGAAATATTTTATAAATTAAAGGGAAAAGTTAAGGGGTTTTTTTTGGGATAATGTAGCCCTTTTTTAGAAAAAAAAAAAAGAAAAAATTAACTCTCTACCTCTTTTTCAGCTTTTTTTTTTTTTTAATAAAAAAAAAGCTAAGAATGTCAATTTGAGAAATTATCTAAGGTTGAATAAGTAAATTTCTCCCCTCTCTTAAAATTAGTATTGCAATATAAAAAATTCCATATATATAATATATAAAAGCAAATTCTCATTAAAAAAAAATGTAAAGATTTGTGGAAAATAACAAAATCCCTATTGAGTTTGGAACATGGATTGGATGGTGACCTACCCAATAAATGGTGATCTTGCAATGACTTTGACTTTTTCTAACATTTATTGGAGAATTAACATGCTTTGACTTTCATGAGTTTACATGAGTTTAACAAGAACCGAAGAAGAAAAATGTGAGAATTATTTATGTTAAGGTCTAATTATTCTATTTCTAATGTCTAAATTTTCATACTTTATCTTGGTCTTCACAAGTTTGTTTTGTCTCTCAACTTTATTAAATAAAGTTGTTACATTTTTGTTTGTTAATTTAACATTAATCTAAAATGATTTACTTTATTACTACTTGTAAATTTTTATCAAAGGAATAAAATATGTGTGTTTAGTGGGTTAAGTATAAAAATAAGAGCGACCGAAAAGAAAACTATTTGCAAAAATATTGCAAAAATTTTGTTTTTATTGAATTCAGTCTTTTGGTATATCAGACTTGTTTATTGAATTAAACATCATTTGTTTTTTGTTGTTTTTTTTTCTGTTGCTTATTTAAGTTCAATTACAAAATTTTGTCTTTTTTTTTTTTTTTTAATGAGCTGAACTTTTTTTTAAAAAAAAGAAAAATTACTATAAATTTTGTAGGTGAGAGATTAATTGGAATATTAAAATAATTTCACTGAAGTTGATTTTAAAAAATGGAAATAATTTCAATATCCTAACTATTTCAAACTAATTTTGGGAAACAAAAAATTAACATGATCAAGTTTAGAAATATATTAACATAACATGGACAAGAGTTTGTTAATGTTAAGAGAAGCAACTTTGAGGAGAAAAAAAAAATTCAAACCAAATGAAATCTAAAAAGATTATTATAAATACTCAATGAAATTCATCCTTCCAAATAATTTTTAGTACAAATACTTTAAAACCTAATCAAATTCAATGCACATTATTTCTAAAATCTCTTTATTTCTCTCTCTCGTCATGTTCTCAAAGACCAACATCAATAATTCTTCCCTTCAAAACACATATAAAAACAATAACAATAGAAATATATAATATATAAAAGTTAGATTTCACCTACTAAAATGAAGATCAGTTTCAAAATTGATTGTGTAGCATAGAAATTTTAGATCTCACCAACAAAATTCATAGTAATTATTTTTTAAAAAAGACAGAAAAAAAAAAAAAAAAAAAAAAAAAAAAACAATGTTTAGTTCAACAAAAAGAACTTCTGTTTAAAAAAAAAATTAAAAATTAAAAACCAACAAAAAGAAACAACAAGAACAAAATTTTAGTTCAAAGACAGAATTTTAAAATTGAACTTAAAAAAATAAGAAACAAAAAAAAAAAAAAATACAAACCCGGTTTAGTTGAACCAACAAGTCTAATGTAGTCTTTCATGTGGCACTGAGGTGGTAAGGTTGGTAGTGTTTCAGTCTCTCGTATAGACTAAATTTTAGTGAATTCAGTCTTTCCAAAAGATTGAATTCAATATGGACAAAATTTTCACACCATTTTTGCAAATAGTTTTCAATCCACTCGTTTCTTGCAAATGATGTTTCAATCACACCTATTTTTATACTTAATCCATGTTTAGTTCGATAAAGTTTAATTACTAAACCAAATTAATTGCAATCATTTATATCTTATATGGTTGAGATTATATAACGTGTTAAAGTCTATCATGTTAAACAAATATGGTAATTTATATTTACTAGTAAAATTTACTTATTGTTATGGTTAGCAAGAGGGGTATTTTATGGAAAAAAGGAAAATTGTTTTAAATGACAAAATGTTTAAGATATTGATAAACATTTATCAAGGTCTATCAGTGATAGGTGATAGTAGTTTATCAATGTCAATCACGGATAGATACTGACATTTTGCTAACTGATTTATCTTTCTATATTTGAAAAGAACCCAACTTTTAAAAGAAGACTTTTTAGGTATTTTATATTTTTAACTTATTGTTTATATTTTTTTTATTAACAGCAAAGGTTACATTTTTTTTGAAACATTTGTATAAAGTATAATTGAAGTGAAACTTTAAATACGGAGGAAATCAAGACTTAATATTTTGTTTATTTTTCGTTTTGAAACATAAGTATATTTCTAATATATATATATATATATTAGGTGACAAACTAAGATTAGGGTTTAACAAGTGAATCAGATTACCAATTATACATTTTTAGCAGTAAAAGGAAAAACAAATAAGTAATTCTCGTAAGACTGAAGATTCAAAATTTCACCACTAAAGCGATGAGTGAACTTCCTAACAAACAAATGTTTAAAAAAAGAGACAAATTTGAATGTCTTAGACTTGTTTTCATATTAAACTATATAATTTTTTTTTCTTGTTGTAGAGGTTGATATCTCATAGATTTATAATAGGTCACTATTAGATATTCCTAAAAGTTCAAAGAATCGAGATAACAACTTAGCACCAAAATGGGCCTAAGAGAAGAGGCTGACTTGGGCCTTGGCCTCATGCATGCCAGAGCCCAAGTGGCCATTTAGGTCCAAAATATAATAAAATAAGGTGCTGCTCAGCCGTCCCCCAAGATGAGAGTTTCTAGTTTATGCTAATTGAACCTAGTTCGATCCATATAATTATTTTTTAGTACAATAATTAGGAGTAGGAAGATTCGAATCATGGACCTCGTGGTTTCTATTATACTCGGATACCAATTGAGTTAAAGCAACAAAATATCACTAATGTTTTGTAAAAGTGAGAGTTTTATATTTTGGTCGACGTTTACATTTTAATCCTTTGTGCCACTAATATATTGAATTGAATATGAAAATTTGAATGACAATGGCTAATTTCCCATCCTACCCCTACCCCTCTAAGTGGACAAGACATTGCATTTCAATGGCCCATAATCGGCTTTGATCAAAGCTGGGCCTAAACAATTGGGAATTATTGGGCTGCTTTTGTTAGGAGTTTCTCCATAGATGGACCAAAATTAGATTCCATATTACACGAATATTATACGAATTTGTCTGACACGAAATAATTAGTAATTCTATATAATATGTAAATTTATATAATACCTTCAAATATTGTAATATTTATTATTTAAAATAATAATAATAATACTGAGAAGGACAAAATTTCCATAAAATAACTTTAATGTATGCAATTAACGTGGAATTTTAATATTAATATTGCTGTTTTCAAAACTTATTAGAGAAATATTGTTGTTTTGAAACTTATTAGAGAAATATTGTTGTTTTGGGAGTTCAAGGCTAGAAGTTGAGGGTTGAGGATTCGATTAATGTAGAGGTCGAATATTAAGAACTCGACAAACAAAGAAAAACTAGGGTTGTTGAGGGTTGAAGTTTCGAAATACATAAGTCGAAACTTCAACCCTCGACAAGGAAAAGGAAATCTCGCTAACTTTGTGATGAGGATCTCACTCTAGAAGAGAATCTCGCTAATTTTGTATATTTGGTTGTCGAAGGTTGAAGTTTTGACATACATAAGTTGAAACTTCAACCCTCGACAAGGAAGATAGGTGGGTGAAGCTAATTTTGTGATGAGGATCTCGCTCTAGAAGGAAATCTCGCTAATTTTGTGAGGGGGATCTCGCTCTAGAAGAAATCTCGCTAAGAGGGAATCTCAAGCTAGGGAATTGAGAATGTGTGAATCTCGTGAGCATGCGCTAGGAAGAAGTTTGTTAAAGAAATGCTTGAGGATCTGCTCATGAGGAGGATCTCGCTCATAATTGTCTTCACTTTATTTATTTTTCTATATATATATATATATATTATATATACATGACCATTGAGAAAAAAAAGCTAATAATCATTAATGAAAAAATAACAACAATAATAGAATTTTGAATTGTAAGAGAGAGTGAGATTCTGAGCGAGATTGTAAGAGAGAACGAGATTGAGAGCGAGATTGTAAGAGAGAGAGAGAACGTGATCGAGAGAGTAAGATTGTTGAGAAAAGAGCGAGATTGAGAGCGAGATAGTTTTCACTTTATTTACTTTCCATAGAAATTATATATATATTATATACATGGACCAATGAGAAAAAAAGCTAATAATCATAATGAAAAATAACAAAGATAACATAATTTTGTTCCTAACTGGTTCAAAATCCACAACAATAATAAATATATTAAAAATTGACTATAATTGATAGTAGGGTAAATAATAATGTAAACTTTATTGATTACAATAAAAAAAGTTGAATATACAATAAATTATTATATAAAAAAATTGAATTACAACAAAAATATTATAAAAAAAATTGAATATACAATAAATTATAATAAAAAAATTGAATATACAATAAAATGATTATAATAAAAAAATATTTAATTTTTCAATCCCGTAACTATCTGGAGCCTATCTTAACTAACGAAGGACACTTCCTTCGATTATGTCTAACTGCGTTACAAAAATCCACATCGTTTGAGTTGGCTGGTTTCTGTCCATCATCTGTTGTGATACGTGAAACCTTTCTCGGTCTACCAGGTTTTCTTCAATAACGATGGATCAGGATGTTTAAGTGCATGATCCAGTAATCTTTATGCGGTACAAAGTTGAAATTGAGGAGAGTACTTCAGCATACCGTTGACACAATTTGTAGTAGTCCTCAATAAAAACTTTCGTAGTTCATGTTAAAAATGTGAGGCAAACGAAAACGCATAAAAATGCGAGCATGGATTGCTGAAATACTTCGCGCTGTACATTATTTTTTCTAATTAAGTTGTACATTATTCTTCTAATTAAGTTGTACATTATTCTTCTAATTAAGTTGTACATTATTCTTTTAATTAAGTTGTACATTATTCTTCTAATTAAGTTGTACATTATTCTTTTAATTAAGTTGTACATTATTCTTCTAATTGAGAAACAAATATTTTTTTAATTGAGAAATAAATTTTTTTTTCCAGATCATGGCTTTAAACCCAAGACCTATTGATCTTGATGTTTTGTACGACCAGTTCATTCATCGATCATCTGTTATATGGCGAAATCGTACTATTGGAGAAATATCTTGCAGGCATCGAGAGGCAGTTCTCTAGCGCACTATCCCGCTCCATCCTCGAATACCACTGCTACTGCACACGTTTAGATTCTATGGGGTTGCCAGATTAGGATTTATTTAATTGGACTGGCATCTGATCACAGCCTTGGTCGAGAGATGGAGGCCCGAGACGCATACATTCTATATGTCTGTTGGAGAGTGCACTATCACTTTACAAGACATAGAAGTGTTGTTGGGGTTACCTGTTGGCGGTGAGCCGGTCACCGGAGTGATGTACGATGACTGGTTAGAAGTTTGTCAACTGTACCTCAATGCGACCCCACCTGCCGACAAGATTAAAGGATCGAGGTTAAGTTTAATATGGTTAGGAACACAATTTCGTGAGCTCACATATGATGCAGACGAGGAAACCGTCATAAGATATGCGCAAGCATATATACTACAAATGATGGGTGGAAGTCTGTTTTCAGATAAATCAAGTCATTTTGTACATTTGATATTCCTCCCACTGTTAGCTAATCTCTATGATGCGGCGCGGTATTCGTGGGGTGGAGCATGCTTGGCATGGTTGTATAGACAACTATGCAAATCAATAAGACCTGAGGTTCGAGAGAGAGTTGGGCCTCTCATACTTTTGCAACTATGGGGTTGGGAGCGATTTCCAACAATGGCTCCACAGCTACAACATGTTAATGACGCTCAGTTAGTTGGACGAGCCTACGATTCTCGGTATGTTGTTTTAATTCAATTTAATTTTTATATATCACTGATCTAGTTAATTTAAATTCTAAATTATCAATTTAAAAATTTAGGTGGAAAGACAAATTTTGTGTGACTAGGACAGGCACACATGTAGTCAGCCAGTATAGATACATGTTTGATCTGCTTCAACCTGAACAGGTACATTACACTGAACCTAATTGATTATTTTATATACATTTTTATTGTAATTGTCTTTAATATTCTCTAATATAATCTTTTGTGTTTCAGGTTATTTGGGAGCCGTACAAAATTATTATGCATACTTTGCCTAATTTTTGTATGAATGGTCAAAACATATGGCGGACGATGAGTCCTCTCATATGTCACTCCAAAATATATTCATTGGTATAATAATATCACAAGGCGCTACGTCACTCGTCCGGGAGCAGTTGTGGGTCATCTGGTAAATGAATGAATATTATCTAATTATTTTTAATTTAAATTCACAGAGATCGAACAACCGTAGACTCCGTGAGGTTGCGAATGATCTGAACCAGGTTCTTGCTATATGTAGTGACAACCAAAGCTATATGGTGGAAATTCATTATATGTACGATATACCTATTATTCCTCTATCAGCTCCTAGACGTAGAGGACCTGTTCGGGAAGAGGACGAGTTTGATGAGGTTGCACATAATGTGGAAGAGTTGTCCCCTATGATGCAGACACATAGTCAAACTGATTATGTTAGTCCGATGATGATGATGCCAGCATTTGGTTCAGGATATTATGACTCAGAGGCTGGTCCTTCGTCTTCATACGTGCATGGACATGGTCGGGGTTGTGGAGAGCATAATGAATATTTATATTATGAAGCACTTGCAAAGGTATCAAAGCAACATCAAGAAGAACCCGAGCAACCATAAGTTCGAAGTCGACGACAACAACCAGCTCGAAATCGATGATGTCCGCCTCATGGGACACATTGATTTTTGTAATTATTTTTATATAAATGAGATATTTAATTTACATTTTTTTATTTTTATGAGATATTATTTTTCTTTAATTTATTCTTTTTTTAGTTTAAATAAAATAATAAAATATTTTTAGACATTGTTTTTATAAAATAAAAAATTAAAAAAAAAAAGAAAAAGGAAGAAAGAAAGAAGAAGGTGGAATGTGTAATAATTAAAAAAGAAAAAAAAGAAAAATTTGTACGGTTACTCTCGCTCTCTATCAGAATCTCATTATCTCGCTCTCGCTCTCTCTGAAACTCTCGCTATCTCAAAATCTCGCTCTCTCTCTTACTCTTCCTCTTTCTTACGCTCTCCCAATACAAAATTATTTTTAACACATCAAATAATTATGAGTGTTATGACGAATTTGATTGGGAAGTTCAGTGGCAAAAAGAAGGAGATTCATTAGGTCGTTATTTATTCAGACTTGCTGAGATGACAGAATCCGTAAAAATTATTCAACAAGCTTTGGAAGAAATTTCAGGGGTACCTTATGAAAATTTAGAAATACGATATTTTGATAGAGAAAGGTCTTCGGAATGATAATTAAACACACTCAAAATAATAATGTTAAAAGAAGGGTAAGGTCGAGGGTTCAAAATTCGACCTACAAATCAAAAGCGAAAAGGCAAGGTCTAGGTCAAATTTTGAACCCTCGACTTATTTTAAAAAAAAAACAATATTTTTACAAATAGTTTTTTTTAATTAGAAGCAATTTGGAGGTGATTTGAGCATCCGGACTTCAAAGAAAAAGAAATTACCAAAATACCCCTGTGACAGTGTTGTAACGCTCACCCAATGCTATAAGGTAGAATGTGCAATTGAAGGAATAACGTTGCAATGCTACCTCAACCCTACCTTGCCACTCGAGGTCTAAGTCGATTCGAGCATTGCAACGCTGCACCTGCTTTCTATAAATATTCTCTTCGATTTTAGGTCAATCATGCTATCTTTTGGAGGTTGATTTGATGGAGGCCAAAGTGGAGTTTTAATTTCCTTCTTATCCCTCCAGATTTTAGCATCTTAGCTTAGGATTTACATTTATTTTTTAGTTGTAAATGACGGATTGGACTTTTCCTCTTCCTCTTGTCTATGGGATGTTGAGGTAACTTCTATCTAATTTTTGGAGCAAGAACCCTATGTGTTTTTCTTGAAATTTCTATTCTGATTCTTGTTTGATTTTGATATATATTTGTGTGTTGGATTGACGCGCCTATCATCAATGTATGTCTTAGCTAGTTGATTTTGGGCTTGCTCGTTTCTCTAATGTTTGTCTATGCATAAAATCACCTCGGTAGAAAATGGTTGAATGTGTATGCTAGGATTTATAGTCTAGTCTTGGGTCTTAGGATGCATGCTTGATTTAGGTTCAAGGATAATTGGTTGATTGAGTTATGACTTTTCCATTAATTAATCGACACAATCGAATCCTAAATCTTAATGTGCATGTGCTTAGTCTTAATTGAGCATTATCGAACCCAATTAGAATTTAATGCATGTAGTTTAACTAGGATGCTTTCTTGGTCCAATTCTAGCTAGTTGTTTGCCTTTGTAGAGGCTAGCTTGTTCGAGTCAAGCGAGTGTTGTGAACACATAAATCGATTGCATGTCCAATTAACGGATTTCGATGATTGAAATTACATGGATTCTCTCTTGCTCTCGAAACTAGATAATTCCCATCCTTAGTTTATATTTACCCTCACATTTTATGTTTCACGCTTTTATCTATTTCACACCGAAACCCTCATTTACTACTCTAGTTAGGAAATTAGCTTAACGAAACAAATCGTACTTCCCTACGGATCGACTCGGACTTACCACTATAGTTACGTCTTTGAAGTAATAAGAGTAGTTCGATTTTATAAATTTTCTTTTGATCAGATTTGAGGTTTATTAACTACGTAAGCTTCAGACCTATCATCTATGCCTGTATGAGTAACAAATTGAATAGGTTTTTTTTTAAGATTGACAAATTAAATAGTTTTTATCATCATGTGGTTGCATAATAAATTTCAATATTATATTACTTTAGTGCATTTAAAATATATACTTGTTTTTAATTTAATTTGAGTATGTAGATTATCTTATCACATGGAGCTTAAGCTATCTATGTAACATTTTTTAAGAGGGTTTTTCTTTTTTTAGAAAATAGGAAAAAAAAATGAGCCTAACTTTTTGTTAATATATGCATCAATGTGTATCCTAAAATAATTTAAATTCTAGAGTAATTTAAATAGTTCATTACAATTTTAATTAGTGAGGCTTTGACTTTTCCTCTCAAACCATCCTTTTAAAGTTGATATTTTTAATCTCTAACATTAAAAAAAAAAAAAAAAAAGGTTTTGAAGGGCAGAAATTCATCCTAAAGATTTTTAAATTTATTTATTAAAAAAAAAAACAACATCAAGAATCTAAGTGATTATTTTTTATTAGTTTATAAAATATATTAGACATTTGTTTGAACCCTCGACTTATTACAAATAGTTTGAATCTTATAATAGGTACAAGAAAAGCTTAAATCAGCTAAATTTTGTCAATTTAACTATAATTGTTTGATATGGAATACTTTTGTTCGTATGCTATTTATATACTGTTGAGTAATAAAAAATTAAATGAAGAGTGTGAATTCAATCAAGTAAAAATACTTCTAAATTTTTCATATGATATTCACCAAAAGTAATTATGAAAACATTAAAAATATTTAAGGGGGAGTTTAAAGCAACATTTGGAATCTAAAACATGATTTAAAGCTTTTTTTCCCAATTTTTCATGGTAGTTTATAACATTATTTAAAAAAAAAAAACATTCAAAAATTGTTAAAATTGCTTAAAAACACATTATGTTTAGATGAAATACAGTTAAAAGTCAATTCAAATTCAAACTCACTCTTAAAATAACTATAAAATACTTTATTGAATGTCATTTCCAAATTTACCCTTAAAATCACTAAAGTGTTTTAATTTATAGAAAATAATCCATTTTCTTTTCAAGTGCTTAGAAAAGAGATTTTAAATGTTAAAAAAAATATTTTTAAATATTTAAAAGTCATTTTTACTCCATTTTTAGGGGTTGTTTGGAACTCAACTTCAAATGGGTAATTATAGTTCCACCCATGTTTGGACTCAAATCATAATAGATAGTATTTACAACTATTGTGACTTATAATTAATTATAGTATTACTATTTCAAATTCTTTGTTGTTATAATATTCACTATTTTCTATCCATATTAAAATAATATGTGACCCAAATATAAATTATTAGCACCTTTAACACACACTATTATAATTTATAGACTATTATAATCTACATACTATAATAATTACTGACTATAATAACCAATTTAGTGCTCTAATATCTCGATATTTTTTTCAAATGATTAAGGAAATAACACCTCACTTGAAAACATTGCTCTCAAATAAGTCTTCACTATGAGTGCTTTTGTTAAAGTGCCTAAATTTAAAAAAGCAAAAGGGAAAAAGAAAGTTACTTATGTCTTGTAAAAAGAACACTATATTTTATTTTCAAAAATACTATTCTTGAAAGCTTTTGGAAACACATAATTTGTGGTGGTTAACACCTTGATATTAGCTTAGGCATAAATAATTAAATGGCTAATGCTAAATTTAAGACTTTTCTCTATCTAATGAATGGTTGATAATCCATCTTCTTTTTTTTAAAAAAAGTACTAGCTACTAATTGATGCAACTTTTTGAACAAAACAAAGGTAGATCAAAACCTCTACTATATTCTAAAATAAATTACCTTTTTGGCTCTTTACATGATTATTAGTGAATATTGGGAGAGAGAGAGAAGAAGACCTTTTTTTCTCTTTTTCTTTTTCTTTGAAATGTCATATCTTTCATTGCGATGGAAAACCCTAATTATAGATTTGTTTGAAAAATATGTCACATGGGTCTCTCTCCCTCTAGGTATTTCTCTCTCACTCACTCTAGGATTGTGTAATTTTGTAAGTTTGTTTTAAATTCAAAGCAACCAATTATGAAAAGTATATATATTGCAATCATAATAATGAAGAAGGTTGAATTATTATTGTACATAATAAACACACAAAAAGAAACTTGGCTCCCTTCTCCATTTTTGTATCAAAAAGGGAATGAATTGAATTTTTTATGAAGGAAAAAGAGGGAGGAAAGGAATTTTACTTTCAATCCCCTTTTTTAACTTTAGATTTCCAAAACATAATAATTAATTTTTGCTTACTAACTTTTTCCTATCCAAATCATTTCAAAGTTTGTGACAACATCCTCCATTGCATGTGAATTTTGATGTGGTTATCAAATTCCAAAATTTCAATTTTCTCCTTTTTTAACTTTTACCCCTATTCTTAGTTCAAATAATTTAGAGGTATTTAGAACGTTGAGTTGGTTTATTATAATTTATACATTATAATAGTTTGTAGGTCATAATAGACTATATTTGGGGTACATACGATTTTAGTATGTGATATAATATTATGTTTTTGAGGTAAAAACTATTTTAGTGTGGATAACAAATAATAAATATAATGACAAAAAATGAAAGAGAATAGATAGGAAATAATAAATATATAATGAAAAGAGACTTGAAATAAAATAATGTAGTTAATTGTATGTCATAATAATTAGAAATACTATATATTATAACTGGAACCCCAAATATAAAATGGACCATAATAGCCCACTTCATTCACCGATGTTGGAGCCAAAACAACCCCTTATTCTTTTACTATTTTACTCGTTTGTTGGATAGTGTTGGATGCCTTTTAGGTGGGTTTAGAGGACATTGTGTTGCTATGCTTGACCTAGTTTGATTATCAATATTTTGTTTTTTTCTTAAAAGAAAAATTATTACTATACCTTGATTTGGTGACAAGATTTGAGTATGTTCATAGCTAGGCTTCACCAATTTTTCTTTTTAATATGTAGTATAATTGTCAATATTTTGTTGATAAATTTCTTTTGGATTTTATTAGCGGATATTTCATATTTAAAGTTGCCTAAGATTCATCATCCTATTCTAGTTTAGGGTTTAATGTGATAAAATTAAATGTTAATATGTTAAAATTAATTATTAACATAAAGTATAAGTTCACTATTTAAATCTCCACTTTTGGTTTTTTTTTTTTATGAAGAGTTTAGCATCATCTAATAATATATCTAAGTAACATATGGAATCATCCATACACTTTTTTTAAGAAATTGTATAGCATCAATTTATCTAATAAATCAATATGATCCTACAGTGAATTATATATATATATATAGAGAGAGAGAGAGAGAAAATTTAGATATTTTGAAAGTAGTTTGTTAAATTTTATAGTCAAATGGTGTGATTAATATAAAAATAAAAATAAGAAATTGGGAAAGGAACAGTAAAGGAAAATATAAAAACTTGTGCCAATATAAGTGTCATTATAACATTCATGTTAGACTATATATACAAGAGACTAAATATTTTTAGTTGATATTTACTCCATGTTTTATATAAAAAGGTGGAAATCATGTTAGAATATATTTAAACAATAGTTTTGTCAAAACGAGCCTAATTCAATTATATACGGATATATTAGCAATCAAGAAGTCAATTCAAATCCCCCTACTCCTATTGTACTAAACAAAAGACGGTTTTCAATTATATAAATTTTTCAACGAAAGTTTGTCATTGAAAATTTAGGAGAGGCTTCTGTAGATGCATTTTGGACAACTTTAAAAGATAAAATTTACTTTTGTTTACATTTTTAATCTTGAATGAATAAGCATATAGAATTTGGGGAGAGGTCATTTCATTTTATTTATTTATTTATACTTTTATTATTATTTTTTTACAGTAGGTAGGATGGAAGAATCGAACCTTTAATATCAAAATTGATAGTACAAACACCAGTTGATTTTTGCTATATTATCATATTGGTTCTTTTCCTTTCACCGTTAATTTTGATGCTAAGACTTTGAAACACCCTCTTTAAATAACAAACTTTATATATGAACTATTGGGGCATTCCTTAGTCATAAGATTCTTGTCAAATTTATGTTGTTCAAACTCGACAATATAATTTTGTTTTCATTTAGTCCACTATTATTCTTGTGGGTACTTTTCTTGTGAAGAGACACTTTTGTTAATAATAAATATTTGAACGTTTTTTAAAAGAATATTTGAAATGTCACATAAAAGCGTGCATCTATGAAGGTATATATTAAACCATGAAATCACCTTTTGAGATTAATAAGTCACTAAGTTACATCTTTATTCAAGCTTTACCTAACAATAGCCTCCATTAGAAAAAGTGGCAACAGAAGATTCAAATGAAAACATGAAAACACAAGGTTTTGTGATTTATTTTTTTATTTTTTTTTATTTTGTTTTCTAAATATCAATAGCATACCTATCTTCACCCATTATCTTGGGATTTTTTTTTTTTTTTTTTTTGGTTTAATCTGATAAAAATTATATAAAATTTCCATCACACGATCACATCCACAAATTATGGGATTTCAGATTATTTCCAATATAATATAATATTTTTATTTTAAGACCACGATTTTTTATTTTCAAAAAAGATATATAAAAACAAATTCTTAAAATATGAATTGATTCTTTTTAAATTCAAAATTTAAAGTAATTGAAGATATAAATAGTTATTATTTGACTCTTATTAATGAAAATAAAATTGCATCAATTGGAATATCTAGAAGTTAAAACTCAATAATAGAAAGAAAGAAAAAAAGGAGTGGCTGCTTCAATACGAAGACTAACTATTGGAATCACAATCATTAAATCAAAATGAGAATAAATCAACCAGAAAAGTATTTGTACTATCAATTTCGAAGACAAAAGTTGGATTTTTCTTTCTAACATATTATAAAAACAAACAAACAAACAAACAATGTAAGAATGCATTACTAGAATCACTTTCAACAACAAAAAAAATCATAAAGATTCTATTCATAAGAAAACTAATTCAAAGAGCGATGAAAATTAAATATAACAATAGTGATATTTTGATCAAATTTTCTATGGTATAATAGAAATACCAATACAATTTTTATAGGAGGATTTTTAAATATAAAAATCTGGGCCAAAATAATTACAATCTGTAGCAAAAAAAACCACGAAAAGTTGTAGCCCAACCAAAGCCTAAAAATGGTGTGAAATACCAAAAAAGTCCCGCCCAATTTTTCCTCTTAAGCGGATTTTCCCTCCAACATTTCATCTCCTTCTTCAGCTTGACTTCGTTCATTCTTCTTCTTCTTCTTTTTCTTCTTCTTCCATCACGCCGCTTCACGTAGACCAAATATATGTCCAATGTAGTTCTATTAGGTACATAAGGAATTCTATCGTTGATAGACAATGATAGAAGTCTATAAAAGTCTGTTAGTGATAGTCTATTAAAAAAGAAAATGATTGTAAGCTCCATCTCACTTGGGAAAAGAACTACTCATTGAGATCTGATACCACTTATTGTCCTAGACGACTATGATCTTCACGTTCACAATCACAAAACACTCAGATTTAAACAAAACACTCAGATTTAACGGTCAATAACAATTCAAGAGTTAGGGGAGGTAGTATATTGAGGCTTGAAATTCTTCTGTCATTTACTAAATGGCAGCTCGATCATGTAGACGAAGCTCCAAGAACTAACCGATTATTCAATTATGTAAACAATGGGATGAAGCGCTAGACGATCGTGTAGACGACAGTTGACTCGAGCTAGATGATCGTGTAGATGACAGCTGGTGAGCTAAATGATTGTATAGACGATTGGACGCGAAGCTAAACAATATATCAAGCACTGTCTATTACTGTCTAGCAAGCGAGCGTCTACGCAATCATGCAAGCAACGCCACACGATCGTGTAAAAAACTCTACACGATCGTGTAGCATTAGCTATACAATCGTTTAGCAAATGCTATATGTTTGTGTGGTAAACTCTACATGATCGCATAACAAAAGCTATCCAATCATTTAACTTTGTAAAATTTAAAGAAAGCCTTAAAACGAGAATTCTATCCCGAAACATCCATCAACAATTCATCCACAAACATTTATCATATAAATGCAATGCAGATAAAAAAAATCCTCATAATTTACTGATAAATATATTTAAACTATTATCAGTGTCTATAAATGTTTAAATATATATTATATACTTTTAAAGTCTATCAATTCCATAATTTACTGATAGACATTGATAGACTTCTATCAGTGTCTATCAACTCTCAACTCAATTACTATAGAGCTATAATGCTTCTAGTTTTGATGCTAAAAAAATGAATCAACCATAGATAATCCTAATATTGCAACAACTTTTACGTAAAAAATGAAATCAATATATAAATTTTAATAACCAAAGCTGATATACTGTATCAGATGGTAAAAAAGAAACACTGACTTTCAAATTGACCATTAGACAAGTTCTGTATCAATATCCATGATTAGTTCATCAAGTATCTTCATTTTCAGAATAGTTGTGATATACACTGATTGAAAGATATCAGTGGATATCAACACAATGGTATATTAGTGTGTATAAATGATAGACACTGATAAAAATCTATTAGTGTCTATCAGTATATATCAGTTTTTGTATAAATGGGTATATCACATGTTTCAATCTAGAAAAGGAATATAAACAAAGAAATATTGTTAGTGATGGTAAGCTCAATGATAGAATTCATGTTAGACAGTGATGGAAGTCTATAAATATCTATTAATGATGGTCTATTAAAAAAGAACACGAGTGTAAGCTCCATCTCACTATGATTTTCACGTTCACAATCACAAAAATCTCAGATTTAACGGTCAAATAACAATTCAAGAGTCAGGGGAACTATGATGTTGAGGCTTGAAATTCTTCTGTCGTTTACCAAATGGCAGCTCGATCGTGTAGACGAAGCTCTAAGAACTAAACGATAGTTCAATTATGTAAACAATTAGATAAAACGACAGACGATTGTGTAGACGATAGTTGACTGGAGCTACACGATTGTGTAGACGACAGCTGATGAGCTAAAAGATCGTATAGACGATGGGATAGGAGCTAAAAGATCACGTACACGATGGGATAGGAACTACACGATCGTGTAAACGATACTTTAGTAAATTCTAAACGATCGTAGTGTCTATCAATGTTTAAATACAATATGTAGCAAAAAATATAAAGAAAGTTGCAGCCCAACCAAAGCCCAACTTCTACATAAAGAATGAAATGAAAGGGGGATTTTTCCCTCAAACATTTCATCTCCTTTTTCAACCCAACTTTGTTCATTGTTCTTCTTCTTTTTCTTTTTCTTCTTCTTCTTCCATCACGCTGCTTCACATTGACTTGTTTATTTTCCATCACGCTGCTTCATGACGCTTCTTCAATCGAAGTTGATTGATCTTCTCCAACATCTTTCTATTTAGGTCATTTTCTTCAATCGACTTCGTTCACTACATTTTCTTTTTCTTTTTCTTTCTAATCCTTCTGCTGCTTCTTCTACCACTATATCAACAACAAAAGGCAACTCTTTTCTTTTCGTGATTATAGTTAGTAAGTCTGATTTTGTTTACTGGTAATATTTATTAACTCTAATTTTTTTTAGATGGTAAGCAACATAAAAAGGAAGACCGTTAAAGAAGAAGGATCATCAAATAAATAAAAGAAGATAAAAACTCAAAAGGAAAAAAAAGGAAAACTAAAACTAAAGGTTTAAACAAACTATGATAGACATTGATAGGGGTATATTACTGTCTATCAATGATATAAACCTTTTCTCATATATTTTATGTTATCTATCATTCATACCATGTTTAGCTGAGGCCACTTACAGTTGGTGTTTTGATATTTCTTTTATAGATAGACAGTGTTTTTATCATTCATAGGCTACTTACAACTATCATGCTGATACTTGTATGTTTAAGATAATAGTGAGTGATAGTTTATGATATAATATAGACATATATCACTTGTTTATTGTTAATACTTGTATGTTTAAACAGGTGGAACAAGAACATGAACATCAAACAATGATGCAAGACTAGAACAAGAATTTGAAGATAACAATATGCATCTCATTAGATGTAATACAAATTATTAAAAACCAATTAGATGATAGGAATTTAAATACTTTTAAAAATGGTCCTTTCGGACACTTTCTAGATATAAAAATTGAGGAAATGCCCACAAGATTCATAAACTACCTTCTAAGAAGACAATGCATCACAAATAAGTCAAATGTCTTGGCTTTTAACTTTAATGGGCATATAGCAGAGTTTGGGTTGAAAGAATTTTGTTTAATCACAGGTTTAAGTGGTACTCAACTACCATCAATAGATTTAGAAGAAAAAGAGCAAATTTCTGAACTTAGAAAAATAGTCTTTAATAATGATGATTCAATTGATAGAAAAGACATTGTGAGAATAAATTTCTACATGATTCTGAAAGTGATAGTGTCAAGGTTAAGTTGGCAAACCTCCTTCTCTTAGAGTCCTTTTTAATCCCAAGGCAAGGTCACAATGTTGTTAATTGGAAACATGTTGACATGTTGGACAATGAAGAAGAATTTAAAACCTATCATTGGGGAAGATTATCATATAATTTGACATATCAATTTTTCAAAAAGGCTTTTTCTACTAAAAAGAATTATGTATGCCTTCAAGGTTTCCCTTTGGCACTAGTTTATTGAGCATTTGAAATAATACCA
Source organism: Benincasa hispida (assembly GCF_009727055.1). Lineage (NCBI taxonomy): Eukaryota > Viridiplantae > Streptophyta > Magnoliopsida > Cucurbitales > Cucurbitaceae > Benincasa > Benincasa hispida. The sequence continues at coordinate 59,845,159 of NC_052353.1, forward strand.
AAACTTTCAACAATAGATATTGGATTTGGAAGAAAAATTGCAATCAAAGTATAAGAATAATATCATGGCAGTGCTTGCAACCTGATCATTGGAGAAATCTTGAAGAGAATATCTTTCAAAGAAATGATGTAAGTATTTTCTATAATTTCACATCCTTGTTTTTATTACTTGCAATGGTTTCAAACAAAAAACAGATAATAGTCTATCACTGTCTATTAGCAAAAACAGTGATAGACATATTTCATAAAAAAACTTGTTAGTGTTTTCCCGTTTTTGATCTAATGATTTAACATGTGTTTAAACTTGTAGTTTTGTATAATTCCACTAGTTCCAACAGAAGAAGAATCACAATCAATCACTATCAAATATTTGATAGATTTGGAAGAAAATGAGAAGGAAAGAATAGAAAGAGAAAGAAAAAAAAAAAGAAGAAGAAATAAATGAAGGAAGAGATTTAATTGGAGGAAAAAATGAGCATGGGAAAAATATAATGGAGAAAATAGAAGAACTGAAAAATGATCAACAAAGGATAGAAAAAGAGTAGAAAAGTTTGAAACAAGGCCAAGAAGAGATCATCAGAATGTTAAAAACCATCATAGAAAGACTTCCAATTGAAAAGCTGTCACAAGAAGAACAAGAAAAAGAGGTTGAGGAGACCATAGAGAAAAACAAAGCTCCTTCATGTAGCTTAAAAATTCTTGAAAGAAATTATGAAATTGACAAAATGGTGAATTATGCTGTGAATTATGTAGCTCAGGTAAGTCTTTTGCAATGAGTTATTTTATTTTTAAATGTAAACATACATTTACTAACTAAATTAAAATTATTTTTTCTTGTAGATTAAAATTGGAAATAAAGGAAAGGTTTGTATACAAGTTTTTGTATGATAGACTACATATCACTACATATCAATGTGTCATTTTTTTTTCATTTTTCATCATCTTTGTATTTGATTTATGTTTTTTGTTTTAGGAATCTTATACACAAACACAAGATCATTTTGATGACATAAAACCTCTACCTTTGGAAACCCCAAAGACACAAGAATTAACAACAGTGTTCGAGGAAGAGGATGGAAAGGAAAAGATTTGCTTCGTCTCTTAAGCTATGTGTTTTCTCTGTTAAGCTACATATTATCTATTTAAGCTAGATATTGTCATGAAAGTCAATTAGATCTATCATTAGGTCTATCACTGCCCATCGGTGACAGACATTCATGATAGAAGTAAATGAGGTCAATCACTGAACGCATTGTGTTGTCTTCTTAAGTATTAGTGTTTTCCTTTATTACAACTTGTTGATAAAGAAAAAAATGTTGTTGAACAAGAAGAGCATGTTGAAGGACAAGTTGATGAAGAAGAAAGTGAAGAGGAAACGAGAATGAAATGTAAAAAAGACTTGAAAATAAAAGAAAACAACCAACAGAAAAGAAGGTAACCAAGAGTTGTTGTTGTTGTCAATCATGATATGTAGTTTTCAAATTCTAACATTAAACGTTCTTTCTTGTTACTATTATTTTAGGTAGTTGAATCTGTAGGAAAAGGAAAACGTACAAAGTTTAGACCAAAAGTATTAGATGATGACAAGAAAATGGTCAATGAGAGGTCCAAGAGAGAAAGGAAACAAACAACAAAGGCAAAGGAAATGAAAAAAACATCTCCTAAAAAGAAGAAAAAGACTAAAACGGCTTCATTGATGGACAGTGCTCCAAGCTTCAACTTAAACATCTCTCAACTAGACTCTCAAACTCAATCTCAACCTTCTCAATCTGAATCTCATCCTTCTCAAACTTAATGTTAGAACTTGGTTTTAGAATTTTATTGAAAAAGACTACAATAGTAACAATGAACTATGTTATTTTGTGAATGATATTTTGTGAATGTTAAAAGTGACAATGAACATTGATGGTATAACTACATCTATAAGAATTCTAGTTTATACTAATGATGTTATTTACTGTGATTTATCAATTTTATAAACTTTTGTATATGTGTTGGATAAAATTCTATCAGGTATATGATGAATAAACCACTATTAATATATATGTCCAATGTAATTTTATTGGGTACATCATGAATTCTATCATTGATAGACAATGATAGAAGTCTATAAATGTCAATTAGTGATGGTCTATTAAAAAAGAACATGATTGTAAGCTTCATCTCACTTGGGGAAAGAATTGCTCACTGAGCTCTGATACCACTTGTTGTCCCAGACGACTATGATCTTCACGTTCACAATCACAAAACACTCAGTTTAACAATCAATAACAATTTAAGAGTCAGGGGAGATAGTATGTTGAGACTTAAAATTCTTCTGTCGTTTACCAAATGGCAGCTCGATCGTGTAGACGAAGCTCCAAGAACTAAATGATAGTTCAATTATGTAAATAAGATTGGATGAAGCGCTAGACGATCGTGTAGACGATAGTTGACTGGACTTAGACGATCGTGTAGACGATAACTGATGAGCTAAACGATCGTATAGATGATTGGACGTGGAGCTAAACAATCGAGTACACGATGCGATAGGAACTACACGATCATGTAAATAATACTTTAGTAAATTTTAAACGATCGTAGTGTCTATCAATGTTTAAATATATATTATATACTTTTGAAGTCTATCAATTCCATAGTTTACTGATAGACATTGATAGACTTCTATCAATGTCTATCAACTCTCAACTCAATCACTATAGTGCTATAATTCTTCTAGTTTTGATGCCAAAAAATGAATCAACCATGGATATTCCTAATTCCAAGAACTAAACGATAGTTCAATTATGTAAACGATTGGATGAAGCGTTAGACGATCATGTAGACGATAGTTGACTGGAGCTAAATGATCGTGTAAACAATAGTTGATGAGCTAAATGATTGTATAGACGATTGGACGCAGAGCTAGACGATCAAGTACACGATGCAATAGGAACTACACGATCGTGTAAACGATAATTTAGTAAATTCTAAACGATCGTAATTTCTATCAATGTTTAAATATATATTATATACTTTTGAAGTCTATCAATTCCATAGTTTACTGATAGACATTGATAGACTTCTATCTGTGTCTATCAACTCTCAACTCAATTACTATAGTGCTATAATGCTTCTAGTTTTTATGCAAAAAAATGAATCAACCATGGATAATCCTAATACCAAGAACGAAATGATAGTTCAATTATGTAAACGATTGGATGAAGTGCTAGACAATCGTATAGACAATAGTTGACTTGAGCTATACGATCCTGTAGACGACAGTTGATGAGCTAAACGATCGTATAGACGATTGAACATGGAGTTAAACGATCAAGTACACGATGTGATAGGAACTACACGATCGTGTAAACAATACTTTAGTAAATTCTAAACGATCGTAGTGTCTTCAGTATCAATATCCATGATTAGTTCATCAAGTATCTTCGTTTTCAGAATAGTTGTGATATACACTAATTGAAAGATATCAGTGGATATCAACACAATGACATATTAGTGTGTATAAATGATTGACACTGATAAAAATCTATTAGTGTCTATCAGTATATATCAGTGTTTGTATAAATGACTATATCACATGTTTCAATCTAGAAAATAAATATAAACAAAGAAATTTAAAAATTTTATTCATATAAAGATAGTGTTCCATTCACTTACAAACTCAATAATAGAACCAACAAAGGGAAAAAATAACTTTCATAAGTTCTAATATCAATCTATTTGGCAATACAAGGGAAAAATGAACTATAATGATTACATCATTGACTAATTAGGCGAAGTTTGCAAGTCTTAGAATTGTGACCTTTAGAATGACAACGACTATGCCTTAATGAACTACTTTTAGCTTCACCTATAGATGGAATCCTTTGTTTTTTAGATCTTCCTACTAAACGTTTAAAAATATGAGGTAATGCTCTAATACCATCATCTAAAATCTTCCAATCTGAATGGACTCCAACAAGTCAAACACAACCCATATATGTCCATGACATTGCGCTTGAGTAATAATAATTAGATTCATAGGAATAAATATCCATGTTAAGCCGCCGAAGAATAACAAGTGCATGAGACCATGGAATTTCTTCAAAATCCCATACTCGACAACTACAAGATCCAAAATTAAGCTTTACTAGGAATTGTTTATCACCATCCATTACTGAGTATTCAACGTTATCAATAGGATGAACCTAATAAATAAAAATGGGAAAAGAAATCAGCACATTACAAATATACCAAACTTACCAAATATATAAATAAATAAAAAGTTGTAGAAATCTATCAAGGTTAGGATGATAGACTTCTATCATGGTCTATCAATGATAGAAATCTATCACTATCTATCACACTGAAAATCATTCTCCTATCAATTTTATAAAGAACACTTATCATGAAACTTCTTGATTGTTCATGTTGGTTGCGTAATATATTCTCTGCCCAAGAAGTCAAAATTGTTGTCATTGACAAACTAACTTTCTTTCGATCATGAAACCATTTTTGCAGTAAACCTCTAATTGCTTCGAGTAAACTTGCAACTGATAAGTTCCTATTCTCTTGCAAAATAGAATTTACACACTCTAAAGAGTTTGTTATCATCATTTCATACCTTCTTCTTCGAGAATATGCACAAAACTACTTCTCAAATCCTACATTAATAAGGTAACTTCGGATATTTGGAGAAATTGATTCCATAGATCTCATATTAAACTCGAAGTCATCAATAGTATAAGATTTAGCACAACTAAAGTAAAACTGGTCAATCAAAGGATCCTCGAACAACTTCTTCAAATTTCGCAGAACATGTTGAATGCACACACAGTACTCAACAATGTTAAACACACTTAAGACATCATTTGGAATGCTCAAATGTTGATCAGAGATAATGACTAAATGTTCTCTATCCCCTAAACTTCTTTGTATACGTTAGAAAAACCATTTCCATGATACATCATTCTTAGAATCTACAATAGCAAACACAAAGGGCAAAATATTATTGTTACCATCTAGTGTGGAAGCTGATAGTAGAGTACCGTCAAACTTAGACTTCAAAAACGTACCATCAACGGATATGGTAAGTCTACCTCCACATCTCAATAGATGCACCAATAGTCATGAAACAGAATTTAAAATGTCCATTTTCATCAATCTTTAAAGCAGTGTACGTTCCTGAAAAAATAAATAAAAATAATTATATTAGTCACAATGATAACAAATCAATCATTGTCTATCATTGGTAGATAGACAGTAATAGATGACTATCACAGTCAATCAGTGATAGACAATGATGCACAACTATCATTGATAGACAGTGATAGATGACTATCACAGTCCATCTACAATACACAGTGATATAAAATTTATAAAAAAAATAGAATACTTCATTTGAAATAATACCTGGATTCATTTCTTTCAACCTTTCAAAAAACTGTAGAATCAAGTTATATGATTCAGCTGCATCACCATTTAATGATCTTAATATATGTTCTTTCCCTCCAAGTTTTTTGATAACTAATATTAACACCAAGCTTAGTACGAGGCTTATGAACAATATCTCTAGGAAGGGAGTGATCAGTAGAGATAAACCTAAAATCCTCTTTCAAGCATCCCCAATTACAGATGAAGAAGCTTGCCTATGACAACTTTGAGTTGTATTCATTAAACAATTATGATTAGAAATATACTTTCTAAGCATCCACAACTCACTTTTTTTTGTACCGAGATGCCTGAACATATCATTGACAGTCTTCTTGTAAATATTTCAACTCAAGTGACTTTGAATCCGACCGCGTAGTCCTAAATTGAAAATTCTTATTCACTACTATTACATAAAAACACTTACACAATATTTTTTTACTTCCAAATACATCTTTTTCCTTCAAATTTCCATTAAAACCAACATTTCGTATAACTTGAACCTTTGAAGAACTAGAAGAAGAACCTAAACATAGCAATCTATCACCACCTCCACCACTAAAACCATTGTAATATCCTTGTACAGAACGATGACTAACATGAGCAACTAAAGGATGCCTAGTCCCTGAATCTTTAGTTGAAGACAAATACCAACTGATATCCTTATCTTGCTTTATTTGAAATACAGATTGAATATTAATTTGACCAAAATCCAACAATATTGATAAATCTATTGAAACATCCAATTGAATTTCATCCAATATCAAACTAACTAAACCATTGAAATCTATTATATCATCAACAAAAACTCCAACAACACTATAATTGTCATAAGAATTGTAATGAGTCCATTGTCCACCATAAAAAAAACTACAGGAATATTAACCATGGTATCAATTTACTGCAATAAACGGAAAATAAGATTGTATAAGAAAAATGTTAATATGGATATAACTCTATCACTGTCTATTAGTGATAGATAATGATAGAGCTCAATCACAATATATCAAACACGGTATATCACTAGTGATAGAGCTCAATCACTGTTATAGAGAGTGATAGAATTCTATCACTTTCTATCAGTGATAGAACTATATCACTGTCTATCACGGATAGAAAGTGATAAATCTGTATCACTTTGTATAACTTATAGACAGCGATATATGTGTATCATTATCTATCAGTGGTAGAGAAATTTTTCACATCCATACATAGTCACAACAAAAACTATCTATCTGTGGGGAAGAAGCCATAGATGGACGGTGCTACATGATCATTTAGCAAGCAAGGATGCATCGAGTATCCAATACTATGCAATCGTCTAGCAAGCGAGCGCCTACATGATTATGCAGCCAACGCCATACGATCGTGTAAAAATACTCTACACGATCACGTAGCATTAGCTATACGATCGTGTAAAAACTCTACACGATCTCATAGCATTAGCTATAAGATCGTTTAGCAAATACTACACGATTTTGTAGTAAACTCTACATATCGCATAACAAAAGCTATTCGATCGTTTAATTTTGTAAAATTTAAAAAAAGCCTTAATATGTATCTAGCTCTATCACTGTCTATCAGTGATACACAATGATAGAGCTCAATCACATTATATCAAGTAGTATATCACTAGTGATAGAGCTCAATCACTATTATAGAGAATGATAGAATTCTATCACTTTCTATCAATTATAGACAGTGATAGAACTATATCACTGTCAATCACTGATAGAAAGTGGTAAAACTCCATCACTTTGTATAACTTATAGACAGTGATATATGTGTATCATTGTCTATCAGAAATTATTTATCTATCTGCAAATTTGATTAGCACGATCGTTTAGCATGCAAGGATGCATCAAATATCCAATACCGTGTGATCGTCTAGCAAGCAAGCGCCTATGCGATCATGCAGCCAATGCTACACGATCGTGTAAAAAACTCTACATGATCGTATAAAAAAGATCGTGTAGCATTAGCTATACGATTGTGTAGTAAACTCTACATGATCGCATAGCAAAAGCTATACGATCGTTTAACTTTGTAAAATTTTTTAAAAAAAAAAAAGCCTTAAAACAAGAATATTATCCTGAAACATCCATCAACAATTCATCCACAAACATTTATCACATAAAAGCAATGCAGATTAAAACAAAAAACCCACTGGTACTGTAAACGAATTCGATGAAGAAACGTACACTTACAAACACAAAAAATAGAAGAAAAAATCGTATTGTGGTCGAGGAAGAATTTTGATGAAGAAGATCGACGAGGAAAAAGATAACGACATTCAACGAGGAAGAAAGAAAAACCAACGTTCAGCGAGGAAGAAGATCAGTGCGTTCGACGAGGAAGAAAGAAGAATAGAGTTCAGCGAGCGCAACTAATCAAATTTGAAGAAAATGAAAATTGGCGAGAAGGAAAATCATGGTGTTGATAAGGAGAGAAGGAAAATCAATACGGTGTTTGTAATTTGAGAATGGCGAGGAGGAAAATCACAACATCAACAAGGAAGCAGAGTTTAACGAGCGAGCACGGCAAATGAAAATTCGAAAAAAGGAAAATCGGCGAGGAAGAAGGGCATATTTGGAAATTTTAAAAAAAGGAAAATTGGAATTTGTTTTTACTATAAAATGTAAATATTTTTTTTTCTTATTTATAAGAATTCTTCATTTTTATATTGATGTTGAACTCATATTGATATATATTTGAAAATGTTGATAAAAATATTGAAGTCAAAAGAAAATTTAGTACCCTACATTAATAAATAACTTGCCAGAAACTAAATTAAACACAACTCAATACTCAAAACAATGATTTCCCTATTTTGCTAGGCAAATTGATGGTAGATTAAAAATATATAGACTAAAGACGAAGAATCAATTTTACCTTTAAACTTAATGTGTAAACTTTTATACTAAATGCTTTCCATTTTTCAATGAATTATATAAAGAAAACAAGAAAAGAAGTGAGCTAATCTTTGTTCATTTCTTCTCCACCTAACACAGAAATTTAAAGATAACTGCAGGTTGGTAAACCCCAATTCAATCTACCCCAACTGGGAGACATCTACTATTGAATTGTACGTCTTAAATCTCGCCGTTTGTAAATTTAAACATATTCTATTTGTAATAAAAATGTTATGGAAGTTTATTCAATAATACTGTTATTGAATATGTAAATTGCACTTGTAAAATTAAATCCAATAAATTAATGAACCCCTGGCTCTAATATGAATACTTGAACCTACGTGGAGACATAAAAGAGGATTAGGTTTGGGTATATAGCCAAAACAGTCTATAAGTATAAGGATAGGATTGGGTACCTTATCTTGGGGACACTACAGATACGGCCTGCTTTGTATTTGATACAAACATGTGATTTGGTTACATTATTACTTTTTACTAAAATTTGATTGGTTTTAAAAGCAATATACTTATTAGAATTTGTTTATATTTTCAGCATGTCAAATTCTTCTGAATTACTCACTTCCGATAAATTTAACAATATTAATTTTTCAACGTGGAAATAAAATATAAGCACAATACTAGCAGATGATGATTTAAAGTTTGTTTTAATAGAGAAATGTCCTCCATCTCCCAGTTCATCTGCAAACCAAAGAGTTTGGAATGCATATGACAGATGGATTAAGACAAATGAAAAGGCATGAATCCATTTCTTAGCAAATATATCCGATATACTAGCTAAGAAATTCGAGAACATGGTTTCTACTAAAGAAATCATGAATTTGTTACAGACATTGCTTGAACAAATTGTCAGGAACGATATTCTCGAAGAAGTTTATAACTATGACATAAAGGATAGAACCTCTTTAAACATGTTCTAGATATGTTAGAAGAAATAAACACGGATATCATAAATGAGAAAATTAAGAAAGTACAACAAAGTAAATATGATTTACTTGGCATTGAGACGTGTTTAGTGGAAAATGATAAATTAATTTGGATATTAGATTCAAGTGCTGCTAATCATATTTGCGCTTTCGCTCAGGAAACTAGTTCCTAGAGGCAGCTTGTAGAAGGCGAAACACCTTTAAGGTAGGAACGAGAGAGGTTGTCTCAGCTAAAGCAGTGGGAGTTATCAAGTTATTTATTGAAGATAGATTCATTTTACTTGAAAATGTTTATTACATTCCTGCCATGAAGAGGAATTTAATATCTATCTCATGTTTGCTAGAAAAAAAGTATAAAGTATCTTTTGAAGTTAATGAAGTGTGCGTTATTTCAAAATTTATTAAAATATGTTCTGCAAAACTGGAAAATAACTTATATGTATTAAAACCAATTGAGGTAAAAGTTGTTTTGAATATAAAGATGTTTAAAATAGCTTAAACTCATAATAAGAAACGAAAAAAATTCTCCTAATGCCTATCTTTGGCACTTAAGATTAGGTCACATTAATCTCAATAGGATTAGGAGATTAGTTAAGAGTGGACTCCTAAATCAGTTAGAAGACAACTCTCTACCACCATGTGAATCTTGTCTTGAGGTAAAATGACAAAAAGATCTTTTATGGGAAAAGATCTTAGAGCCAAAAAATCCTTAGAGCTCATACATTCAAATCTTTATGGTTCGATGAATGTTAAAACACGAGGAGGTATGAATATTTCATCAACTTTATTGATAATTATTCTAGATATGACCATATTTATCTAATGCATCATAAGTCTGAAACCCTTGAAAAGTTCAAGGAATATAAGGCAGATATTGAGAAGCAATTAGGTAAAAAGATTAAAATACTTCGATCAGATCGAGGTGACGAGTATAAGACCTAAAATTCCAAGACTATTTGATAGAACATTAAATTCAGTCTCAACTCATAGCACCCAGTACACCTCAATAGAATGAGGTAGCAGAAAGGAGAAATAGAACCTTTTGTTTATTCATTCAGTTTAGTATAATGATTTTGTTAATTCAGTTTAGTATAACGTTTTTGTTTATTGTAAAAATCGAATCGTGAGATGCAAGACATTCTCACACAAGATATTTCTGCTGCAGAATTCGATCCCTTCAAAAGGATCAATGGAGACTTAAGGAACAAGATATATTACATAGGTAAAACGATAATTTTGACCCAATGAAGGATCAATTTACTGATCATGGTTAAATCAAGTGAACATAAAATATATCTGCAGTGAGGAGAGTGCAACTACTGAACTTTAATGGAGTGACCAGGTAGTTAACAAATGTTGATTAATTTGATTTAAAGAGTTTAACCAATTAATCTCGAATCTTTGGAGCTCAAGATCTGTAAGTCCATTAGGTCCCCCTACTAGCTCACAAATTGATTAAACTTTAGAATAACGTGATGCAAAATTTTGAAACGTTCAAATTGAAATTAAGGAAATTATTAATTATTTGTGATATAATTAAATGTTTAATTATCGAATTAAACAAAATCAGAGAATTGAAAATATTTAACTATGATTTAAATATAAAAAAACATGAATAAGGATTCATGATTGTGGAATTTGTGGTTTAATAATTTATATTGGATATTAAATTTTTTTTAATTAATTATTTAAAATAAATTTTATTTAAAATTAATTATTTGAATTAATTTTATTTAAACTTGAAAATTTGAATTTTATGAAAATTCAAATAATAACAAAATCAATTTTGTTTTAATTTAAATTAAAATTAAAGAATTGATTAAATAAGATTGAGTGGGATTTCCCACTCAATCCATCTAAATTTTCACTTCCATTGATAGTGGTTTTGGTTTGAAATTCACTTCAATTAAAAGAAAGGACATGCATTTGAGGAAAATTATGAAATTTTTGCTTCTTCAACCCTTGAATACCAAAACAAATTTTCTCATCAAAAAAATTCCTAAAATTCCAGCTCATTTTGGATCCCACAATCCAATCTAAGAGCCTAGAGGATAATGGGGAAGATCAAGTGATAGTCTTCAAGCATTGGAGTGAAAAATTCAACTGGATTTGCAGCTGGAGGAGGATTCTTCAAAGGTAATTTCTAAAACCCTACTTCTAATTTGACGAACACGCTTGCTTGATAGCTAAAATTAATGGAATTAAGAGTGCTTAAGATCCAAATTTCTTCCGTTTGTTGATTGTCAACACCAACATCTACCTCATCCCAATCACAAGGAGGAGTTTCACCATGATGGAGTACTTATTTTCCCCTTCCAAAAAGAATGAAATGCATAGGGGACCATCATTTTGTTATGATAAGCTCATGAGATTTGTTGATTCACAAGGGGCCTTAGGCCCTACGTAGTTTGACTGACAATGACAAAAGCTTATGAAACTAATTAGAACCTTTTGAAATTGAATTTTAAGTAATTTATCAATGGTGCGAAGCTGATTTGCTTCTTTTAATAAGGGAAGGAAAGGTTAATAAGACTGTAAGAAGTCATCAAGTAATGATTCTTCTATGTAGGTATGACAATTCTCCCTTGATTTAACTCTCCTTAATGTCAAGCTAAGTGATTTCATAGTAGAATGAAGGCTAGCCTAAGCGTTTTCTCTATCTTGCTCGCCTAGTATACCCTATAATACATTACATTAGTAGGGTAGGCTAGGTTAATTCAACCGCTTATTTCTATTAATATAGGGCTAAGTATGTCCCACATGTTTTATGAGAAATGATTTTATAGAAAAATTATTATTTCTAAAAAGCCACATTAAACGATTGAAAACTTATTAAAACTTCAAAATTGCCTTAAATTTGAAGTTCACCTATTCTCTTCTTTTCTCTAGGAAATTAAACATAGATAGAATTAGGGGTGAACATTGATCGGTTGGAGTTGGTTTTTCGATTAAATCACCACCAAACCGACTATGGTCAATTTAGTAAATGTTCAAACTGACCTTGATTGTCGAGGAGTAAAAGTCAGTCAGTTTGATCGTTTTTATTCTTTAATTTTTTTTCGAAATTTTCCGATTTGGAACTTTCTAAACCAACACCGATCGACCTCCCTTCTTCTCTAACCGATCGATTTCGATTTGATCGGTCGGCTTGGTTTTTTAGTCTATCATGCTCACCCTAGGTAGAATGAGAATGAACTTAAAGAAAATATCACTTTTGATTTTAAATATATATATATATATATATTTCCCCATGTGTTAAGCCAAATTTGATCAAGAGGGAGCAGGTTGGCATCGGGAAGAAATCATATGATTGGTTCAAATTTGAGAGTGGGGTCCAACGTGACGTGGCAAAAAAATGTAAAAGAGAGGGGGGTGGTAAGAAAGAGTGGTTTTTAGGAGGAAGCCGCAGTTTTGTTAGACAGACCGTACGGTGACGAAGAGATGCCACGTGTACGGTGGAGAGAAGAAGAAAGATTGGTAGACTTCCAATAAGAAAATGACAAATCACTTTATGTCGAAATCAAACAGTGACAGTATGGTGAACCTTAATCAGGGAAGTAGATGTCCTACAAAAACTAAAGCCCCACACTCTCTTACCACCATTTTCTTGCATGCATGCAACAAAGCCCACACTAATTTTCTCACCATCATCATCATTATTATTTTCCTCAAATTACAAAAACCATCCTTCAAGTATACTCATTATTGTAATTACACATTCAAACTTTCAATTGTAAAAATTAAACCCTCAAACTTTTACAAATGTTAAAATTAGACCTCGAATGTCAATGATAAAAATTGAACTCTCAAACTTATTCAATTGTTATAATTTCTACAATTATATAAATTTGAGAGTCTAATTTTAACATTTGTATAAGTTTGTGGCTCAAATTTTATAATCGAAAGTTTGATGATGTAATTGTAGCTATCACCATATTTTAAGGGTAGTTTTTACCATTTATCCATTTTTATATATATTCTCTCTCTTTTTGGGAAAAGATTCTTTACTTAGTCCTCCACTCAATTTTAACTCCAAATCATGATTTGTTAATTTGAATAAGTGATAAACGAATATGATTTTAGTAATATAGAAGTTGTCATTTTGTTAATAATGTTAATAATTTTTTTTCTTTTGTATTTTTCTATAGAAATAATCAATTTTATTTATAATAGATCACATTTGTAAATGTAAAAATTTATCAATCATTATCTTAGATGTATTCCTAATAAGTTAATTAAACTACAGCTTAGTTACATAGGAAATGGTTTAAAATGAAAAAAACTATTAAAAATATTTTCAAATATAACAAAATGTCACAGTTTATTAGTGATAAATATTGATTAAAAATATTTTACTACATTTGAGAATAACACTAGTTATATTAAAGGAAAATTATTTCAAATGGTAAAACTATTGAAAATATTTACAAAATGTAGCAAAATGTTAGAACTATCAATGATAGAATGTCTATCAGTGTCTATCAGCGTCTATCATTGATAGTTCTAGAATTTTGCTATATCTTGTAAATATTTTGATTTATTTTACTATATTTTAAAACAGTCCTATATTAAAATATGTTATTCCAATAATATAATTAAGAAAAGGCGCTATAGAAAAAATTCAGAGAAATTTAAAGTAATTTCTTCACAAGTACCCATTTTTTAAAAATGAAATATTAATAACTAATTATAAGTTGAGGATATAATATGTATTTGCCCAAAAATTTAAACTAATTATTAAACTAATTAATTTCAATAAAATAAACTTCCACGCAAAAATAATTGACCATTAAATAACATTCTCAAAATTTATAACCTTGAACCAAAGTTTTGCACTCTAATGTTGTTTTCTCTAAAGAAATTATCATTTTCATATGGATAAATATTCTATAATTATAAGAGAAAACTTTCCAAAGATTTGGTGTATCAACTTATTAGATGGTAATTATAACACTTATTTAATTTTAGGGTTAAAATTGATGAAAATGAAAGCTTATGATCCAATGAATACAATTTAACAAGTATAGCGTTGTAATTGATTTTTCCTTTAATCATGATATATATTTTTTAAAGTAAAAAAAGCAGTACAATTTTTTTTTAGAATTTTTAAAAATAAAAAAATAAGAGAAACTATTTATCCAAAATAACAAAATTTTAATATTATTTGATAGATGTTGATAGAGACTGATAGAAATCTATCAATGTCTATCAGTGATACAAACTATATATCTAACTTTAACAATATGAACACAAGTTTTTTTTTTTCTTTTTTGGTTATAAATATGAACACAAAAGTTAATTACACAAATTAAGGCTTCTATAATCCAAAAAGAAAAAAAGAAAAAAATCCACATGCATTTTCACAATCCAAATATATAGCCTATGCAAGAAAAAAAAAACCCTCGAGAGCCTATAATTTTGATGATTCATATAGCATGTTATACACGAAAATGACTAATTCTTGGTTTGCTTTAATTAATAATGGTAATCCATTATTATTTCACTTTGTACAATTATGGATGATTTATATAATCGTTAATGGACTAATTATGGCTAAATATTTAATTAGTCAATAGATATGTAGAAACACATCCAACTTTTTTCACATTATGTGTAACTATTTATAGTTTTTAGTTGGATTATTTGGTCCTAATCATCCTAGCTGTGCACCCCCTAAAACAAGCCCAATATAATGTCTTAATTTCTAATAAATTTTGGACATATAATCTTAATTTGTATAGTGTATTTTTAAATGGTTGTCTTTGGAAAGTTAAGATGTTTTCAAGAGTATATTCAAATGATTGCTATACAATAAATATGTTCTAAAGTCAAGATTTTTTTTTCCAACACGGGTAAGGATTCAAACCTTCAATTTCGAGAAATAATTTTTATTTTTTCAATGTGAGATCCTCAACACGTCCCTTTAAGATGATGCTCTTTTTTGAACTAATATTTGTTTGGGCATCATGAGGTCTAATATCATATTAGATAACATAAGGTTTCATCTCAAAATCGTGTGGTCCTTTGACGTTTTCAATGTGGATTCATTAAAAAAATAAATAAATAAGAGAGAAATTAGATGTAATTTATGGAAATTAATTTTTGTCGACATGTTAATATTTTCATATATCTTATAAATTTGATATTGATAGACACAAGGAGTAAATTAACTCTTCCACTATGTTGTATAAACATATCACAAAAATATAACAACATTATAAAATATGAATGTAATATTAATAATAAGAAGTCTTAACTTATTTAAAATAAATAAAATGCTTATTAATTTTCTTTTTAATTTTTACATATATATTTTTTAATTTTTTAAAATATTTTAAAAATATCCATCGATATTAATATTTGTGTGATATTTTCAACTATCTCGTATATTTTTAAATTTATCATAAAAAAAAAAAAAAAAGGTGAAAAAGAGACGATTCTTGAAAGTTTCGATAGTGGGAAGTAAAAATTTTTAAAGATGAATTCCATTCCGGACATGTTTTATGCTTTTGTTTGTCCTCTTGTTTTTGTATCTCTTCATGAACTTTTTTGGTATCCTAGATAATAAATGTGCACAATAACCCAATGTATTCAAATTTATCGATGTAGTTCAGCTTTCATATTAATTATACATATCATTAGGCTATATTTTTTTTAAATTATTGTTTAAAGGTATAGGTAAGGGTTTGTTTTTGTTGATTTGAGGTGGATAATGGATATGATGGGATGGGTTTTGATTAATTTGCAGCATTAGCCTTTCTTTTAGAGATAAATAATGGAAAGGACAAAAATAAAGACTCATCCCTCTAATAAATTAACTGTTGTCTTTTTGCAATTTTAACTTTTTCTTGTGCTGAAAGTTGAATTTTTTGAAAGGGGAAGCTTCCCAAATTTAGACCTATCTTGGTTTGGTTCAATGTAGGTATCTTTCGGCCACCATCATCTCTCCTTCATACACACACTAGATTTTATTTTTGTCGACGCAAAAAAACATCAGTAGATCTTAAAAAATATATTGTCAGAACCTCTGCCGACGTTTTTATGCATGAGATACAAAATATGGATGGAAGTGCATCGACAAAACTGCTGGCAACACATTTGAGATTAGATAACTCTTAGAGATTATAGGACCAAACTTCACTATTTACTATAAAAATAATTTTTAATGATTAATGAGAGCATAGTAAAAAGTCCTACTCAAAAAATAAGATATCAATTAATAGTTTGATATCACTCTATCTATAACTAAAGTGAGAAAAGGTCCCTCTCAAAGAATTGAGACAATTAAACCTAAAAAGTGACCAAAATGTTGATTTTCAAATTAATGATAATGTTTATAAAAGTAAAAAGCTCTTGGCTCTCTTTTATATTTAAGTTTGAGAATTAATATATAAAACTTAGAGCTAGAGGGGACCCAGCTACACATAATTAAATGTTGATTTTCAAATTTATGATTGTGGGAGTAAACCAAAGTTGCAAACTTATGCAAACTAGTTTTGATTAATCATAGGAGACGACAATCATAGCTTAATTCTTCAACATTTAATTTTAAAGAAGATTGGTGGGATATTAAATCTTAGGTAGGTGACCATTATTGAACCAATTATGTATAAATCATTCGTTACATATTTATGACCCTTTTTTACCGTTAGACCAATTTAAGATATTTTCCTAAAAGGAATATTGTGTTACCCATTTTGCAAACACACTGTGAATCTGGAAGTGTTATTTTTGTCATTCTTGTTTGTCTAAAAGCATAGGATTCATGGCCTCCTTACTCCTACATTGTTTATTCAAATGTTAATTCCTAACATTTTTGTACTTGAGACTTAAACTATAACAACTCCTATTGGTAACACACTTTGAGCAATTTTGAAATCCATCACCCACAAAGTTATAATGCTAATTAATAAAGGGGTTTAATTGTAACAAATTCACATAATTAATCTTAGGAAATAGCTTGTTTTTTAAATTTATACTTGTTTGCTTTCAATTCAATATTTCAATTTTTAGTTAAATTAAAAAAAATCAAATGATTATTAATTAACCCATGTGTAAATAAACTACTATTTCTTAAGTAGTAAATAGCATTGAAAATATTCCTTTTGTTTGTCATAATTTTGAATAAAAAGACAATCATTGTCTCTCTGATTTTCCATTAAATTTTCCTGGATATATTCTAAATGCACTGAATCAAATTGAAATGTAGATAAAATTAGTAAATTTAGACAAAAATTGACATAGAACGAATGTTTTGCATTTAATAAGAAAAAGAGCAGAAATCATTGGAATGAAAAGAATATATATATAATATATATAATATATATATATATGTGTGTATATATTGTTATTGTTATGGGTAATATATGTAGGGTTGATATGTTTAATTATGAAGCAAAAGAGGACAGCCAAATGCTCTCACATTGTGTGTGTCTTCTACGTTAAATTGCGTAAAGAAAGAGACAAAGGCTAAAAATATAGAGTAGAAAAGGTGAGGTTGGTGTTCTGATTTACACCTCACTCCCCAACAACAAAATCTCAATTATTTTGTTTCCATTTGATTCATTCATTTCATCTCTTTCATAAAGCAAACAAACAAAACACAATCTATTTACCTCATTCTTCTCTCAATAACCCTTTTCTAACTCAAACCCTAATTTTTCTTCCTCTTTAAACCTCCTCGATCAAGAAAAACTAAAACGAATTTTTAAAAACTATCTTTTAGTTTTCAAATTTTGATTTCGTTTTTAAATTGGTAAATAGTAGATAACAAATTAAAATAATTTAGAGGTGAAAAACGTATTAATATGTTCACAAACGAAAAATGAAGAACCAAACAATTTCCATATAGGACTTTAGCTTTTTTTAGATTAAATTATAAGTTGAGTAGACGTAAAGACTTGAATATTTTGTTAGATTTGACTTGGTTTTTTAAAATAAGTTTTTCTAAGACTTTCGAACTTTTTTTTGGCCTTTTTTTTGTTCTCTCTTTCCTCTCACTTTCTCGTCCCCTCTTTTCTCTCGTTGTAAATAATCTTGACTTTTTTCCTTCTTTCCTATCTCCCTCTTACGTGTTTAGTCATTGCCAATGTCTTCTAAATCCTCTAGCGATGACACTTTTCACCTGTGATTGTTGAGTCGTGATTTCATGTAGTGCAACAACGAGTGTGGGTTGTTGCTTTTCTTTTAGCAACTCACAGGCGCGCAACCTGCAAACAATGAATGCAATATGAACCATGTCGTTGCAAGGCAATGATGAGACGACAAGCAATGCATGGCGTGTGGCACTTTCCAAGACCTAGAAACCTCGATGTGCAATGCCCAAGGAATCCCACATGTAGAGGGAAATAGTGAGAGAAAATAGGGAGTGAGAGCAAGAGAAGAAAAGAGAAAGAAATGCAGAAAAAAGTCTGATGACACTAGCGAAGGGTTAAAAAAGGGAAATTTTCAAAAATATAAAAATAAGAGAAACTATTTACACAAAATAACAAAATTTAATTTTTTTTGATAGAGGTTGATAGAGGCTGATAGGATGAGTGGTAGAAATTGTTAGAAGTTTATTGATACTATGTGATAGAAACTGATAGAAGTCTATCAGAATCAATCAGTATTTTTTTGCTAGTTCTGTAAATAGCTTGACATTTTTTCTATCGATGAGAATTTCTCTTATAAAAACTTATTTTGAAAATTATGATAAACTCATTTTGAAACAAAATTTTAACTCCTCAATACAAAAGTTCCCAAATACTTTTAGGCTATGTCATCAAATAGGTCAACTTAAAAAAAGTTATATTTAATGGACCTTTTAAACTTTTAATTAATCATTAAATAAGATGAAGAACCTTTAGTAAACCCAAAATTGAAACGTCCAAAACCTACTAAATACAAAACCTACTAAATACAAATTTTAAAATTTAAGCACTATTGTTTCCTTTTTTTGCTCTTAATTTTTTAAAAGTATGTTTAGTTTGTGATCATAAATATTTATTTATTACCTTTCTTATATTGACTATTTATAGAAATAGACTTCTATCAACTTCCATCGATAATAAATTTCTATCAATTTCTATCATTGATAGATACTGATAGACTTCTATCAATCTCTATCAAAGAAAATTAAAATTGTACTATATTGTGTAAATAGTTTCACTTATTTTTTTATTTTTGAAAAATTTCTACTTAAATTCTACGAACTTTTCTTAAAAAAAAAAAAAAACAAATTAAATTGATGAAAACAAAATAGTGATTAAAAACGAAATTTGTTAAGAAAGTTGAATTACATGAACAATTAAACATTTTTGTTATTGGTGGATCGAATAAAATTAAATATTTGGATAGGATTTGTGGTAGCTGAAAAGATGACACAAGAGAGGTTCTGACAAATGGTAGCTAAAAGCTATGAAACTTTTATGGCTGTGTCTGATCTCATAGAAACTCAAAAAGCCTTCTCTCTCTCTCTATCCCTCTAGAAAGGCAAAAGTAAAGAGGCTTGTTTAAGCAAATGGGCAGTCTATCTTTCAGAAGTTGTGTAAGCAAAATGTCAGGCTTTTACCATTCTTTTCATCTCTGTTGAGAGGTCGTACCCCATGCACTCACATTATTTCCAAATCACTATCACCCATTACTATTTTCTTTCCCCCCCCCTTCTCCTCTCTCTCTCAACTCCTTCATTATTATTATTATTCAAACTTCCATGTGCTTGTCAATGTTAGGAATAATCTTTGGTTTGTGGTTTTCTAAATGATTCTAAACCTTAAATCCTAAATCCTTATCGAGTTACTAGTATCTAATTAGGAAACGTTTGGAATAAGGAGTGGAGTTGTGAACTCTTCATGAGATCCATATAGTGTAAAAGAGTAAATAAGACATATAACTGATCTTTTTAACTGTGGAGGCCCATAAGCTCATTCGGCAAATACCTCTTAGGATTTCGAAAAGTTGTACCGTGTGTACTTTTTTATGAGTTGCAGAGATATGAGTATGTTTATTTTTTTTTTACAATATGTAGGGTGAGAGATCGAATTTGAAACCTTGAAGTTATCGTACATACTTGATGTTAGTTAGGCTATACTCATTTTACCATATGAGTATGTGTATTGTGTGTTTGGTTTATGTTTATTTATAGTATGTTTTTGGAAGTGTGTTTAGTTTTATGGATTTTAATAGGGATTGTGTTTGGATCGAAAATCGATGTCGTTAATTCGACTCCAAATCAAAACAAAAATATTTATCAATCACCGAAACCTACTTCTTATATTAACAAGTAGCATAAGCGGCAATTACATGGTCGATCCATAGAGAGGTCATGATTTAATCTTGTCGATCCACAGAGAGGCCATGATTTAATCTTATCTTAAGTTGAATTCGACTATGAAAAGCAGTAAAAACGGGGGTTTTGGTATTGGATAAAGTGAAAACATGCAATAAATTAAATTGCAAAGGATAAATGTAAACTATGATTGGTCTATCTAGCTTCTAGATTCATTCAATGCAATTTCTATCATCGACTTCTGTAATTTAAATAAGCAATTGATTCATGCGTGCACAACAACTCGCTCGGTGCGATCTAACTAGCCTCTACAAAGGCGGACAACTAGAAAAGATCGAATCTAGGGAGTATCCTAAGCATCAATTAAGGTTGGAAAGGTTATACCCCAACTAATTTACATGCTCCTAAATCCTATTGGATTCGATAGTGTCCATATAGAATTAGAAACACATGCATTATGTTCAAGGATTCTATTGTGCCGATTAATTGTCAAGAAAGCCATGTTCAATTAACCAAATTATCTTTGAACCCAGCAATTCATGCATCCTAGGAATAGCCATCAAATACACAATTAACTAATGCTACTTGATTCATTTTAGCTAGACATTCAGGTAAGAATGTGACGTAACTAAAAATCAATTAGTTATGCACGATTATGAGTGAACAGTCAACCTCATAATCATGTGTAAAGCAATTATAATAGATTCGAAAAAGAAACAAATTCAACATGCAGTTTATTCAAGAACATGGAAAATTCAAGAAATTAACAAAGAATTAAAGCTCCAAAAACTAAATAGAAAACCGTTAACTCGAACAATCCATAGAAAAATCGAAGAAGAAGATCCAATCCATCATTTACAATCTAAAATAAAGTAAAAACCTAACCTAAAGATATTGAAAATATAAAGAAAAAGGAAGAAAACCAAGTCTCTCCTTGGCTTCCATAATATTCAGTATAAAATTTGACCTAAAGTGAAGAGATATATATATAGAGTATGTTGGAGCATTGCAACGCTAGGGATAGCATTACAACGCTGTTACGCGAATGGCTCTCGAGCGTTGGATGTGCTGGCTTGACGCTGGGTTGTACAAGAGGACGCGTGCAGATGCTAGAAATTCTGTCAAAACTCGTAGCATTGGAACGCTACCCTATATCCATAGCTATTACTTTTCAGCGTTGGGTTGAAGGGTTGATGAGCGTTGTGATGCTCATGTCAGGGGTAGTTTGGTCATTTTTGCTCCTTTGAAGCCCAGATGCTCAAATTACCTCCAAATTGCTTCAAATTAACCCTATTTGGCTTCAAATGCTTGGTTCTGCCTCTTGGTTGCTCGATACTTATGAAATAGGATAATTAATATTAAAAATCTACTAACGAGTTTTAGTTAAGCTAGGAATTATAGATCTTTTGGAGAGCTATCAGATTGTTTAGGCTCCGTTCAATAATGCTTTTGTTTCGAGTTTTTTTTTTTTTTTTTTTTTTAAATATTTATGTTTCCTTTCTCCGAAATTTCATATTATGGTTTTCACATTTCTTAGAAAAAAAATACCTGAATTATTAGTTAAGTTTTGTAATTTTTTAATTAAAAAAAATATGTACTCTTTAAGTTTTCAAATTTCAACTTGATTTTTAAAAATATCGATAAAAAGTTCGGTAAAAAGTTGGGTAACAAAACAAAAAAATTTAAGTGAAAGTAGTATTTATGAGTTTAATTTTTTAAAATAAACAAACTGGTTACTAAACAAGGTCTTAATCCACAATGTTAAGGAATTAGGGTTTAAGGTTTAAAAGTCTGGATTTATATAGTTACATTTTGAATTGTGTGTGGGATGAAATTATTCAAATGTGTGTAACCACTTAGTCAAAGAGTAAATGACTTAACCATATGAGATGCTCAAGTTTGAATCTCAAACCTAGAGTTTTAAAGCTTAAAGAAATATTTGTGGTTAAATCGTAAATTCAGTTCCTACAATTGGGGAGAAAATACGAATTTAGTCTCTATGGTTTATAATTAGAACTCAACCTTTATAGTTTGATAAAACATATCCATAAATAGTTTATATGGTAGAGGTACAATTTATGCGGATTTTATCAAACCACAAAGACTATTTATGAGATTTTATCAAACCATGGAGACTATATATGAGGTCTTATCAAACTATAGAAGCTAAATTCTAACTTTTTCCAAACTACTAGACCAAATTTATAATTTAACCAATATTGGTTATAACCAAGGACCAGAGGGTTGAACTAAATCGGGATCATTATGGGTGGCGTGAGTGGAAGTGTATGTTTTGCGTGGGCGTCTTTGTGAGCTTTTCGGAGTGAGGTTGGGAGGTCTTGGTGCTTGAGGGCTATCTTGTGAAGTAGAGATAGATTCAAGCATTTGGTTCGTTTGATGGTCGGTGATGGATGATCTTGTTTTGTTTGGTGGGATCCTTGGCTGTCGGGGGTGTAATTTTGGATTCATATGGGTCTATGGTGGTTTATGATGCAGGGAGTAGTTTGGAGGCGCGGTTGTCGGAGTTCATGGATGGTGAGAGGGGTTGGAGGTGGCTTACAGTGTCTTGGGAGCTGCTTGAGACCTGAGGTCTTATTCAGGCAGCGGGGCCTAGGGTGAAAGGGGATGATTATTGGGTTTGGGTGCCGAATGCTAGTGGTTGGTTTTTTTTATCGATAGTGCGTGGGAGAGTTTGCGTCCTCGTTGTCCTAGGGTGTCTTGGACTGGTATTTTGTGGGCGGGGGGGGGAGGGGGGTGGTATTCTGCGCCACTCCTTCTGTGCATGGTTAGTTGCTGTCTCTTATACACATCTAGATGTGTATAAGAGACAGATTCCGCGTCACTCCTTTTGTGTGTGGTTAGTTGTGAGGGACAGGTTGGGTACGTGGGATTGGTTGAGGAGTTGGGGTGTGTTGTCAGAGGGGGGTGTCTTTTGTGTGGAGGAGGTGTGGATTCGCGGGATCATTTATTTTTTGAGTGTGTATTTGAGAGAGAGGTGTGGTATGGTGTATTGCGTCAGTTGGGTTCATCTCATCGGGTGGCGAGTTGGGATGTAGAGTTGAATTGGTTGTGTCAAGTGGGGTCGGATAAGGGAGTGTGTAGTAAGTTGTTCCGTGTATTCTGGTGTGCTTCCATATACTACATCTAGCAGGAGCGTAATCGGCGACTATATGGAGGTCGACCAAGGTCGGTGTCTACTCTGGTTCACCTTATGGTCTCTATGGTTCGTGCTCGAGCTGTTTTTTGGCGGATTGATCTTCTTGGTCTTATCTAGTGTGTTTACAGTTGTTTCTTCTTTTTAAACTTTCCGTTGTTCTTTGTTTTGCTGTTGCCCTAAGTTTGTGGAGTTTTGGTTTCTTTTCTCTGGCTTTTTCCCTGGTGGTTTGTGAGTTTTGCGTTTATGTATTGGTTTTGTTCTGATCTTTCTTGTTGGCTTTGTTTTGGTTTTGTTGCCCTATCTTTACTTGTGCTTTGTTGCTTTGATACCTTGATCCTGAACTGTGGGATCCCCCTTGTTGTTGTATAATAATATCACCTATTCAAAAAAAAATATTGGTTATAATATTGATAAAAGACAAGAAATGAAAATGATTATTATTTTTTATTTGCACTATAGATCAAAACAATTATTATTATTATATTTGTTTTTATATCAGCACTTTTTTTTTGCCAATATATATATATTTTAAAAATTCATCTATATTTGTAATATTACTTGCTTTACATTTTTCATGTTGATAAATGCTTGACTATAGATGGAAAAGAAAAGGCCAATATTGATACCACATATTGGTGTTGAATCTTTCATAAAAAATTATTATGCCAATATGGATTTCAATAGTACACTTTATATTAACAATAAATAAATTTCAATTAAAAAACAAAAAGTAAAAAATTCAAGCTTATCATTTTTTAGTAACATAAACCTAAAAAACATTTAAATAGTCAATAAATAAAACTACATTGATTCCTCGTTTATTTCAGTTTTAAAAGAAATGTTTTGTAATATAATATTGGTGGAATATAGTAAATTAAAATAATGTTTGAAACTTTTTCAATGAGAAGATATATATACACGAAACCCAATAATCATTTGAGAGAAAAAAGTGATAAGAGGAATTGTGAAAGATTTAATTATGCACAATTGTCAAATGTGACAAAATACTAGTTTGCTAACATATCAAAGAGTATACTCCGTCTAATCATATTCAAATCGATCAATTAATATTTATTTTGAATCAATATTATTAATAAAAGAGATCTTTTTTCTCGTTTCAGTAACATAATATAAAGATGAAAGTTTAAATATCTAATTGTTTTAGTCGATAATAAATTTAATCAATTGAACAATGTTCAAATTGACAATATGAATATATAATTTATATATATAAAAAAAAGGTTATCTAATTAGTTATCGAAAAATCGACCGTCCAATTATTGCTTTTCTTTTCACAAGAAATTATTAGCTTTTATTTTGGAGAGGTGTAGCTTTCTCATTTCCACCCCCTCCTCTTGAATGACACTTCACTTTACTAATTTAAAAACATGGTCACAAAATATGATCAATTATGATGTTGGGTACCTAACTTTCCCACTCCTTTCACTATCCAAAATATTCCCCTCCCACTATAACTCCCAAAATGTTTCCATTTTTATTTCATTTAATTCATTCAATTATGCTAGAACACTTATGTTTCTACTCTTCTCCTTTTCTTATTATTATTATCATTATTATATATGATAAAGTTAAATGGAAAGTTTTACATAGTATGAGGTGAGGGATAAAATTAGTTTTAATACAAAATGAATTTAGTTGATATGTATGTGACCTCTATTAGTTTCTTAATAGAGAATGTACAACAATCTTCAAATCTATACATATGAATCACGGTCTGATGATTCTTTATCACTTTACCTAAATTTTCTATTTTTCTTAAAGAATTATCGAATTCCCTTTGATAAGATCACCTTCACTTCATATTTATTCACATTAATTAGAATACATTTCTTTTGATTTTATTATATATATATTTTTGGAAAATTATTTCAAACGGTAAAACTGTTGAAAATATTTATAAGATATAGCAAAATTTTCAAATTATCAATAATAGATGCTGACAGACGCCGATAGAATTCTATTAGTATCTATCAATATCACTGATAGACACTGATAGAGTATCTATGTCTATTAGCGTCTATCATTGATAAAAAAAATGTTTAATTATAACAAATTCACATGATTAATCTTAGGGAGTAGCTTTTTTTTTTTTTTTTTTTTAAATTTATTCTTGTTTGCTTTCAATTCAATATTTCAATTCTGAGTTAAATTAAAAAAAAAATAAATGAATCAGTGAAAATAGTGTTATATAAGCTTAAGTTAAAGTAGAAAAAAAAATATTTACTTCATATTTATTCACATTAATTAGAATACAATTCTGAGTTATATAAGATCATCTTCACTTCATATTTATTCACATTAATTATAATACAATTCTTTTGATTTTATTATATATATATTTTTTGAAAAATTATTTCAAATAGTAAAACTGTTGAAAATATTTACAAAATATAACAAATTTTTCGAATTATCAATGATAGATGCTAATAGACACCACGTCTATCATTGATAGTTCTAAAATTTTGTCATATTTTATAAATATTTTAGTTTAATTTTCTATATTTCAAAACAATCCTATTTTTTTTATATAAAAAAAAATTTCAAAACTTAACCATCATTTTTTAAAATATTATTGAGCAAGCTGGAATAATTTAATTACTAGTTTTACTTCTTTGCATGAGAAAGAAAATAAAACTACGCTATTATAGAGGTTTAGAAAATTCTTTTTTGTTTATTTGTCAACTAAAATTAAAAGAAAATTATCATGCTTGTTAGAAATTTATTTTTTTTAGCAATTTTTACAAATTGTTTTAGAACAAATCAAGGTTCTCATTTTTACAATATCACATAGTTTTGTGAATATAAACATGTCTACAATAATAATGTGTCTTTAAAGTTCATCTTATTTCCGTTATTAAAAAATTAAATTCGAAACAAACGATATCAACATTCAAATTTTTCCTCATAATTTTACTATCATGAAACTCGATAATGACATGATATAACACGATCAAAATGGCAATGAAAACGACGAAACACATTTGACATATCCAAAAAAATGCAAAAAAAAAAAAGTCATCATCAAAATTTCGTTCCAAATTAAACTCATATTCATTTGATCAAACTCAATCGTTTTTTTTCTCTTTTTTTTTATGGCATCATTTTCAAAAAAAATTCCAATGAAATGACTTGTGGTCTCAAGAATGAGATAGGTGTGTTTCTTTGTATTGAAAGCCACATTGAAAGGAAAAAACATATTGATATGAAATATTGTTCTGTTTATGTCTTATTTTGTCCCAATTAAAATATAATATATATTAATTTTCCTTTTCTTTTTTTTTTTTTCCTTTTTTTCTTTTTCTTCTTCACGTGCAATATTCTGTAGATTTGCTTCATTCCACATCACAAACCCCTTTAAAAACCCAATTTTTCTGCTCCCAATTCCAAAACCCACCATTTTTCTTCCTTTTTCACCTCTTTTTTCAAATGGGTTTCCTTCAAAAATAAGCATTGATTTAGATTGATTTTAATTTTTTTATTAAAAAAAGTATGGCATTAGAAGCTGTGGTTTTTTCTCAGAATCCGTTGTTAAGTTACAATGGAAGCAAAGATCTTTGCTCTTTGTTTGGAGGAGGGATTTGGGCAAATGGAAGCTTTGAATATCCTGAAATCCTCAAGATTTCACGAAGAAACCAGAACCAAACAGAAAATTTCCCATTTGAAGATTGGAACTCATCTTCCTCGGTTTTCGTTCCTAATCCTTCCCCTGAAGCTGCTGTTTCCAGAAATGGGTTGCTCTTCAACGACCAAAATCCGCCATTAGAGGCTGAATCAAGAACCCCAAATCCAATTCGACCCAAGAAAACGAAGACCCAAATCTCGGAAGAACAAAGAGGAAATCGAAAATCAGAGAATGACTCACATCGCTGTTGAACGAAATCGAAGAAAACAGATGAATGAATATCTCTCTGTTCTTCGATCTTTAATGCCAGTGTCTTATGTCCAAAGGGTATCTCTTTCATTTTTCTCCATTTTCCTTTTCATTTTCCTTTCTTCCCAACAGAAATTAAAATGGGATATCGTAACTCATCAGCTTAAGTTTGATGATTTGACATTGAAACAGAATTATATGCTCTGTTTCTGAACCCTGTTTGATATAACTAAATTTACCCGCTCATCAACTTAAATTTTTGAGGTGATAGGTAAATTAAAGTTGCTTGTAATGCCATTTCTTCTCAACGTATCAGTATAACTAAGACTTCATTTATTAATCATTTTGTTCTTTGTTCTTTGTTTTTTATTTTTATTTTTTTATAAATTAAGTCCATTTTCAAAAACAAGTTTTTAAAAGTTATTATTTTTTTTAATTTTTTAATTTTGGCTCGATCTTTTACCCATTCATAAAAAGAAAATAAAAAAAAAGAAGAAATTTGGAGTTGAGATGAGTGTCTATAGGATTAATTTTAAAAAAAACAAAAATAGAAAACCAAATGATGAGTCTAAATTTATCGTAACTCAACATCTTAAGTTTTTTAGTTGAGGGATAATTTATGATGGAGCTTTGTGAAGCCATTTGTTGTTGATGTGATAAGCATTTGCTTAAGTTTATAGATTGATTAGTAATTTAACTTGTTGAGTTATTTTTGTAGGGAGATCAAGCTTCAATTTATTGGGGGTGCAATTAATTTTGTGAAGGAGCTAGAACAGCAAGTTCAAGTTCTATCCACAATAGAAACAAAGGGAAGAAATAATTCAGCTGAAGGGTGTGTTAATCCAAATTCAGATTCAAATTCAGATTCAAATTCAAAAATCCCATTCACAGAGTTCTTCAGCTTCCCTCAATACAAAGCAATGGAGAGTTGTTCAGTGACTGAAAATGAGACCCGATGCTCTTCCACCATTGCAGACATTGAAGTAACAATGGTGGAAAATCATGCAAATTTGAAAATAAGATCAAAGAGAAGACCTAAACAAATCTTGAAAATTGTAGCTGGCTTGCATTCTCTTTCCCTCTCTGTTCTTCATCTCAATATCTCTACTATCAACCAAATTGCTCTTTACTGTCTCAGTGTAAAGGTCAGTTTTTTCTTCATTTTTTGAAATGGGTTTTTTGTTTTTTTGTCTCTTTCATTTGAAAAACCTTTTGGATTTGAAATTCATTGTAGGTTGAAGATGACTGCAACCTGACTTCTGTTGATGAAATTGCTTCTGCTCTGCACAGTTGCTTGGTAGAATAGAAGAAGATTCACTTATGAACTGAAAAGTTTTCTTTTTGTTTTCTTTTACTTTATGGGTTAACATTGTTTTCTTTCCTTGTAGGTTGTAATCTTGTTCTAACTAATGTAATCTTGTTCTTCTATGTTAAATTTTTGTACAATTCATCTGTTTTTATTATTTCTTTTTCTTTTTCTGATCTCTCTTGTTAATTTTCTGCCATGAGGAATTTGTTTGTTGTTCTTGTTTTGACAGATGAACAAAAGGGGATTTTTTATAATGAGAAATCCAATCTTTTGCTTTTCTGATCTAACATTCAAAAGGTTAAAAGAAAAAAAGTGAGAAAAAAAGAAAAGAAGCAAGTAAAGATTTGTGTTTCAGCAATGACTTTAGGAAGATCTTCACAAAACCAAAGGTTTGAAAGATGAATTTGGCAGAAGAAAGTTGTCCTTGGTGGGATGGGCAGCTTTAGAAGTGATGAACTCTTTTTTATGAAGTCTCCTCCATACTTGAGAGAGAGAAAAAAAGGACATTGAATTGAAATTGGAGCTCTCTTTCTTTATTATTGAAGGTTCAAAAGGACAGGTCTAAAAAGCACTTTTTTCTTATGTGGGGTTCTGATTTCATAGAATCATTGGCATTGATAAAAGGATGGGTGATGAAAAAAGTTGGCAAATTTACAAGATTTGAGCTTTTGTTGAATTGATCTTTCCATGAAGTTTTGTAAACTTGTAATTGGGTTGTGATTGATTGAATAACTTGAGAAGGCCAATTCCTCGAAAAAAAAAAAAAAACGAAAATGTTAGACCCTGTTTGATAACTATTTGTTTTCTGTTTTTGTTTTTGAAAACTAATCTTATGGACACTACTTCTACTTCAAATTCTTTTTTGTTATCTATTTTTCACTAATTGTTTAAAAATCAAACCAAATTTTGAGAAAACTAAAAAAATGGTAGCATAGATATCATTATGGGAGAAGTTGAAACGATCCAATTGATCAAGATGCAACATGAAGTGCCAGAATGGTATTTCCTACCGATCCATGCATAAACGAAGTCAACGGATTTCCTTCTAAACTAGCGGCTGGAGAAAAGGAATCTGTGGCCGAAGAAGTAACTCAACTTACAATCCGAGTCTATATGGACAGCAACAATACGAGTGGTCAAAATAGGGATGGTCCTTTTTTGAGGCTCCACTCTCTCCGTAAGGCCCCGTTAGCCTTTCAAAAAAGTATTTTTTATTTTTGGAATTTCGCGAAGAATTCAACCATTGCATTAAATAGTTACCAGGCTTTAATGTTTTAGATATCGATATTTTGATGCATCTTGAGTTGTATATATTTTTGTGTAATCCACTCAAATCACACTAAAAAAAATATATTTTTTTAAAAGAAAATCAACTCATAGAAAATCGTGATTGGCTAATTAAATAAGTTGTGCAGATGCATTGAAGTATTTTTTCTTACTCGGAAAGATGTTGCAAAATTTTGCCTGAAAAAGATGTTGCAAAAGAAATATATCCGGTTGTATTTTGAAACAAGGGGCAATATTAGGGGAAAAAAACTTGAATAAATTAGAGTGGGTTCAATGGTTTAAGTTTATCATTTTCTTAATTTTGTTATTTCTTATATTTAATTTTCAAAATGGGTTTTATTTAGTTTAATGGGCGATGGATTAAATTATTGACCTTTGAAATAGTTATAAATTGTCTAATATGAGTTATGACCTTTTCTTTCTGTTCACGATATGGACTTGCTAGTGTTCTCCAATTTGAAATGTTTTCAAATTTAACCTGTAAAATAAGAAGATAGAAGATTAAAAAAACAATACAAGGATGCTACCAAAACAAAGCTCTAAGATATATATTTCCTACTTCTTTTCTATGTTTTAAAAAATAACAAAATAATAAATTTAAAACTCAACTTTCATTGAGATAATTAGCAAAAGAGTTGGTGATGAAATATTTTTTTTTTTAAAAAAAAAGTAATTTTAACAAAAAGAAAAAAGAAAAAAGAGGATAGAAAGAAGAAAGAGAGAGTTGGTGGATGATATTGTGTCTATTTATGAGGAGAGAACCAAAGGAATAAAGACACTGTTATAAATGGTTAAGTGAACTATTAACTTTTCACAATGTGTTTGAAGAAATGACCCAAAACATCACCCCTTCTTCATTTCCAATCTATTTGGGTTAAATTAGTACTTTGTTTTCAAAGAGTTAATATGTTTTTATTTATGTTTCTAGATTTTGAAAATCAACTTTTTCGGTCAGAGATGAAATACGAGGACTTCTCAAATGGTCATCCAACTTAATATTATTCTCACTGAAGCACGACTTTGAAAATTAACTTTACATTTTATTCTAAAAATTATACTTAAACTTTAAAATTGCTTTTTGAAATTTATTCTAAGAACTACTCTAGAACTTTGTAATAATATTCTCACTCAAACCGAACTTTGAAAACTAACTTTAAATTTTGTTCTAAAATTACTCGTGAACTTTAAAATTGCTTTGAAATTTGTTTTAAGAACTACAAACTTTGAAATTTTTCTATACATATATATACATACATACATATATATACATACATACATACATATACATACATACATATACATACATATACATACATATCATTTTGTATAAAATTAATGGTGATAATTGATGTAGCAACTTAAATTGAGTTTGGTGTTTGATATTAATATTAGATATGATTTTCAATATGATTTTGAATTATTAAAACCATAGTTTAGAGTAATTTGAACCAGCCAAAAAGTGATTTTAAATAGTCTTTTAATGAATAAGTATTTAAAATTACATATGTGTTGTGTGTTTGAAACTAATTCAAAATTTTGTTAAATGGTTGTTTCAAAACTAATTTTGTACCAAAGATAACTTATTTTTATGGAACTTAAAATACTAAATGTTGTATGTATGACAAACAATAAATAATTTTAATAGTTAAGGGAATTAACAAGTTAGAGTAGAAAAAAATAAAGGTTGAACATTTATTTTTAATTTATAAAATAAACAGTTAGCAATCCCTCTTTGGTTTTTTTTAGTACAATGATTATAGAAATGGAAAGATTGACTCTCGATGACTTCAAAGAAGGGAATATATATTAATTATCACTGAACTAAGCTCATTTTGATTAGTCGTAGATTATTTTTTTGTTTTTCATTTTAAAAGAATCAGTAGTCCAAATTTAAAAAGAAAAAGAAAAGAGACATGCCATGTGAATCCAAATACGTGTAGTTTTTATGAACCTTAAATTAGGTAGGTTTTCATAAACTCTCTTCAAAAATTATCATGATAAACAAGTTACCGTTTATAAAAAAAATATAAACTAAAAGTAAAATCATTTACCAAAACAAAATTTGAAACATGATCAATGGTTACGAAAATTCGACATCTAAGCTACCATAAATTGTTTACTTATTCTATATTTTTGTTGTATGTGCCATGTGATAAATGGCAAAGAGGAAAATGATGAATTCTTTCATTTAAAACAAATTTCTTAGTGGGACATTTCTACATGAAAATTTGAAAAAGGGGTAGCCTTCCATACAAGAAGAAGACAGCCTCAATTCTCAAAGAAACCATTAGGGTTTATATTTATATATATATATATTTAAAGAAGATTCCACTTTTAACCTCTCCTTCTATTTGTCTTCATCTTATTGTTTTGTAGTGAAGAAGAAACATGGGTTAAAAGATTCCTACCATCTCTATCTCTCTCATATCATTTGCAAACCCTATTTTTTTTCTTGATAAATTGTATATTATTTTAAAAGAAAAAATATATAAAAATACACAAAGTGGTGAGACTTTTATGTTTCTTAATACAAAGAAGAATACAAAAGAGAGTTTCATAGATTATGTTTTGCTCTTTACAGACATGCCAAAAATTTCATTAAAAAAAGGACATTATAAATGAAGATGTATAATGTCTTTTTCCTGTCAAAAAAAAAAGGTGAAAAGTGAAAGTGGAGATAGTCATAAACCATGCATGGAATGACAAATACCCCATATCACAGCTAGAAAAAGAACCATTAAATTATTGAAAGAAAGAAGAGATTGATTACTATATTATTTTGATCTCATTGATGGTGGAAGTGTGTGGAAGTTGATTATTGGGTTTTTGAGAACGTCTCTTTATCTACAATAACATTTGGATTGTTTTCATTATTTGTCATGAATATTAAATATAGATATATATTTGTAACGCCCATGATTTGGAATCTAGATTCAATAACTGATGGTCTCGATATTCTTCTACATTTCCTACAATCTGACAACATCATCATTTCTTGCCTTCATACTTTTAAGAGTGAAAATTGTCCCCACAAACCAACACAGGTCCTTGTTCTCACTCACTCCATTCTGAGCATGCTTAATTTTGGAGTTCTTATGATTGAGTCACCAAAAGGAAGGTGTACTTTATTGGTATAGATAGTAATTTTCAATTCTTTTAAACCTTTCTTAACTATACTTTCATATCTAGAGGATCCATCTCATTTGGATATAATCTCGGTTAATTCATGTCCTCTCCTAAACTCAGATCGTTATACACACACACACACATTTTTTAACAGCTAAAAAATATTTTCCAAGCGTTTAGAAAGTCATTTTAAACATTATATATAGAACCCCAGTTGTCGAGTTTTTTTTTTTTTTTTTGTGTGCTTTGGAAGTGTTCGCATGAGTATTCTGGAGAAAACTTTTGTCATACAATTGAACTTGAGTGTATGTAGATTTGTGTAGATGTGGTTTGATCTTTAATACTTAATCTTCCAATTCTCTTTGTTGAATGTGTAATTTTGATTTGAAGATTGTAATGCGTGATGTTCAGTTTTCAGAAGCTTAAGAAGTCTTTTTGTAGTGGGGAAAATTTTCTTTAACTTCTCTGAAATCCTAAATTTCTGAACCCCAAAATAAACTCCACTATTGATAGAGTTCCCATGGGGGCATGTGGACTTTGGCTTGGTTTGCCAATAGTCGTGGTCATTGGGTCCATTAATTGGATTTTGGGTTTGGTTGGCTTTTTGGTCAAATTAAGCATATCTTTGAGTTCAATTGAACTTGATCCCAATTATTAGTACCAAATTCGACAAGATAGTTTATTCGATCAAACGATCATGATTAAGACACAAATCATCAACGGGGTGTATCAAGTTTTATCTTTAATTTCAATTTATAATGCATATCGATTTTTAAATAGTCTTAAATTTGATAATTTATAATTTTATCATTAATTTAAGAGATGATGTGACGATTTATGAGAAGTTTTAAATAGTTGGAAAAAAGAAAAGAGATGACTTTATCTAATGAAAAGGAAACATAAATACCATACCCATTAACTAAATGAGAGAAAAGCTATATATATATATATATATATATACATGTATGTATATGTATATGTATATGTATATGTATATGTATATGTATATGTATATATATTATATATATTATATATAAGTATATATGGGATGATGGAGGGAAAATTAAAGGATATTGTCCTTTTAGAAACTATTTAGGAAAATATTGTTGTTTTCAAACTATTTGTAAAAATATTGTTGTTTTTTTTTCACCTAAGTCGAGGGTTGAAAATTCGACCTAGATAGGTCGAATTTGAACCCTCGACCTTCCTTTCACTTGTACGTCGAACTTTGGACCCTCGACCTTGCCCTTCCTAACATTATTATTGCGTCTGTTTAATTATCATTCCAAAACCTTTCTCTATCAAAAGATCGTATTTTAATTTTAAAAAGGTCCCCTTGGAATTCCTTCTAAAGTTTGTTGAATAATTTTTAACGGATTCTGTCATCTCATCAAGTTTGACTAAATAACGAGCTATAGAATCTCCTTCTTTTTGCCACTGAACTTCCCAATCAAATTCGAGAGCGAGATTATGAGAGAGGAGAGCGTAGGTGTGGGCGAGGGCGTAGAGCGTGAAGCGTCGAGGGCAAGGAGAGCGAGGGCATGAGCGAGAGCCGAAGCGAAAGTGAGAATACCGTACAAATTTTTATTTATTTATTTTTTTAATATTACACATTCCACCTCCTTCTTCTAATCCTTTATTTTTTTTCTTTTTTTTTAAATTTTCCATTTTATTAAAAAAATTTAAATTTTTTTTTATTTTATTTAAAACTCTAAAAAGAATAAATTGAAAAAAAAATAATAACTCATGAAAATAAAAATGTAAATTAATTCTCATTTATATAAAAATAATTACAAAAATCAATGTGTCCCACAAGGCAGACATCGTCGATTTCGAGCTGGTTGTCTGTTGTCGACTTCGAACTTAAGGTTGCTCGGGTTCTTCTTGATGTTGCTCTGGTACCTCTACAGGCGCTTCATAATATAAATATCATTATGCTCTCTACGACCCCAGCCATGTCCATACACGTATGAAGACGAAGAACCAACCTCTAAGTCATAATGTCTTGAACCAAATGTTGGCATCGTCATCATCGACTAACATAATTAGTTGACTCTGCGTCTCCGTCAGAGGGGAAACTCTTCCACATTATGTGCAACCTCATCCATCCTCTTCTCGAACATGTTCCTCTACGTCTAGGAGCTGGTGAGGAACAATAGATATATCATACATATAATGAATTTTCTCCATATAGCTTTGGTTGTCACTACATATAACAAGAACTTTGTTCGGTATCATTCGCAACCTCACGGAGCCTACTGTTGTTCGATCTCTGTGAATTATAAAAACAATTAGACTATTTAAATAATTATAAATTAAAAAAAATTAGATAATATTCATTCATTTACCAGAATGACCCCAGCTGCTCCCGGATCGAAGTGATGTAGCGCAGTAATAGTGCTACTATCATTCTTCCATTCCGCTTCACCCTAATGGAAGCCTAAGCTATTGTCTCTATGAGAGGTAGAACATTATTGTATGTCAGAGAGGCTGTGGTTGCAGAGTCCCACCTATGTCTAAACCCGACATTATGACCCACTGCCCACCATCTAATGGATGCTTGATTGTTACTCACGTTATATCCACCGGAAAGAGTGAATCAAATGTAGAGTTGCAGATTGTACGAAAACCAGGGCGCAACAATCATTTAGCCAAGTATTACTACCTAGAATGATCTAATATCTAGCATCATTTTATGCATCCTACCAATGTCCCGATAATAAAGTTATATTTTATTATTTTTTTATTTTTTTTTTGGGTGAATATCGAATACATAAGGAATAATGCATCATCTTGGATCACCCATATTTATAACATATGGTTAAATGTAATCTTTCGGTTATATTGGTTTCTTGGAAAGTTTCAATTTTGGTAATCTTACACGTGTAGATTATTTTATGAGAATTTTTATCAAAACTACATAGACTATTAAATGAGGTTTTATTCGTAGTTGTAAGGTAAAACTATTGTTTAGAGAATGCATTCAGGCCAGAGCATTCTGGATCTTTTTCCTGATTGATAATCTACAGTTGAAAATGATTTTTGCAAAAGTTTAGTGGCTTCTTTTAAGTCCTTGTATTTGCCATCAAAATTTTAAAAAATATAAAATCTTGTACTTAAGTGTTCGATTCATTCCTTCAAATCTGATGAGAAAAGTCTCTTTGCCTTCTAACCTCTTTTCAAGTTTAAGAGACCACTGTAATGCTAATTTACGTGGGCAAAAGAACATTTGGATTGGTGAGTTTAAAATGGTTAACTTAAAAATCAAATCATTTTGAAAGAAATTGTGCTTTAACGACCATCTTAAGATAGATCTTCAAGTGGGAATTTTAACATTTTTTTTTTATCAAAAATGTTTAAGTTTTTTTTTAAGAATATATTTTCAACTTGGTGCAATCCAAATAGGTCCCAAACAAATTCCGTTGGTTGACCTCTCTCATATTATTCAAAACTTGGCATATGCTATTAAATATTTGGAAGTAATGTTCTTTACTAGTTGAGTTATGTTCAGTCGGAGATGCTTAAATAATTGTTACTACTTATTTCCAATTTAATCTTTATGAATGGTATGTAATCACTGGCTTTAATTGAAGAAGATTAGGATTTGGTTTGATATAAATATTAAAGAAATGGACACTCGTGTTTAAATTATACTTGAACTTGTAGTTATATAGTTAACCCTTTATCGCATGTACTTCTTATTGAATAAACAATTTAGTTCTTGAGTTTTTGTAGCTTGTCGAAAGTTTTTTTTTTTTTTAACTTTAAATTTGTTATAATAATTAGGTCTTAATTTGATAATCATTTGGTTTTTTTTATTTTTGATTTTTGAGATAATTAAAATTTAAGTTGATAAACATACTTCATGTTTACCCCTATGATTAAATGTTTTATTAATCATATTTTGGTTGGAGTGTTTTAAAAAAAATAAACCCTAATTTTGAAACTAAATAAAAATAGGGGTTTTTTTAAGATAAGAAATTTAGCTAAAATATTAAAAGTTTAGTTATACAATTTAATTTTAAGGTCTTCTATAGTACTCCTGTACACTGTTGATTTACGTCTTCTTGTTGAAAATGTTCTAAAGCTAAATTTTGAAGATTAAAAGAATAATATTCTAAAACCTTTTTTGTTTTTTTGCATTTGACCAAAAACTCAAATATTTAGTAAGGAATGTGAAAAGTATGGATAAAAGATTAGAAAAATAGGAGAGGGGGAGGGGCAGGAGGGATAAGGTTTCATTAAAAAAACAAAAAAATAAAATAACGATTATTAAAACCTACACATACACTTTTTAAATATCATAACTCTAATTATGTTAATCTCCTTCGAGAATGAAAAAAAAGATAAAAGGTGAAATTCACGTTGTTTATTTGTTAGTTTTATTTGAATCACTGAGTCAACTGCTAGACCTAACTAAGATTTTTACAATAGAGATTAACATGTGTACAACTACACTTTCAGAATTAAGTAATTTTAAGTAGGGTGCAAGCTAGTTGAGTATAATGTTGCAAGCGGGTTGAATGAGAATTTTATGATCCGATCACAAGCTTTGGACACGTTATACTTACTAAATTTAATGGTATGGATTTCAAAATTCAAACTTAAACTTTGGTTCAATTAGGAGTTTGTGAATCATTTGTAATTGAAAACAAATTTCAATGACGTCCACCGTGGTTTAATGTACCTGTTGGGTATCCCTTAATTGGAACCTTAATTGATAGATTATATTTTATAGTCAAAAGTCTAACCTAAGTCCAAGAAATAGACTGAATTTGACCCAAGTAAAAAAGACCTATATTCGATTAATTGGGGCCCAAAGGCCATTCCATAGATCAACCAAGCCAGTCCAACTAATTGGGCCAAGGCCAGCCCAAGCACCCCGTGATCTTATAAATATATAAGCCCTATCTGAAGGGGTCAACAATTATGCACTGCTGAGAAAACTCTTCCAGTGTCTTTTCTTCTTCAAATCAAAGCACATTCCCCAACTGAAAGAGAATTAGATGGATCAATATTAGAGATCGACACCACATCGCATCAAATCAACACCATACTCAAGTTCAACTTCCACGAAACAAATCTCCGCAGAAGCCTCGTGTGAACACGACCAAACCAGTTTTGACTTTTTGTTCTGAATATATACTCAATGAAATAGAGGTTGAACTTCGATTTTAGAGAGAACCATCAACTTTCAGATTTTCCTTTTTCATCGGCTCTCTTCTGCGTGCTCATTTTTTTTATTAACGAGTTAAATTTAAAAATGTTGCATTCATTTCAAATTCAAACAACTTGGAAGTTACCAGACACCTCCTACCAACATGACAATCAACCCTTTGAAGTTTAGAGATGACATTTATTATATTCATAGTACTCGATTAGTTGGTTTTCATTTTTTCATCAACCTAAACCTATCGAGTATCGAGAACTTTTTCCTTTTATATTTTTCAACATGAAACAAGCACCGAATTCCTAACCCGATAACCAATCCAAGTTATTCAAGTTAGGGCGGTTTTAAGCATTTTTTTTTTCCAATATTTTCCTTGTACTGACCAAATATAAAAGAGATTAAATATCATGATACGTAAGTCCAAAAGAATAATGTTATGAATTTTAAAACCAATTACCAACACATACATGCATATATAGGATAATACTGTTTCTTGTGACATGATTCAAAAGATAGACCGGATGGAAGTAAAATCCCTTTAAGTAGTCTTATCACATGTACATTAAAGAAAGCCAAAATCATGATAAGAAAAAATAAAAAACTAATACATACTTATACAATTTTGTTATTTTTTTTAATTTATATACACTTTGTTTTTATTTTAATTTTACTTGTAATAACATTGATAAATGAAAAGTATATCTGAGATACTCTTTAAAAGAAAACAAAAATAAACCGTTGGGATATTTTTAGCCCGTCTAAATTAGATTTTTTTTTAAACAAATGATTTTTTTTCCAATGATGGTGGGTTCGGGACTTTTTTTTTTTCTTCATATTTTATTTTAGTTAAAACTATACTCAGGTTGGATATCTTTTTTATTTTTTAAACAATAAAAACTCTAAAGATATTTGGCTCACGCAACATGGGTTGAGTTGGTATATATATATTCAAAATTACATATTTGGCTCACAAAAACTTTAAATGCTTTTATTTGGTTGAATTAGTTTGAGTTTACACAATACAACCCATTGCCATTCTTCCTGTTTTCGATAGCCTGCCACCCATTGGCTACTGTCAACTCCAGAATTTAGCCCCACTGTCTGATTAAAACTAACTCCAGCTCCGACACACTAACTCAGATGACAACTCTGGGCGACCAACTCCGGTACCTCCTCCGACAACCACTCTGTCGATGAAATCAACTACAGGACGACCACGGCTCCGGGCTTTGATTAACCAACCTCCGTTGACAATTCCGATCGACTAAAAGTTTAGACTCTCACAAACCTTTCGATTTGCAGCTCCGACGACCAACTCCGTGTCTCCGAAAAACTTTCGCGCGTAGCCACTCCGACAACCACCTCCGGTCAAAGCTCAACTGCTGAACGACCACCTTGGCCAATTGCACGCGGATGACAATTTAGAACGAGTGCTCTAACCAACTGAGGATATAGCCTTGTTGCTTGTGATCATATATTTATCATGGTAAGAATATAATTTCTTGTCAGATGAAATTATTACTTATATGACTAAGATTTTAGTTGATTTGTTTATTGGTGATTAACAACTACCTTCATGCTAGGCTCTAACAAACCACCTTTCATTATACTATCAAACTCCGTGAAAATTCATGATTCGGAGATCACCTTTGGGGAGCGGGGAGCCAACTACATAATGACCAATCTTCAAAGGCTTCGCAACCAACTCTAATACCACTTCATGTGAACTAACTGGCTCCTAAATCAAATTCCGACTACAATTCCAACCAAAATCATGATTTGATGATTAACTTCGAGACGACGCACTTTCGCATTGACCCAACTCTAGGATTCAAAAACTACTTCCGATACAAACTTCGACAATCAACTCCAATATCCTTTAGTGACGTAACTTCAAGCTCCAACAACCAGCCTCCCGCTTCAAACCGCCAGCACAAAAAATCATATTCGATATGAACTTTCGCACCAACCACTTAAAGTACATTGTAGGATGTTGGTTTATGAAAATATTTTTTTGTCTACATTAATTTGCAACATCTATAGTAATGAATTCATACATCCATATGAGGTTTGAGAATATTTAGACCGAAAATACTATGCTAGTCTTTGAAAATGTAATGGGACAACATATAATCAAAAAAGACCATAAAAATGAAAAAAAAAAATCTGGAACTTTTGAGTTTAAAATTAGTGAAAATAAGAAGAGATATGAATGCTCCAGATTCAAGAAATGAAAGTAAAACGTTGAATAAATGTGGTGACATTCCATTAGCTTTTTACGACGATGAGGGAGATTCTAATTTAAAAAAAAAAATAATGAACATAGTAAAAATTATAGAGCACACAGATAAATAGGTGGGAAAATAATAGTAAAAAGAAAAGGTCATATATGAAATATCACATGAAGAAAAAATTGGCTTAGAAGTTTTTGATTTCGCTTTAGTGTCTCATTTTATTTACCCATATTGTATAAGAAATGTAATAAGTTAATGTTGTTCAATACCAGGAAAAGGAACCAAGAAGAATAAAATAAACATTCTAATAATATAATTATAAAAGAAAAAATTACATTTTATATTTTAATTCCATTATATACAAAGATTTGGTAGAATGTATTGAATAAAAAAATGTCAAAAACAAAATAGTAATCCTAACCCCACGCCAATATTAATTTAGTGTTAAAAAATTGGCCAGATATCCAACATATGACCTCAACTCTAATACCTCAAAGCCAAAACATATGACTACAGATTAAATAACTTTTGCACACTATACATATGACCTCCAGATCATCCTATTTTAACGTCGAGCTCCAAACCATGCTCTAATTTAGTGCTTAAAACATATGTAATTTTTTCAACCTTTTCCGAGATATTATCTTCAAAAAAAATTGAATTTTATATATGTTATCTAACCCGAACATCATAATTTAATAATAATTATTGTATCAAATATATTAATTAAATTTAGACCCTAGATTTTTATTTTTAGTTTTTATTTAGTTTCTAAATTTTAAATATTTGTATTTTTATTCTTTATCTTTGTTTTCATTTCGTCCGGTTGAGTTCAAAGTTTCATCTTACTTTTGATATTTCAAAAAAAAAAAAAAAAAAAAAGAACCTCACTTTCCATACCATTCGGTATTGAATGCTCTAATAATTAATTTTAATGAAAGTAATTTTCACTAAATATCCTATCACTTATTAAATTAATTTTTTTTAAAAAAATTCAAACGCATAATTATTTTTAATCAATTACACAAAAAACCAAAATTACAGCGATTAATAGAGGACTCGAGGGTTAAT
Source organism: Benincasa hispida (assembly GCF_009727055.1). Taxonomy (NCBI): domain Eukaryota; kingdom Viridiplantae; phylum Streptophyta; class Magnoliopsida; order Cucurbitales; family Cucurbitaceae; genus Benincasa; species Benincasa hispida. The sequence continues at coordinate 59,886,938 of NC_052353.1, forward strand.
TGTAAAATTTATTGAAAATCTAGAGACCAACTAAAATATTAACTCAATCAAGTAAAGACTTTAAGAATATAACATTTGAAATCTATTGAACCAATAAAAATATAAATCAATAATTAAAAATTGGTAACATCTTGAAACTTAGAGACCAAATAAATGCTAGATCAAAACATAACAAATCGTATTTTTTACC